>NC_134949.1:52701191-53002233 GCF_965638725.1 Aptenodytes patagonicus
CGAGAGGAAAACAAAAGACTGAGGACTCATTTCTGAAAGATTTTCACTGCTAATTTTATTAGCGTGAACTCACTACAGGTGATGTGTTGCTTATGACAGATCATCCATCATCACTGAAGTATTGTATGAAGACCTGCTATTATTTTGAACATGAATCTTTTCTTCCAAATAAATGGTGTAAGATACTATATGTAATTATAAAATTTGTAACAGACAAACACTGTATAAAGAACTTTCGCAATACTCATGCTAACCACCTTGAAATACATTCATCTAACAGAAATACTAAAAGGATAAGTACATTATCAGAGTTTTAGCAATATGTGAAGTGCCTTTTTATAAAGAAAATCAAACCAGGATGGATGCCTTTTGTGTAAGAACTTTTTAATATACCTACTTTTCTATCTACTACTTTATTTTTACTGCTGTGAGAAACAACCACTGTAGCTTGCCTTTCAGATACTTTCCTTGGAGAAAAAGGGGAGAGAAAGCTCATCTTCTGCATGATGTGGAGCCTTGTTTATAAGGAGCTGGAAAGTACAGTATTCTGTTAACTTTATTCAACTGGCAACTCTTCTATCTTGAGTAAAACTAGAGCTTGAAAATATTCCTAGATTCAGTGCCATGATCTTTCTTATTATATTCCTAAGTCTGAAATTTGTGCTTCTCTGCTGTGAACTTCGATGTTGCAAATACTATTTGAACTGCACAATGAGATTTTTGTTACAACTTCAGCTATGAAACTAGAATTCTTTTTATTTACATGTATTTGAATATTGTCATAGCTTGTCCAATTTGAACAGAACTTTAGACTTCAAAATGTGAGTATACTCAGCCATTAATTACATAGCATTGTGTAAATGCGGTCTTTCAGTCTTTGACTCAAGCATCTTTTGTGCCCCCCCCCCCTCCTTTTTATTCGTAGTGGACAACACTTAATATTGAGCAGTTGTGTTGTAGTTTTGAATCTTGTTGGTTTTGCATTATTGTAGCCTTTTTGAGATAGCTGCATACCAAATCTAACTAGTATCTTAGTTGCATGATTAACATAACACACATTAAAGAGAAATCATTACTTCAGTAGCATAATGGTATCATACTTTTATGTAAACATTTCTGAAATGAAGCTCAATAGGAAGCCCTGACTGCTGAAGTTCATGGGAGGTTTGGCTTGGCCTTTATTTGTGCCAAGAGATTAGATTACATTAGAACTTCCATTTAAATTAATTTAAACATTAAATTAAAAATTTCTCTGAAAGACTTCTTCAAGTGCTTCTTGCTATTTAAATTGTTCTGGAGGCTTCTTAATTTTCCCACTAATATTTCGTTGTTTCTTTTCACACAATCGTTAAAACTCAAACAAGGAAAGTCTGAGAACGTGGTGAGTTCATTAGTTACAACATCTAGTGTTTAAATCCATGATGGCACTCTTCTGCCAAATGAGAAAGCCATAATATATAGTGTAACTTATTTTTATATGTTGTAAAACTAAAAATAAAAAAACCACCCTATCTATACGTTTTCCCTATCTAACTTTTTTGAAAAAAGAGACACTTCCTTTTTTTTCATGTCAGTTAATGACAAATACAATCTTGTAGCAAAATGAAGGTGTTCAAGTAGTCTTTAGTATTAGGGACAGGACTTTAAATGTCTGCAGTTCTACTGCTTTTATAAGCTATTAAAAATATTTCTATATCACATATAACTTCATGGTAAAAGGAAGCAAAGGATGTTAATTTCTTTTTTTTTTTTTTTTTTTTTTTAGTAACAACACACAATGTAGAGAACTTTTTTCGTAAGTTCATACGATGCATAAGTTTGACACATTGACCACACAGTTTGTGAAGACAATAGTATTTGAAGGTGGCAAAAGTATCTTACAGTTCTTCTACATGCTTTGCAGTGTTAATGAAGTAACCTTGCATATTTGCATCTCTTGATTTGTTCCCCAAGTGCTCTTGCTAGTATACCCAGATGACAGCGGGGAATTAGACAAGTATCTTGGGTATTTGGCTTGTAGGTAATTTGTTTTCTTGACTCAGAACTGTATAATGTTTTTCTTAATTCCCAAATGGGGGTGATTATAGCAAGAGTGATTAAAAGGAGACGTTTTGGCCTTTTGTTTTTTTTTAAGGGAGTTACAGAAAAAAGCCCTATCTCAGGATTACTGTAGCGCAAGTGGCTACACGTGCTGTGTGGAGACCCAATATGCCTACCACTGTAGGGATGTGTTTTGCCTTGTACACAAATCTGATTTGTATGTTAAAATAAAGCTTGTTTTAACCTTTTTGGAAAAAAAAAAACCTGCTGTGGTGATTTCTTTATAAAGGGAATAATCTATATTGTAATTGTTCTACCTCAGCAGGCAAGAGCCTGAGCCAAAGAATATGTAGAGATCTACCTAAAATTCTGCAGTACTCTCTCTTCTGCCTCTGTGGCTTCATATGGACCATCAAATCCTTTTCACAGAAATGCTCACATTACCTCATGCTTTTGGAGTAAAGAACAGATGTACAGTTCCCCCTTCCAACCTGGAAACTGTTACAGTCATGACTGAGAGATCATGTTCACAGCTAAAACTAATGTTCCAGCAGATGTTTTGGGTGGGGGGAATAATCTTGTCACCTAAGCTCCTGCGGAGTCGGAGATCCTGCATCTTATGGATGCCTCTGTTTTTAATTCCCTTCTCTCTCATGCACGTATCAGGAAGTTTATTTGCAGTTTCAAGGTATGTAGGCTTTGAAAACTGATTTTGACTAATTGATTTATTCTCATAAAAATGCAAAATGCCAGCGTGTCCTTAGTTCCTGGCAATAGCCCACCAGTGCCTGAGACACACGCTACGCTGTTCATAAACACCACAACAATGATGAATTTGGAAGTCGCTCACTGTCCCTTCTATACAAGGAACAGGACATATGAAAATGAAGAAAATGCTTTACAGACAGCATCATCAAACTGTAGAGTTCCTTGCTAGCAGATGCCCTGGATACTAAAACTTAAGATGAAAAACGGTTGCAGATTATTTGGGTAGAAAGATAACAGATCTGATACTTCTGGATGCTTAAGACTGACAGTGTACTTGTGCCTGTGTGATCATTACCGGTGCGTGTCAAGAGCTGCACACAGCCATTTCTGCATTACCTCTTACAGTGCATCTGGGGGCTGATGATTAACAAATTCTCCAAGAACAAACTATGGAAAGAATCTCATACGCTTCTGTCATGGTTTAACCTCGGCCAGTAACTGAGTACCACGCAGCCGCTCGCTCACTCCCCCCCGTGGGATGGGGGAGAGAATCGAAAGGGCAAAAGTGAGAAAACTCGTGGGCTGAGGTAAAGACAGTTTAATAGGCCAAGCAAAAGCCATGCACGCAAGCAAAGCAGAACAAGGAATTCATTCACTACTTCCCATGGCAGGCAGGTGTTCAGCCATCTCCAGGAAAGCAGGGCTCCGTCACGCGTGATGGTTACTTGGGAAGACAAACGCCATCACTCCGAACGTCCCCGCCTTCCTTCTTCTTCCCCCAGCTTTATATGCTGAGCATGACGTCATATGGAATGTCCCTTTGGTCAGTTGGGGTCAGCTGTCCCAGCTGTGCCCCCCTCCCAGCCCCCTGTGTACCTGCAGCCCTCCCAGTTGGCAGAGCATGGGAAGCTGAAAAGTCCTTGACTAGTTTAAGCACTACTCAGCAACAACTAAAACATTGGTGTGTTATCAACATTGTTCTTGTCCTAAATCCAGAACACAGCACTGTACCAGCTACTAGGAAGGAAATTAACTCTATCCCAGCTGAAACCAGGACAGCTTCCTTAAGCATCCTGGGCCAGGCACTGGCAAAGATAAGATACGAGGCTAGATGGACAAGAATAAAAAATGTTGAAGTGTTTTCAAGATAAACTATGAAATTAGCTGTGAGTCTGGATGTCTCTCTGTAGACAAGAAAGTACAGACAGTACCTGTGTTCTGACACTCCACATTTTCAAACTTCTCTCTGGCACAGCTATAGTACAAGGAAACATAACAGTGGAAATCATACTCAATGAAGATTTCAAAAGTCCTTGTAAATACATCCTTTTTAGTTCATTTTGGCAGTCCAAACAGTGATATATTTGTGGGACTAATAGCAATGAGAAACAACCATTCAGGTGTGGACAATGATCTGTCATATCTAGCATCGTGTCTGCATCAGTTGCCCCTAACACTTTCTGCTAAATAGTCACTCACTTTCACTGAAGTTACAGGCTCATATGAGATGTTTTCATTTCTCGCTGTGGAAAGCTAGCCTATGGTTAGAATACATACCTAATGTTTTCAAAATAAACTGCCAGAAGTTTTTTTGGGGCAGTGCATATAATAAACTGTAGATTTTCAAGAGCGTCTGTATGAGTTGGGAGGGTGATGACACAAGAAAAATGATTCTTGGTCCAGAAGGCACCTTGGATTTGACAACAAGCTTAGAAACCTCCACTAAATCCGCAGAAACTTCCAGGTTATTCTCTCTTCACCTGGATTTAGACAACTGGTGACTAAAGGAAATGGAAGAGAAGTGTAGACTGCTGATACTTATTCCTTAGCCTCATTGGTACTTAAAATACTCAGACCTAAACTCAAGTAGAAAGTGTCATTCCTTCATCTGGACACACTGTATCAGGACTGGAGTTGTTTGGTGGAGCAACAACTGCCCCTTTTTTTTTTGGACTGTGCCCATCTTGAAGCAGTTCTGGTCTCCAAATGCTGCACAAGCACAAACAGTAACGCCCACAGTGTTTTGGGGCTCCACCACGTCAGAATTTCGTAAGTGGCTGCCTTGGGGCTCTAAAAATCAGCTGATTAGTGTCCTAAGCCATCCCCTCTCCATCACGTACTAGCACTAGCAGTTCCCACACAGAAACGACCTCCCAGCTTTGTATCACCTGCCGTCCCACGTAGTCACTGGCCTAGCTGTAGACACGGCTGCCTTTGGAGGGAGTTTAAAACTGCCATTATACATTTGAGGATCACATGAAATCTGTTCTAGCTGTAGAAACTTCTGTTGTTCTTATTAGCAGAATATTGTTCTCCCTTAGTTCTAACAGGTGCGAGTTGCAGCACAAACGGTCGCACTTTGGGCTCTGTATCTCTCTTGAATTCATCATATGTCCTCTCATTCTAGCTAAAAATACCAAGGCTCATGTAATTTAAAGTTATTGTGGTTCCCATCCAATTTCTTACACTACAAAGTTCTGTCTCTATATGGAAATTACTGAGAAACAATGCTTTTTCGGCCTATTATTTTGCAAGTATGATAATTCTGATTTATTCTTTTCATCCCCACTTGTCCTCTGAGTAACGGAGAAGGAATGAAATTACACTGAGAAAAGGACATGAGAAAAGAACACAATTTCCTATACACGTTATTTACATATGAGTGCCTTTACAGGTTATAAAAACACATATTAGCTAATACAGGGCAGAAATGTTTCAGAATTAATTTTTAAAAATTAGTGCTATAAATAAATACTAGTGCTCAGTTGCATTACTATAGCACTACTTACCAGAATGGCTTGAATACCAGCTGGAGATATTTATTATAATTATGAAGTTGCAGAGGGTGAGCTATGTTCTCTGAATAGCCAGTTCTTCATATTTTTGTAAGGTCTCAGATTGGCCAATCAAAAATTAGGGCAAACAAACCCAATTAATCATTTTTTGAAAGTTTTGGGCTAAGTAGATGGAATTGTCCCCCTAATTTCATAGCTTCTAAACTCAAGCAGTTGTGGGTTTATGCCGTTCCAGTTCCCATCGCTAAACTTCCTTCTCAGTCAAAATGCCGATGCAATTTGTTATCCAAGTCTACCGGAATAAACAAAATGGTGCGAGATCTATCTAGTGCTTTAATAGTCAGAGAGCTTTTGTCTGCTACTTACTATCATCCACTCAAGTTTTAAATTTCCAACATTACACAAGTGTTTGCAGATTTGTCCTATAGCTGGTTTATTACTGAAGTCTATCCTCTTGACGAGAAAAGTCAGCAAATCTTGAAAATTAAGGCAAATTTAAATTAAATAGACCCTGCAACCTCAAGCCACAATACACAAAATTCTTCCCATGCCACGTTGGCCTTGAAGGAATCGCGCATGGTGCTGGAGCTCACACTCCCAATCTTCCCCACAGTGTGGGGAAGGAATGTCACTGTGCTGCATCCAAAAATACTTGTCCCCTGAGTCTGATGTCTTATCGGCTCCTCAGGCTGTGGGAAAGCCACTGACTCCCTGCCTCTCAGCAACGGCAGAAGCAATTACAAGTCTCCTTCCCCTCAGAGACATTTGGCCCCACTCCTACACCCTCCCTCCGGGGTGGTGCACAGCAAAGTCTCATTCTGCCAGCACCCGTGCCCTGCTGCAGGGCTTCTTTCTACATGGATGTGCTCCACCAGATGTAGGTCACACCATTAATGGAGACTCGCTTCACATGGCATGTATGGGTGGGACTCACGAATATCTACATAAATGCCATTGCTTGTTTCCATAGTAACTTTGATGCTTCAGAAAGGAAAAAACAAAAAAGCCAGGAACAACAGGAGATGATGCAGGGAGGTAGCAGCACTTCAGTGATGTGTATTTGAGTTGCCCTGTGCTGTTCTGAAGTGACAGAAAACCCAACTGTGACAGACAAGTGTTCTCCAACATTGATATTATGATTTCTGTAATTGTCCATCCCATAGTTGATTTTGCTATTTATTTTGTTTAGTTTTGAATTTTTTAATGGTTCTTTCTACACCAGCTATTAGGCAAACAACGATGGCATTGGTGTGACTGTTAGGTATCTCCACCTCTAAGTGCAATATAGAGGTCAGTGGTACCAATGCTTTGAAAGCTATGCCATGCTTTTTAAAAACACAGGAATTTAAGTATAAAACCCACATGGGAGTACCACTGGGACTGAACAAGATAAGCGTTGTTCTACCTTTTTAAAAAACCTTTATCTTTGTAAAGTTGAAATGTGCTTAAATTTCATGTAGTTCGTTGAAAGTACTTTATTGATGCTGACTTCTCACGTGTTTAATGCCAAGTCAAGACATACAGCGTATGCATTTATTTCACTGTTTAAAGCAGCTGACTTGTGTTTCTGCCTTATTTAAGTGGAAGTTGTGTGGCAAACTTCATGGGAATAGTTATTTCATACTGAGTGAGGGAACTGGTAGCTTGTCAGTATTTCAATCCCAAAAATGACCAAGGCTTTTATATTTGCAGAAATGACAAAAGTCTCTTCACCACCTAATCATCTTTGTCAAGAGGTCTCACTCGGTACAAGGCGAAGAAACGGAAATATTTCACATCTAGTCCTTAGATTTCATAGATGATTTGCTCTGCTTGTGACTTTTGCCTGTTTCCATTGGTTTAGTGTCTGCATACCTAGTGCCAGAGTTACTAGGAAGGGTATGGAACAGGACCATGGAGGTTTGTCTTTTCTGAGAGATTCAGCGTTGTTTACGATGCTGTCAGTCAGTTTAGCAGCTTCCTTTCTGGATGGAGACTAGGACTACAGGGGAGAGTCCACCTTTCAGATTACTGCGTTGTGCGTATCTTGCCCTCCTTTCCCAGGAACCGACACTGGGCTCGAGAAACCTGACTGTACTTGTTGACCATAGGTAGCATCCTTAGGAAGGAGGGAGAAGGAGAGACAGACCTAATGATGACTGAGCAATTAACCTGGTTCACCTGCTAATCAGCTTTGAAGATGGGGACCTTGAAGCTGATCTGCAATTGAAGAGAAAACCCTAATTACTGGTGCAACAGCTCCTCTCAACCGATACGCTTAAAAAAATATTCCTCTGTCTCCCTTACGCAACAGATCAGCTGTTTCATATTTTTCTACACTGAAGCTGCTTTTCAGGCCTTCGCTCTTCCTAGTAAATTGCTAGGTAGGCACCTATCCTAGGGACTGCGAGGCTTGGCTAATAGAAGCCAGCTCCAGCTGCAGAGGAAAAGATGGAGACATTTCTTGCCACTGTTGCTGTGTGTTAAGAGCATCTAGGAATGAAAACAACTCTCGGAGGATTTACAGCCCTTGCCACACACTGAGTCACAGCACTGAGGATTCAGTAACAGGAGCCCTCCAGGTCCTTGAAATGCTTCTTTCAATGAGCATCCACTCCATCACACCAAGGCTAAGCGTAAACAAACTTCTCTATCCATACACTTATCTCAGCCACCTATTGGGTTTTCCTGATAATGCCATGGCAGGCTCCAGAGGGGAGAGCAGTACTCTGAGAGGGGAGGAGTCAGCTACTCCTGGTACTCTTTCAGCATCAGGGACCAAATTAACGTCCCTGAGGGTGCGATACCTTAAGTGATCGAACTTCGGAGGGCTTGTCTGAGGGCTTTTAAAGAAAAAAACAAAAAAACCCACAATACCTGTGGGGTTGTGTGATGAACAGAGACGTGGAAGAGGTGGAGGGAAGGATGGAGTTAAACGTGCCAGGGAGGGATGAGCGGGACCTCTGCTCAGCTTGGGGGACGCGAGACAGGCCGCGGCCACGGGGGAGGCAGCAGATCTGGGAATCGGGACGCGGGTGCTGCCACACCTGGGGTCCAGGCCTCGTTTCGGAGCATCCTCCGCCCGTTGCCCACACGCTAAGGCGGGCGAGGCACGCAGCCCGTTCCTCGCCACGCAGCTCCGAGGCCGCACGGGCAGAGCCTTTCCCCTCCCCGGCGAGGCTCTCCCGGCGGGGCAGGTGGAAGCCGCTCCCGTCGGTGAGCGCGGGGCGGGACGGGACGGGACGGGCTGCCGGGGCGGGAGCGGGGGGAGACGCGTGGGGCGGCGGGCTGGGCGCGGCCGGCCGTGGAGGCGGCGCGGCGGGAGGGCTGATGGCGGCGGCCGCCCCCGCTGCGCGCCCGCGGGGCCGGCGATGAGGGCGGGCGGCGGCCCAGGGAGCAGCGTAGGGGCCGGCTTTGCAGCCGCTCCCCGCCCCGCCGAGCCGCTGCGTGCGGGGCAGCCGCGGGGCGGAGGGCTGGGGCACGCTCAGCTGCCGGGCGGAAGCTAAGCCATGCGTGGTTTCGCTTCTGCCTCCCCCCCCGCCGCTGGAGGTGCATTATCTGTCCGTTACCACTTCATAGGGATTATACGTGTAACTACTGACACGAAGCCCCTAGGTCTCTAGCGCCCTGCTTTTAGCGCGCGGTCACGCTTTCGTATTAGACCGCTCTGGTAAGAGCCCGGTGTGACAGACCGGCCTCCTGATTCAAAGGCGCTTGCACCGCCGCCCTTCCAAGTCCTGCCACTCTTCGCGCCCCGGGCGGGCAGGCGGGCGGGTGGGAGTCCAGGCGGGCGGTCGGTCGGTCGGGCAGTACCTCCCGGCCCCCGCAGAGGGCAGGGCCGCCCCGCGCCTCGGCGCTCCCGCGGCCGCCACGCGCGTCCGAGCTCCCTTGGCGGCGGCTTCCGCCCCACGGGTGGGTCCGGCCCTTCGCGTGTCCTCCCCGCTTCACGCTGGGCCGGTGCGTAAATTGCGGCCTCAAACCTGGCCGCGGCCGCGGGCGAGCGGGTTTGCAGAGCTGTGACATGTGCGGGGAAGGCGTGGCGGGGGCTCGGTGCGGGGGAGCGGTGGCGGCCGCTGCCGGTAAGCGATGGTTATCGTGAGCCTTAAGCCCCGCCAGCCGAAACGCCGGGCGGTTAATTCTTCTCTTCTGGAATAGGCAAGTCACGGCGCTGGTTTTGTGTAACAGGTTAAGTCCTATTTGAAGGAGCCTCTTAAATAAATTTTCATTCCAGCACTTCACGCTGAAGAGATGCAGAGTAATTAAGATTGCACTTTAGAGTTACATGAAAGCGGTATCGCGGTAATAAATGCATTTCAAAGAGCTTTAATGTTTGGGGGTTTTTTGTTGGTGGTAATTGTTCTTGGTAATTAATATATGATGTATTCACCAGGACGTACGTTATTTTCTAGGGATGGAAGGAAGAAGTGAGAGAAGAAATAGGATGCTACCGGGGGATCTCTTGCCTTGGCTCATTTCCTTCCGCTGTGAAAACAGTAAGCTTCCTAAAGCTAAGAGCAAGGGAGCAAGGAAAAAGTAGTTTAAACTATTTTAGTGAGTATTGTTAACCTCTCTGATAGAGAACCAGACCTTCCCGAACCCAGTATTGTTGTATTTATACAGCTCTAATAGTAGAGCGAGACTGCACATGACCCTACAGTCAAAGGTCTGGGTGATTTTTTACTTTGTGGGGCACCCAGCTTCAACTCTTGGCTGCGGTGAATGGTTACGTCGTGGAGCTCAAGCAGGTCAAACATACAGATTGGTCATTATTTCTGTTTCAATTCAGGTAGAGCAGGGACTAGAAGTAAAATTCTCCTCATTCATGAGAAGTACGCTAGGAACGTGTCTTCTTTGTCGTAAGCTTTTGGTAATTGTCAAATTCACCCTCATTTGCCAGAGAAGTTACCTTAAGTCTTGAAATAGTCCCAGGATGGGAGAACTATTCCCTGCTTAATGCGAGGTCTGACAGCTGTCAAAGAACAGCCATCCTTGTTAATGCCACAGCTGTGCGAGATAACCGAGAGAAAGTGCTAGACGTGACTCCGCGTTGGCTGGGCTGCATCAGCATGCATGGGAGTACACGCTCTGGTGGAATTAAGGCTCTGTATGGCTCAATCCTTGCTTTTAAAGGAGTAGAAACGCACAGTCTCATCTTCTCATTCCCTTTGACGTGGGTTTTTAGTGCCTTCTAGAGCATAGATGGAAACTATGGCATATGGTTGCTCAGTGTTGTCGGGATTTTAGTAGTTCTTTGTGTACCTTGCAGCAGAGAGTGGGGGTCCCTCAGGTGCTTATGGGGTCTGGGTGGCAAATTTAGCGCTTAACCTTTTGGACTTAGATGCTTAAAGGGGCATTTAAGTACCTAACCGTCTTGGGGCGCTAGCATAGATTCATACACTTGTTTTCACTTGTTGGAATTTCAGGTCAGGCTATTCTTTATGGCTTAAAGGAGTTACCGATGTGATAGGAAAAAAAAAAAAAAACATCTATGGCGGTGGTGATACCCAGAATAAGGCCAGATGACCTTAAAGCTAATTATACAGGGTGAGAAATTGTGATCGGAATTGTTATTTGTGGCCACAATTTCATAGAATCATAGAATAGTTTGGGTTAGAAGGGACCGCTGAAGATCATCTAGTCCAACCCCCCTGCCATGGGCAGGGACATCTTCAACTAGATGAGGTTGCTCAGAGCCCCGTCCAACCTCACCTTGAATGTTTCCAGGGAGGGGGCATCCACCACCTCTCTGGGCAACCTGTGCCAGTGTTTCACCACCCTCAGTGTAAAACATTTCTTCCTTATGTCCAGTCTGTATCTACCCCCCTTTAGTTTAAAGCCATTTCCCCCTTGTCCTGTCGCAACAGGCCCTGCTAAAAAGTTTGACGCCATCTTTTTTATAAGCCCCCTTTAAGTATTGAATGGCTGCAATAAGGTCTCCCGAAGCCTTCTCTTCTCGAGGCTGAACAACCCCAACTCTCTCAGCCTTTCTTCACAGGAGAGGTGTTCCATCCCCTGATCATTTTTGTGGCCCTCTTCTGGACCCGCTCCAACAGGTCCATGTCTTTCTTATGCTGAGGGCTCCAGAGCTGGACGCAGTACTCCAGGTGGGGTCTCACCAGAGCAGAGTAGAGGGGGAGAATCACCTCCCTCGACCTGCTGGCCATGCTTCTTTTTGTGCAGCCCAGGATACGATTGGCCTTCTGGGCTGCGAGCGCACATTGCTGGCTCATGTCCAGCTTTTCATCCACCAGTACCCCCAAGTCCTTCTCGGCAGGGCTGCTCTCAATCCCTTCATCCCCCAGCCTGTATTGATACCGGGGGTTGCCCTGACCCAGGTGCAGGACCTTGCCCTTGGCCTTGTTAAACCTCATGAGGTTCACACGGGCCCACTTCTCAAGCTTGTCCAGGTCCCTCTGGATGGCATCCCGTCCCTCTGGTGTGTCGACCACACCACTCAGCTTGGTGTCGTCTGCAAACTTGCTGAGGGTGCACTCGATCCCACAATTTAAGGTATTGATCGGATTCTGAGCTATTTCGACTATCTTGTTTGTATCTTTTAACAATAACAAAATTTTCTATAAGCCTCTGGTCAGTAGGAGAGGAAACAGAAGTGAAGGCAACAGTGAGTGTTTAAAACCTCTGTCTCACTAGTTTCCACTCGTTAGGCTTCATTGCTTATTAGAGCACAGCAGAGCATGTCCTCAGAGCTGAATCACCTGAAGAGAATCTCAGTAGGTGGTATGGGGATCACAAAGATCTTTGTTCCTCTTTCTTTTTTATATCATGAGAGAGACTTTGAACTAAACTTTGTGTTCAGTGGAGAGCCAAGAGGTGGAGGAGGGAGCAACGTACCTGGGTAACGTGTTCAAGAGGATCTTCACAGGTGAGCCTTTGGGTTGCTGTCCTATAACAACAGTCTGGGTAGAAGAAGGTGTTTGGAGATGTTGTGTCCATGGTAGCATCATAGGTGTGACACAAGGAGAAGTTTGATGGTTGGTGTTTTTACATGCTATGGAAGAGTCCAGGATAAATGTTTGTGGGTGTATGTCCTCCATCTGTGTGCAGAAGGGTTCACTGGTCAGAGATACGGTGATGCATACTTTCTAACATGCTCTGGCTGGAGGGGGACCTTGGACACTGACAACTTAGTGTAGCATTTGAGACTTTATTTGGCCACCTTCCTAGTGTGACTGGCTTAAAAAAAGGTGTCCTTGACATGTGGAGAAGGGGATGGATGCTGAACTTGGCTGTCTAGCCTTGCTGGGCCCCCTCTCCAGCCAGTGAAGAGACATCGCTTCTGTGGGGGCAAATGGGAGCATAAGTCCCTGGGGGAATGTTTCTCTCCATCGGGAGTATGGCTGCAAGTCCAGGTAGATAATTCAAGAGCTCAAAGTTGGGTAGTACATATACATCCTCCCCTTCATCTGTTTGCAGTCATGTCCTCGTTTCAGGTTTGCTGCCTGTCCCAAACATTGCTGTTTAATAGTATGGCTAAAGGAATGTGGACAAGGAAACAGCAGGGTGCCTGTGAGGTCATGGAGGAGTCATTTTCACATGACTGAAAGACCTTTTTCTCCCTTTTTCTGATTCTTTCCTACAGTCTATGGACTGTTTTTATCTTTCATTTTTTTATTAATGGTGATGGCCATTGGCATTTAAAACAGAAACAAGAAAACACCCACACTTCATATGACATTAAGCAAAAGCAACGATTCAGGGTTCATATATTTTAATAATGTTGGTTAAAGCAGTGTATGTGCATATTTCTTTATAAGCTATTGTGAATATTTATTTTTAAAACATTTTTCTTCATCCTAGCTACTTTACGATGGCTTTTATTTATTCTTCATCTATCACTGTGCTGGTTTTGAGCTTCTGCTTTTATTTCTAGAAACTCTAGTAGAATGCTATTCTGTTTACTTGGGGAAAAGCAGTATATTTCTGACTAATAGGCTGAAATAAAGCAATAAAGGGCCAGTGGCACAAATGGTCATAAAATCAAGGTTGGTCCACTGGGGAAAGAGGTACTGCTGCTTTACTCCGTGTTTCTGAATTGTTAGGGTTAAGTCCTGGCTTAAGCACTGTGGTTTGCATTAATACTCTGTTTTTGATGTTAGCTAGAATCTGGTGCCTCAGGAAGGTGCGAGACATGGTGTTGTGAGTAATTACTGAATAACCAGCCCAGAAGGATGGTTTTCCATGAGTCTGTTGGACAAAGATTTGCTTTTTATATTTTTTAATTTTTTTAAAAATTTATCTTCTACTTTGAAACGATATAATGGGGAATGTTTCATATTCAATGTAAATGACTTTCTGTTTTTACTCTTAACCAGTGGGCTATAGGAACATTGTGTTTTGTGACAATTAATTTGGAATTCAGTGATTTTTTTTTTCCCCCTTAAAACAAGATCTTCTCAGTTTATGATAGTTTCATTGTGTGCATTTTCTGTTTAAAACAGAGTAGAGTGGCATCTTCTTTACCTTCTCTGTAGCTTTTCTTAATGTATATTTCTAGTGTGTGCCCCCTTATTTGTTTCCTTTCATTTCAGCCTTTCGTTGCCATGTAATGTGGGAGCAAGCTTAAAATGGTTTCAAGAGACCGTTTCTTAATGTGACGACTCTCCAGGGCTGTCAGAAATAACTAACAATGCAAGTACCATTCTAATGCTTGTTTGGAGTTGAGTCACACTGATGCTTGTAGCATGAATTTGTAGTACAGCCAAAACAGGCACCGTGTGCTTGGCGCAATACAGCTTCGGGTTTGAAAAACCATAAGGGAGATCTTAAGTGGGTGAAACCCAGGAGGAGGTAGTAAATAAAACAAGACTGAATGCTAATGGGTGTTTGGTGTGAGAGAATTAAGCTGAGTAATCTGAGGAGGTGTTGAAGCGGAGGAAAACAAAAACAAAGTCAAATGTATGCTTGAGACCATATGTGAAGGTTGATGGTTATTTGGTTTGAAATGTATTACGAAAGCAAGCAGAGATGAACCTGTGGTTACAACTGAAAGTAAAGCACTTAAAACGTGGCTGAGGCAAGGCAGAATAACAAACCTCTAATTTCCTTAAGCTGCATGAGATAAACAACTTGTAAATAAATTTGAAACAAGTTAGGATTTTATCGCGTTTTAAGGAATAGTAGCTTTTAAAAGTGAAAAGTATTGTGTTCACTTTATTTCTTGATTGCTTGGCTGAAGACAAATGGCTGGATTTTGCTCTCTGAGATCATAAAGCTGCATTATGTGAAGAGTTGGTTATCCTGAAATTAGGGGAGAGGCATAACCAACTGGTACAAGGTGTAAGAGTTTCACAGTCTGGGAATGAGTGTGATAATGCAAATACTCAGGAAGCTGCTCTAACTTCTAGACAGTGTTTTCAGGGGGAAGTATAGACTCACTGCTACAACAGTGGAAGCCATGAAAACCACCAAGGCTGAGATAGAAAATCTGTGATTAATTTTTTAATCTTAATAGTCATGTGGTCCACAGAAAGTGCTAGAGAATTTTAATTTCAAATGGATTGTTACTTCACTTGCATACTTTCTAAGTAATAAAGCTGAAACTATTTGTAACAGAGCTCAACTGAAGTTGATGGTTCTATACCAGCGGAGGATTTGTTCTTCAGGTTTCCTGTTCTGTATTCATTAGAACAACTGGGAAACTCTTCTTTCCATAATATAATGCACGGGATGTTTTCAGAGCTCGTTCCCAAACAATGTGCTAATTGGTGCTGAAATGCATGTGGTGTCCCCTTGTGATTTGGAGTTACGGATCATCATATTTATTAGTGGCTTCAGAAATTAAACCTCTCATGCATGTTTTAACTGTGCTTCTGTAAGGAGTGAGTGAATAAATGCATCATATTTTGAAACACGGAATTCAGAGAGATCGTTCTATATTACAAGATCTCTGGGCAACTTAGACTTGCAGTGGAGCTTTCCTTGCAGGCTCTTGTGCTCCAGTTGTTGGAGCACTAAGACTGGGTTACAAAGATGCGATAGAAGGTACAATATATATCCTGGTCTAATTTTGCAGTAAACTAGAAAAACAATTAGCAACTTCTAATTGAAAAGCAAGATAGATACTTAGAAAGAGGAGTGCAGCATGTAAACAGATGCCTGAAACTTATGAACTGAGTTGCATCTCACGTAGGTTTTCTGCATGTTCTGTTGCCAAGATGCTATGCTTTTATATTGACATTGCTTCACTACATTGTTGAATTTTGGAAGAGGAGATGGAAAGAGTTTGGACTTTCTATAGCTTAGTAAAAGACAGTGGGCACTTCAGCAGTTTGGAATTTAGATTGAAAATTTTAACTGGATGTTCCCGAGAAGCTCATCAGGGACACAAAATTGATTAAGACCTTCCTCCCTCCCCCCTGACCCACATTTAGGTTTCTGAATCAACTTGATTAGATGAACTACTCTGTTCTTAACTTTTCAGATTTGCTCAGACTGTCTCCAGAGTAAGGAAGATGATATTGCACTGGATTTCATTAGCTTCACGTCAGTGATTTCATGACTGTGAGAACGGGGAATGTGTTTTGTTTTCAAATTAGAGGTTACGTTTTGGTGAGGTCTCACACTCGGGGAGCGATTTCTCCAGCAATTTCTACAGTGAGTGAAAGCCTAATGCGTGGTTGTGTGCCAAGATCAATGGTTGCGTTCCTGCTGCTGAAACTCTCCTGCCTTGGGATCACGTCCTCTCTGGGCCAACTCTAACATGAGAGACATTGAAGGTATAAAACCGGTGGGTAATTAGATGTTTTACTGATGAATATTGATTCAATTATATAATTTAACTGTAATATCTGCAAATGGGAGTGAAGTACAGAGTGAAAGAGGCATTGTAGGCCTGTATCTGTGAAACGTGAATTAATTCGAACGATGTAGAGAACATTGGAGACTTCTGCAGTATTTTTGTGAGTGCTGTATGTGCCTCATTTTAATTGCTTGATGCTGTTCTGCCAAGCTGCATGAAATTAAATAAAAGGAAACTTACGATGGAACAAACAGGAAATGAAATAATAAGTGGAGTAAGATGCCTCTGGAGAGAATGGCGAGGGATTTGCAGTAATATTTGAGAAGTTATTAGATGTGAGAGTCCCACCTGTGTGCTCCAGCAGCCTTGTTTTTCTCACACCCTTATAAAACTGCATCATGGAGAGGAGTGAAGGTGGGAAAAGCTGCATGCATGAGAAGCAGGGGCTGGAAGCAGAGGCTTTCAGAGTGGGATACAGAGCAAGTGTTGTGTTATACCTCTTCCTTCCCGCTTTCTGTATCCCTCACCACGGCGAGTTTGGATTGGATGGGACATAACCACAACAAAAAACCAACTAATAACTTGTGAATATCTGAGTCAACAAAGTCTGGTTTCCTATAGTACTGTTCTCTTGAGCTATCCACCCAAGTTGATATCCGTCATCCCCCACTCCCCAGTTGCCCTTATACTTCAGTACCTCCCATTTTTCTCCAGTTCCCCACCATTACTTGCAGTCTCCCCACACATCCCCCCTGAAACCATTGAGCAGTACTCTGGCTCTTCCCCCTCGTATGCTTTGAGCCTTGTGCCGTAGACGATAGCTGAAACTCTGTCAGGCTCAGAATTTATTAGAGGAGCACAAACTTGTCAGACTGCATGGTATGTTTTCAGCCATCATTAGTCCAGGAGGAAGGCCAGTTTTGGCTAACTTGGTAGGTTGTGGGTAAACTCTTTGTACTGTGCAAACATCATCAGCAATAAAGACTTGTCTGGGTTCCCTCTTCTGGAAGGTGCAGGTGTCGCTATCACCGTTAGGCGTTCTTAAACTGTTTCCTCTAGTGCTCCTTCACCTCTAGCCTTGCCATCAAAAATGGAAGCACTTGCATGGGTTAGTTATCATCACTTTTAGTGTTACACTGCCTAACCCTGATCAAATGGGAGAAATTTGTCCCTTCATAAATGGAACTTTAGTATAAGCTGGAATCGTCTGCATTGCTCATTCTGAAGTGCATTGGCTTTGCAGTGCCACAGTTTGGTTAAGGCGGTGTGTTCAGCATGCTACCAGGATTTGGAGTATACAGAGAGAACCAGTCTGCTGGGTACCAGGCTGGCATATACTGTTAGTCAGTTTTCTGAACACGATTGTATGTTAAGCCTAATGTTTACATCTTAGTCAATGTGCCTCTTTTTTTTTTTTTCCTAATACAATGGAGCTAGCATTTCTGCTGACTGCAGCTCCCACTGGAGCTGATTGAGCTAGTATTTCTGTTCTGTAAGCCTCCCGTTTGTGGTTTCCATAAAGTTGAAAGTAGTTATTGGTGCTGATCATTTTTTTTTCTGGCCTAAAATTTCATCCCAATTTAATCTGTACCAGATAACCCATCTTGAGTTTATCTAGTCTTTTCCGAAATGAAAAAGAAAGCCCTATCTGTGAAGTTTGCTTAATTCTAAATGGTCTCTGATATTTCTGCTAGAGTAAACATCTTTTGCTCTATGTGTAGTCTACTTTTTGAGTGAGTTTAATATGGGACTTAAGGCATCAAAAACATTTGGCTTATTGAACTGTAAGATGGAAATACTCTTTTTCTATCAGGCCTGCAAGCTCCCTCCTGGTAAGCTGTGGTAAACTCTTAGACATTGGGATTGAAGTTTTTCATGCCAGCTGCCTTTTTTGTTTGTTGTCTCATCAAAATGTTTAGGGTTCTTCCTGAGAATGAATTTGTGGGGAAGAATGTATTGTTTTGTCACTTGCAAAAGCCCCTTCAACCACAGTGTCATGGGCTTTACAGGGTAGGTTTGGCAGAAGTCTGCATTTTTAGAGGAAAATGGTTCCTTTGCTGCTTCTATTTAATTCTTGCCAAGTTTAGAAGTCTCTGAAAAATATGTGTCAGTAATAAAATTCTGAAGACTTACCTGTCATCTCTGTGCAATTAAACAGCAGATGTCCCATCCTCGCTGAGTAAGCAAGAATGTCGCATCCCAGGGTTATTGGGAGCTCAAACGGACCTTCCTAAGCAGTTCTCTATTGCTGCAGGCTGAGGTTAAATTGCATCCTGAAACAGAAAAGGGAGCTTCTGTTTCCAAAGCACCAAGTGACCACGAGGTTATTTAAATGCGGAAGAAATACAAGCCAGGCTGTGTCAGGAGGTGGGAAGAGGGAAGGAATGAGACAGTAGGGATTTGGACATGGGCCGTGGTGACTCAGGGTGGGAAAGGGAGGGAGGTTGTCTTGGAAGACAGGAGCTCAACTGGAAGACGCTGTGGCTGCTCAGAGATGTGTCTCTCAACCTCTTTTTAGGTCCCCAACCATCACCCCCCTCTGGTTTCTACAAGGAGCTACACAAGCATGAGAAAGGGATCCCTGTGAGAGCCTAAATTATGTCTTTGGAGCAGGGGTTGGGTATCAGGTCTCGCACATTGATTTCTGCCTGTCTGCATAACACGACCGCTGCCACTGCATTTGCACTTTGAGTTCTCTCACGCAGAGATAAGTGTCTGTTGACACTGAGATGGAGAGTGTTTATACTTTTTGTCTGGTAAAATGTGTACCGTATTTGAGCTCTGATTATATTTTTACTCTGTTCTTGCATTGTTTTGGGAAAACATGTTGTTATTAGTAGACATGCACCTGAGACACAATTTAAATAGGATGAAAGTTATCCAAAACAAGAATTGTGTTGAGGTTGCGTGGGGGTTTTTTTTTATGTCTTCAGAGGGTTTTGATTAATATTTTATGTGGTTGAGTTTGTAGAGTGGCTTTTACCAGTTCCATACAGGAGGCAGCAAATACAAATGGTGCGATCTAAAAGCTCAGCCAGTCTAAATTCCCGCTAAACTGCAGCGTTAGACACCAGTTTCACCATCTGCGCTCGTGGATCCTGCTGACCTGTTAAGCTCCACTGCTTTATCCTCGTGTGCATCATTTCTGAGTATGTTTGGTAAAGCCTTGAGGCTTTGCTGGGGCATCTGTCAGGAACCATATGTATATCTAATAAGTCACAGTCACGGTCCTGGAGGGTTTGCCATCTGAATTGAGAAAAGCACAGCAAGTGACACGCACGAGCAGAGGGAAAAGAAGAGGCGAGAACGGGATGGCATGGTCAGATGTGGCTTGGTTTGGTGTTGAAGTTGGTGGGCAGGGCCACCCTGTCACCAGGTTCAGTCTCTGCTAACACCGTCAGGTGCACCATATATTCCTCTACGGGTGAAGCTTCTCCTCAGAAACAGCTTAGCTCCATCCCAGCATCAGTCAAACGATTTCCCCTGGTTTCTTTTACTGAAAAGCTGCTCTAGAACCAAACTCTTTAGCAGTTAAACCCCTGTAATTTTGAATTTAAATTTATTTGTGGCAATATTAACAAATGTCTGTGAATTCCTCTTTGTCCTCTGGTTTGAAGGACTGTTCTTTCTCATCTTGCCTTAGACAAATCACGGTGTTTTTTACAAGAAAAAGCAAGGCTTTTACCTCCTGAGCATGCTTTACAGTAGAATTGTTGCTGCAAGCGTGCCTCTGTAGATGCATGTGAAATACCTTTGAGCTCACTAGTTGACAGGCTGTTAGTAGCACATTCACCACGGTGTACAGGTCAGTGCCAGGTAACCAGGTTCATGCTCAAGAAGTTTCTTGGGTGGAATTTGTTGTTTGTGCTGTGTGCTGTGCTGCCAGCTGCACCCAGGATTTTGAGGAGGTTGAAGAATCCATGTTCCCGAGTTCATTTTTCCACGATAGGCTGACCAGAATCATTCACGCTGTCCGTAATTAAGGCACTCTGTGTGCCTGGACGACGTTGCTGATGGCATCCTGTTGCTGCCTGTGACATACAGTGTTTGGTTTTCATCTACTTGCATTTGTCAAATGGCTTTTCAGGATCTCAACCTGCTGAAGAGAGGGGGAGGCTGCTCCTTTGTGGGGAGCTATGGTCATGCACAGGCAGAGGAGCTTCTCTGTGAGCAGGGAGGGGAGTCTGTAGATGAAGCAGGAAGAGACTGTACTGGGGAGCATGGAGAGTAGTGGCCTCCAAGAGGACTGTGCAGAGTTTGTTGTGATTCAGAAAGCTCCTGAATAATCAAGTCAGGAAGCAGAGACCTGCCCTTGGAGGCATTCAGTGGGCAAGGGGAGCCCAGGGTATAGCCCCTTCTTACTTCTGTTGTCTTCCCTACTCAGTTTGAGTATTGTAGTGTTTTTCTGATAGAACCTAGCTTTCTTGAGCTTGAAGACCTAAGTCTACTGCAGAAAACTTGTGGTCTTCTTTAGAAGGTTCAGTATAATGTGATCCACCTCAAAGCTCTGGCCAACCTCAGGGCCCTTCTCCAAAACAGTTCTGAAAGCATCATCAGTTGCATTTGCCTGTTCTCATGGCTGCACTTTCCTGGTCTCATGATGGTGCCATGCTGATAGTTTGGTATTATCCTGCACTGCAGCAATTCTTACAGGCACTGCATCTCGCACTGTTAAACCTTGTCTTTTGTTCATTGTCATGCTTTTCTTCCTTTCTGATGCTCAACTCCATGTCCTTGCAGACCAGTCTGAAGGAACTTCCTTAGTAAGGAGCTTTCTGCCTGGTACTTTCCACTTACTTGTTTCTCCTTAAGTAGTTTATCTGATTTATACATCTTATACTTTTGCTGACTTTTTCCACTTTTTCCAGTTTAGCCTATATAGTGCTTTGGCAAATGATTTATTAAAATCCAGATAGATTACATTCACAACATTTTTTGTGGGAATAAAATAGAAAAGAAAGATTTTGGACTAGTGTGACATGATCTGTCTTCTGTAATTCATTTGATTTTCTTTGTTTTCCATTCTTTCCTCAAGATTTGTGTGCTATCTGTAGATGACTGATCTGTCTGTACTACCAAAATGACTTTTTTCCCTCTGTCTTTCCTCTCAAGTATAGGCACCATATTTGGTTTTCTTCAGTCATGTGGTACTCCCTCATTTGATGGATTTATTTAATATCCATGCTATCAGACTTGCAATTTCATGTACCAGTTCTTTCGGTGTTCTGTGATTAAGATTGTTCTGCCATCCAGACTTGACAGCAATAAGCTCTTTGGATTTTGCTTCCATCTCAGTAATTTCTATCTCTGAGAACTCATTCTTATTACCTGTCATGTGTCTGGTCCACTGTTCAGCATCAGTTTGTTTTTTTGAAAATGAGTGGAGAAGGTAATTTGTTTTGGGAGCTATGAGTACATTTCACGTGAGGTCTACCCTACTCCAGTGAAGAACTTCATGCTTCTTTCATGTGCTGGGTGGTGGGTTTTTTGGGTGGTTTTTTGTGGGTTTTGGTTTTTTTTTTTTTAATTAAAATGTGGCTAAAGGACTGTCTCAAACTCTATATTCTCTTTACAGTCTGTCTGGTTCGTTTTCAGCAATAGTGCCATCATCCCTGTATCTCATGAACTCTGAGGACATAGGTGGTTGTGAGTTTTAGGGCAGCAGAAGGAATTCAGCAGTTACCCTCTTCTATGCGTGAGATCTCTTTTTACTGTTTCTCCTTCACTTGAAGTAAGTACCCAGTTAGGGCTGGACCCTTCTCTTACAAGACTCTTCCTTTGGGACAGAGGCTGATTTAATAGCTCAGCACTGCTTCCTTCAAGAAATTCAACTTCACTGCGCACACGTCATGGAGGGTCTCCGCTTTTTTAATGTATTTGTGGAAGTAAAGAAAATTATTGTGGGAGAGCAGAAGGATGATGTGGGTTGTCTTGCAAATAACAAAGAAGACAATGAGAGCAAGTGCGTGCACCTCTGTAAGAAGTACGATGGACCACAGATAAATCTTTTCATGAATCTGAAGCTAGATGCTTCTTTTAGCGTTGGGCTTTTTGTGCCCTACTGTGGAAGAGGCCCAATATTTCTGAAATAACTCCAGAGCAGCTCCATTGCCAGTGGAGCAGATCGCAAAATAAACCCCAGAATTTTAAAGTGTTTCTGTGGAAGAATTTGAATGCATTGATCTATCTTTCTGTTTTTTTTTTTTTTTTTTTTTTAGAAGTCTAGCACTTAGAGGCTTTGCAGACTTTCAATGTCAGCTTTTTCTTTCTGAAGAAAGTTCACACAAAAAGGATGATCTGATCTTGGAGTGAGTGCAGAAGCAGCATGCTTTTTCAAAAATTTTAGCCAGCTCTAATTGCTCCGTGCCAAGGACCTAGCTATACAGTGAGTGCTGAATTAATCTAAACTGCACCAGTCTAATTCTGTGTGGACAATTCGTGCACGCTTTGTTACCTTCTGCAAGCAAATTAAACATGCAAAGCAGCAGGGAGGTGTTTTTAGTTGTCATCCGGTTTGTCTGTGGAAACGCAGAAATTAAGAGAGGGTACCTCGCTTAAAAAGGCACAGAAACAATTGCAAGTGGGATGCTGCAGTTGCTAGCTTTACTCAGAGGTCTGTGTCTGCTGCCGTGTGTAAGATGTGTTCACTGTGAACCATCCACCCGACAAACTGCAGCACTCTGGAAGCTGAAGCAGTGTGTGACCTGAGGAAGAGGATGAGGGCTTTACTGTACTAGCCTGATCATAAGTCAGCTCTCCAGCCTGGTTTGGTGTTTTCAGCATCATGCAGCGTCTGCCAATTGGCCTTTCTCCTCCCATGGAGAGGGCGAGAGGAAGATATAGAAGTGCAGGTGAGCAGTTACTGCTCATTGCGAGAGGAGGTTGGGAAAGTAGTAATAAGGAGATAGTGCTGAGCGGTGGGAGGAAGATGACCACATCTTGTGTCCTGGCGCAGGAATACAATCGGGTTCGAGCTATCAGTGTGTGATCAGACTGCAAAAGAAGACGGCAGAGCTGGCCTTGTGAAGAACCTGCTCAGTTCTGGCAGGGCTTGGTAGCTCCACTACCAAAGTTGCGAGATTCAGACTGAACTATGCTGTTCCCGAGTCATCTCAGCAGTACTGCTGTTTCTAGACATTGCCTGACCTTGTGAGCCCTGGTAGGGCCAGGACGGGTCCATGAAGAGCTGCTTGGGTTTCTAGGGAGTTTACCACGTTGGAGCACTAGACCTGAAATGAATCCAGTTTTTCATGCTATGCTAATGCTGAGTTAGCCAGTCTTCCCAGAACTGGAGTGCTGAAGGATTCAGTGCGGATCCACCTTTGCAGACATCACTACAGGTCTTTTACGGCCAAATCATGACAGGAGACAAGTCCCTGTGAACCAGAGCTGACTCCACATTGATTGTGGTTTTGCTCAGAGAGCCACACCTTTTTCCATAATACCTTATCATTAAGGTTCAGGTACCCTAACTTCAATTTTATTGGAGAAAATGGAGATTAGTTCCAAAAGTAACTGGCCGGGGAAAGTAGTGTTCCCAGAGCAAACTGCACACACTGTAAACAAAGGCAAGCTGGATTAGCTGGAGTTGCATCTGAAGTAGGTGGCTGTTTTGTCTTAGCAAGACGTGTGTGTGTATGACTTTTTTTTTTAAGATGATATTCAGTATGTTTATGGAAGAAGTCTTCTGATAGGTAGAGGTGAGCCTACAGTAAGAGTTTTCAGATACCTGTTTTTAGCTATCTCTTTTCTTAGTATTCAGGAAAGGTTAAATGTTTGATTATGTGTGTATTATGTACCATGATCATGTTATACAAATGCTAGGTAGGCCTCAAGTGTTCTGCAGCTTGCTTACTGGGAGCCAGCAGAACTTAATGGCGTTTTTCCTTTTTTCACTATAGATGCAATCTACTTTCTTTCTACCTTCAGGATCATCTGAGAAAGCAAATCTAACTAGCTCCCTACTATTGCAGGTCCCCCATGCCCACTGACAGTCCCCTTGATCTCTCACTCTCTGTTTCACACCAGATTTGTGTCTTCCATTGTTCTGCTCTACAACTGGAGATTGTTGTAGGGTGTTGGGAAGTTTTACATCTGTGGTAAATGTGAGCATGAAGAATAGACCATTTGTGGATGCAGAAAGAATGCGGTTACTTGTTTTCTATTTCAGTATCAAAACATAGTCTCAGCCTGTCATATACACTGGTGGCATACCCCTTTAAGCATGAGTTGAAGTCCTTGCTAAATTTTTATATTTGCTTTCTTCTATTCTGTCTGTATTGCCTCAGCTTCATGTGGACTGAATTTTAGCCACTCTGCTTAGCCAAAACTATAAAAGCAATTAGCTGTTCCTCTGGATGGTCAGGCACGTAGGAGAGAGCATGATGAGAAATTGCCATTGAGGGTCTTGTAGCGCACATCATCTTTGTGTATGCATTGACAGAAATGGATGTCCAGGAGGAGCTCTCCCTGTAAGAGCTCTCAGCTGAAAATGTTTCCTTTACAGGTGCCTGTAACTGTCTCTTGCTGTGAAGAGAGAGAAGTGAAGCAACTGCAATTCTGTCAATTTTAGGGACTTAAAAGCATGGAGGACAACTACTAGATTTTATAACCTGTATAGTGGGGTGTTGTGTTTTGTTTCCCCCCCCCCCCCCCCCTGTTGGTGGGAGGAAATGGTGGAGCAGTTTTGTAAACACTACTAATGCTCAGTTTCTGGAGTGGCACTGGATTTGATAAAAACCTTATCAGAAATCCTGCAGTTTAACTCTACAGGATTCAATAGAATTACAAGCTTGATTACGTAAACGGTATTTGAAAGGCTGGAGAGGATGACCAGCAATGTTTGCTCTCTTCAATCAAAGAAGAATCAACAGCAGGATGCAGACCTTAGTGTTTTGCAATTCAGAAGTTTCAGGCTGTGGTAGCAAATTAGAAGATCAAATTACAGCAGTACTTTGATTTTAAAAAACAAAACAAAAACACCCACCCAAAACATATGGAAATATGGTACTGTAGGATATTATAATTTCCTTTGTCTGAAAATACCACTTTGATATATAAACGGTATCATTGATGAATGAGAAGCTGCCGAGTTGTATTCATATTAGTGTGAGAATTTCATTTCTCTTCCAGTTTTGTTTACTGGAGGCCATCACAGTTTGTACAAGCAGCTATGTGTGTGTGATAATGACTAATAGGGTGGCTGTTATTGGTATATGTATATTGAATCTCTTAAAGCTATTAGTTTAAATGCTTTAGGTTTATTATTAAAAATGTAGAATTAGATTCTCGCTTAAACAGATAACAAACATAACCTCAAGGAAACAAAATATTTTATAACGTATTAGAATCTTCTGGATGCTTAAACTAAAACTGTGTTTGCAAACAATTTTTGTAAAATCTGATTAGCTCTTAGTTGAAGTCTCTGCTCTGTAATGTTTGGATTGCCAGAGACCACAGGGAATACCTCTTCCCATTGTAATTAAAATTGAACAGGGGCATGTTTATGTTGAATCTTTGAAAGCCCTTCTTTGAGAGCATGCAAGAGAACCCCCTTCAGCAAGGGAAATGCTGTAGGCAAATGTAGTGTATATTGATAAAAGAATATGGTTTTTAACGAAGAAAGCTTAGAGACCAAAGTTTGACAACAGCAGAGATGATTGATAAATGAAACGACAATTTCTTAGGCAAATGCACTAACCTAAAATCTATATAATTGATCATGACATGAGCACAATAAAATAAAGGTTAAGAATCAAAAAATCTCATCAACCAAAAGCTCTGAAGTGGTTGGAGGGAAAGGGATAATGTGGAGCAGAGCAGATAATTATTCAGACACCTGTGATCTCTCCAGCACAAACTCTGTGCTGCCACTGAGGTCAGCATTGCTTAGCCTTTTGCAGTCTCACTGCTGTAAATACACTTCACAAATTGTGGTTATATTGTGAAGGTGACGAGGTTTTAAGTTCAGTAAGCCATCCCCCCCATCCCTAAGAGCTAAAACGAAGCGTTTTTCTTTCTGGTCCTATTTTGAGAGAGCGGAATCTGTTCTGCTGCTCCTTATCCCCAGAGCTCTGCATTGTTGTCGCAAGGGTTGTTTTCCTCTCTTGCCCCACTCTAATCTGTAATTCTTCGTGGATGATGCCACAACATTTAATTTCTGCCCGAGATTTGAGAGGCTGGGTATACTGTTCAGTCTCTGTTTCTTTCCAAAAATTTTGTGGTGTTGCACCAGGATGCTGTTCGGCATTGCACTGGGTGTCCCTGGAGGGTTTTGAGGGCGGGGGGCTGCCGTGGTGGCCTCTGTGAGAAGAGGCCAGGGACTGCCCTGTGCTGGACATGGCCAGCGCCAGTGGACCCACCACAGGACACAGCTGAGCCCATCAGCCACGGGTGTTGCACCTCTGTAAAAACCTTTTTAAAAAAGGGGCAAAAAATGCCACAGAGAGAGGAGGAGGGAAAAAGTGCGACAAACAGCAGAGGGAAACAGAGGTCAGAGAAGAAGAAGGAGGAGGAGAAGGAGATGCTTCATGGTGCCTGAGCAGATACTCACCGCAGCCCGAGGAGGAGCCCATGCTGGAGACAAAATTTTTCCTGAAGGACAGCAGCCTTTGGGGAGAGCCCCCGACAGAGCAGGGGAAAAGAGTGAGAGGGAAGGGGCAGCGGAGAGGAACCGCTGTGTACTGACTGTAATGCCCCTGTCCCCCTATTCCCCCTGCGCTGCTCAGGAGTGGGGGTGAGGTGGAGGAGTCTGGAGTCTGGAGGAGTGAAGTTGAGTCTGGGAGGGAAGGGAGGAAGGGTGTTGCTTTAATGTTTGTCTATGTTTCTCTTGGCAATAAATTGAATTAGTTTTCCCCATGTTGAATCTGTCTTGCCTGTGAAGGTAATTGGTAAGCAATATCTCTGCCTTTCTCTCCACCCACAAACTTTCTCATCCTATTTTCTCCCCCCGTCCCACTGAGGAGGAGGAGGAGTAAGCAAGCAGCTGGGTCTGCATTTGGCTGTTTGGGTTAACCCACCACAAGCATAAAGTTCTGGAGGAAGAGGCAGATACTGGTCTGCCTTCTTATGGCAAGAAACTTTAGCTGTGTATTATACCACTTGTTGCATGTTAGGAACAACTATTCTATGAAAAGCAACAGCAGCAGAGATCTGGTTGAATTCTTTAAAAATGACAGTATGAAATAGTCTTGTACCATTTTTAATTTCAATACAGCTCTGTTTTATCTGGAATTTTGCTTAATCTGGATTATCTCTCATCTTCCCCCATTACTGTGGGTAGTTGAGAATTCAGTCCCATGGCAAGGCAAGGCAGGGCTGTGGGGAGCTGGAGACTGGCACTGCTACCGCATCGCTGGGGCAGGGACTGGTGGCCCCAGGGGGCTGGCGTGGGGTCCTGGGACCTGGGCAGGGTTGGGGGAGCTCCAGGGGGCTGGGCAGGGACAGTCAGGGCTGGGGGTGCCTTTGGGGTCCTGGCAAAGCCTGTCTAATATTTTGTTGATGTTTGTGACAAAAGACTTATAGCAGTTTAAAAAAATAATTTTATTGTAAAGTTGCACTGACTTCAGTGAGCTTATGGATGGCATTAACTCTACAAGTATCTGCATGATTTGGACTTTGATTTTAAAAGGTATTTCTCATAAGTTCAGTATAAAGCAGGATGAGACATTAGGGATGTTTGCAACATTAAACAGATGGCTGTTTCTTTGGAGGAAGCTAGTCAGAGAATTGCAACTCTCTCTAATTAAGCAGTTGACAGGTTGAGTCGTCTTTTCTGAGCAGTCTGCAGCAAAATTTAAAACCCTAATCCTGGAAATAGTTAATTATAAGCATCGTTTTGGCCATGCAGGTTGCTTCATTGAACTGAATGGGATCTCTCCAGTGATCAGTCACATGAGCTGAAGTGTTTCCAGGATTTGCATCTTTAATCTGTAAAGATTTAGAGTAAGGTTTTTCAAGCTCAGGCGTGTCAAAGCTCAGGGAGTCTAATTTCTGTTGACTTTCTGTGATACTGAAGGTGCTAAAGCCACAGTCCTGGGAAATATGTAGACACTTACTTCACCCCCACAAACTTCAGCAGCCTAAGCCCACTTTGGTACTAGTATGTAGACAGTGCACCCCAGTAGGTTGTTGAGTGTTCAGCTGTTGAGGTTCTACCCTTAACAGCTGAATGTGCACGTTTTTAAAAGTATTTTTGTTTCTAGTAGGACTTTCAGAGGCACCAGGACAGGTCAGCTGTCTAACCACCAGGTATTTGAAAGGAGGATAGACATCCAATCAGTGGACCCTGGAAGGGAGCTCAGTTAAAAGTTTGGAATGAGATTAAGCCCAGGTAACTTCCAGTATTTTGGGGAGATTTGACTTTGATAAAGATTTTGAAACATCCCTGAAAATGTTTGTTGAGGCAGAAGAAGTGTTGCTTCAGTTTTGGGCAAGGGAAGGTGTTTGCTCATAGCAGGAAGCACTTACAGCATAGAAGAAGGATGAAAAGTACATGAACTTGTCTTTTCTTTTCTTCTTTGCCTTTGAAAAGCGTGGGTGTATCCATTAAAAGACATCAGGTTTTATCTTCCTCATTTTGAAATCTACGAATTTAAAGTAGCAGCACTTAAACCTTTTGGTCCTAGTTTCAATTCTAGAAATACTGGTTTGAAGGACTGTGTACTTGTACCTCTTTCTCCTTCACGTTGCTGAGGACAGAATGACAGTAAGACTTAACATTTTGTATCCACATGAGGAAACTTCAGCATTTCTCTCTCTCATGGTATGGATGATCGTAATGAGTAAAATGGAGGTTGAGGATTGCTGAATTATAAAACATAGCTGTTTGATCTTGTTTGAGTTTGTTGATCTGATTTGTAGTGGATCAAAAAAGGGCCATTTCTCATTATTTTGTGCTTTCCTAGATGACATATTTTGGTATAGTTGAAGTGTGCTATTACTATGAGAAGTATGGCGAAAGCCATAGGATTTCTGTCCTCTGGCAGTATGTGTAAAATAAAAATGAACCATTACAATTAGCATGCGGTGGTATACATTCTAACCTATGTAAGGGGTTTGTTTTGAATAGGTGCATTCCAAATTGTCTCTAAGAACAGAAAAGCTTTTAATGTGTGGCTTCTATTCACCTGTGTTGATTTTTTTTTTTTTATTAACAGGTTGTTGCTTAACATTATAATTCATAGTCCATCGATATAACACTGTCAAATGTTCTGCAGTGCTTTCCACAGTTTAACAAAACAACATTTAAGATATTGCTAAAAGACTGGTATCTGTCTCTAGAGCAACTAGGTGAGAATTACTGTAGAGATGTATCTCTTCAAAGTACCCAGCCATCTTGGTGAAGTGCAGATATATTTGATAAAATTATACATTTCTTCACCTTACTTTTGTTTTTATAAATGTCTGTGTCTTGCTGCTTAGTTCTTCTAAGTGTGAGATGTAGGAAGTAGAACAGATGTTTGGATAACTACTTATTTAGCTCATGGAAGAAATGCGTAAAGTGGTATTTTCATTGTTATAATGAAACTATCATTACATTTGCTTGTGAGGTTTGAATTGGGTTCTTAACAGGAGCATGTTCAACAGGCAAAAAAAAATTAAATGGCATAAAACATCATGTGATGTTCAGATAATGAAAAATGTATCACTTAACAGTGTTTGCATTATTCAGAGTTATACACACACAAGTGTCTGCTCTAATCCCTTGCCAGTATGTTGTCTTGGTAACCAGCTACCTGCACACCTGCTCGGCTTTTGCAAGTGAGGGAAAATAGATGGTTATTGGCCACAAATATATTGAAATGGAATATCAAAATCTAGCAGAATATTAATATTTAATAAGGCTGTGCCTTCTAACTTCAGTGTTTAGTCTCTAGCAGCAAGTTTTATACCTGAACAAAAAGAGATTTGACATCATTTGCGTTACTTCTTTCTGCAAAGCAGGGAGAAGTCAAATTCAAATTTGTACCTAAAGATCCTGTAATGCACAGAAAGAATATCAGCGGTGTGTATATTAAAATAATATGGTGTTATGCTAGTGGCAGTCTATTGAGTGAATGTTTTGGAGTAATTAATAACTGTTGAGGAATTAATCACTTTTCAAAACAGTTCCTGTTTGTCACTGAACTAAATTGTCAGTTCCATACAGTTACTGACCTGAGAACCAGAAATTGGGGGGGAAGGTAAAATGCTGGTAGGACTGGCCCTGAAAATATCTTCTGCTTTGGCTGAACTTCATTGGCAGATCTTTACCTTAACTTGAAATAAATTCTCCTGATATAAATACAACCTTCTGCTGAATCCCAAGAACTTAACACTGGGATAACACTGGTTAACTTAACACAGCTCCTAAAGGAGCTGGTAAAGAAGGCATAGAGGCTTGTGTGAGCTTTTTGTTCCTTAAACTCCAACTTTATGAATAACTGCTAGAACAATGGGATTTTTGACTGACTAGCATTTCATAACTAGATCTAGAAAAATCTAAAGAAAGCAAAAAGGTGAATAAAATACCTAAACAGGTGAGAATAGATACCTAAACAGTCTTTTGGCGCAGAGGCACCTGGTGCACAATAGCAGCCAAAAATAAGCCAGAGAAGCTATGGGACTGTGGTATGTATGATGCTATGTGCAAACTGATTGTACCCCACTAAGAAATGTCTTCCTAATGCATGGCCAGAGTGAGCTTGCGCTAACTGACTGCTGTAGTTGTAAACCTTTGCTGATAAATATATATATACACACATACATATGTATAGCCACAGATGACAAATAAAAAGTTATAATGCTGAAAAGGGCAACTACTTGAAGTCAACTAGATGCTTATTTAGATTACAGATTGTCTACTGGCTATGACAACGCATGACACTCCAGTATTTCCTAAGTTGAGGATATTCTAGACATCCATTCATACGGTATTACATACAGTTCTGAAGGTATAGAGGAGGCCTGGGCAAGATTTTGAATCACGGGACCACATTACTTTAGAAGCATTTTTCCTTGTAGTACAAAAATGGGATGCGTTCATGCCTTTGTTTATTCTTTCAGTTCTGTTCTAAAATATTAAGCATTAGGAAATGAAAAGTTATATGGAGTTAGAAGACCAGCTTTTTTTTTTTTTTTTTTAAAAGGCAGCCTGAATCTGTATTCACGTTACGGTACAAGTGACTTGTTCTAATAACTACCCTGGTGCTCCTTTAAAAATGCCCATTACGTCATTTGGTTTTGTAATGCAGGGTCTTACATAAATTTCTGGTACAAAGAGTTGAACTGTGTGATCTGGTAAGGTGGAATTCAGCTTCCAAAAAAAGGGCAGGAAATTTATTTTCTAAATCATGTGTAAACATCTTGCGTTCAAAAGCTGGTTTTAGTCTTATTCTTTCTGTTCATATTTCAGTAGCCTTGACAGCACACTAGGCACTGCCCACGCAGAGGAAGACAGTTTCATTGCCCTAATGTATAGATCCCATTGTTTTTGCCATGTGTCTTGAGCAAATGAATCATCGCAGGAAGAGTTTTAAACTTTAGCTATATTTACTCCTGTGCTTGCTCAGAAGTTTTTACAAGATCTGCGATCTAAGATGAACTGGATCTTTTTTAGGATTGTGTGTGTGGGTATGTGTGTAATTTATATACATACACAAATATAAAAATGGAGTCCTATAGATTTCACACGGCTAAGGCTAGCTATTAATACAAGTCTCGAAGGGTGAATCTAATGTTACTGTATTGGCAGTTCTGAAAGCTGAGGGTCATGATCGTTTTATATGAATTGTGATTTTTCTTTCCTTTTGTACTTCTCTGATACTGTAGAAATGTACTTGTTCACATGTACTGCTTTTGACATTAGCTTGATAGGCTTGGACAAGCGAAAAGACAATTTCGATTGTATTGTACTTTATGTGGTAACAAGCCCAAAGATTTTGTTAACTTTCAGATTTACACCTCAGATAACCAAATTGAAGTGGTTTTACTTTCACAGGAATGTGAACTTAATAAAATGACAACATTTTGAAGTATAAATTCAAACCCTGTAGTTCAGAAGTATAAGAAAGCATTGCTCTCGCTTTTAGATTGGTTATTCTATCTCAGCCATGTGGGAAGGGTGTGTGTAACAGTCAATCTAGTTAACATTATACCCTACTCATCCTACTCCCCTCTGCTCAGCCCTGGTGAGACACAGCTGGAGGGCTGGCTCCAGTGCTGCATTTCCCAGTACAAGATACGGACTTACTGGAGTCAGTCCTGCAAAGGGCCAGGAAGGTGATGAAAGGGCCTGGAGCATCTGACATATGAGGAGAGGCTGAGAGAGCTGGGAGCGTTCAGCCTGGAGAAGGGAAGCTCAGGGTGGATTTTACCCTTGTGTGTAAACAGCTGATAGGGAGGGAGTAAAGAAGATGGAGCCAGGCTCGTCTCGGTGGTGCCCAGTGACAGCATGAGAGGCAATGGGCACAAACTGAAATACAGGAAATTCTGTTTGAATGCAATCAAAATTTATTCTTTAAGGGTGATTGAACACTGGGACCAGGCTGCCCAGAGAGTTTGTGGCATCTCCATCCTTGGAGATACTCAAAACCTGACTGGACGCAGCCCTGAGCAACCTGCTGTAGGTGACCCTGCTTTGAGCAGGGGGTTTAGATGTGGTGACCTTCAGAGGTCCCTTCCAACATGAATGATTCTGTTGAATTAGTCAGAAAGACATTGGTAATTGTTTGTATCAGTTCTGTTTACTCTTTCCTCCTGTCGAAGCATAAGCAGTTTCTCTCTCATGTTAATGAACTGATGGTGGTCACTGTTAATGTAACACCGGCGTCCAAAGGTTACGTTTAAAGACAAGCATGTACATTAAACAAATGCCTGTTTCCAAAATGTATTCGGATGATATGCTTAAACTCCAAGGTCCTTTCATTCCTAAAAGCTGAGTGTATACTTGCTTCATTGCTAGGTAAGGGCTTAGGAAATCAGATCTTTGGCATGCTGAAATGAATCCCCTCACACGCACACCCACAGCATGCAAAAAGCACGACAGTGCTGCACGTGGTGGCTTTGGGCACAGGTGTGTCTCTAACTCCCCTGGCTTTTGGCAATTCTAGTTATTATCACCAGAGGACATTATAAATTCCCTTCCAACAGCACTCTATCTGCTGGGTGCAGTAGGCAGGCAGGGCTTCGGAGACAGCCAGCCCCAAGATGGGTCCAAAAGTCTTTTTTTTCCATATTCTGCTGAACTATTTCTGCCTGTATCTTTAATTAAAATGTGAAAGCTTTTTAAAAATGTTTGTCGATTATAAACTGCGGATGTCAAGAGTCAGATCAAAAGGTAAACAGTGAAATAAAAGGGCAATATTTAAGGGTTGTATTTTCAGAACCAGCCTCTCTGCATACGTTTCATCTCCAGCCTGTAATCATCAGCAGCTGTGAGGGATAGGGGATACGAACATTATTATTTTAGTGTAGAAATCTAGTTCTGAATAAACCCTTTCTTGCAGATGTGTTTCTGGGCATCAACAGAAAATCTCATTGTGAAGTGTTAGCACCAGTTTATTATGCAGGATTGTCATTGACAGTGCACTATGGAAAGGAGCAATTTGCTTGTGTAAGGGTAGAATAAATTGCCTTCAAGTTAAAAAAAAAACCCAAAAAACAAAAAACCCAAAACAACAAAACAAAACCCAAGTCATAACAAAAAACAGAAGTACACTATCTAGAATGCTGCTTATGACAGAAATTACGTAATTTTGTGCTAAGATGGAAGTTAGGTGTGCAGCTTCAAGTGGAACAAGCACATATTTTCACTACACTACACTTTACAGTGCCAGTGTAAATGTAGAAGTGACTAACGGCTCCAGGTGGGCAGTTTTGGCAAATCAAGATTAATTTGCTTCCCACATCTCATTGCATTGGTGAGTATGAGTTCCTGTGCAGTATTGCTCAGATTTTAGAGCGCATTGTGATTATTTGAGCATTTTGCTGGATCCCTTTCTGGACTTCTGAGCATATAACCTCTAGAACTAACTTCAGATGCACTTTGGTCCAGAAGAGAACTTCTGAAGTGATGTATAATGGGGACAAGTGTATGGGCATTACTTTTGCTTCTCGTTACATCTTTGTTCTGTGGTTGTTTGAGAAGCATGAGGATGTATTAGTAATTTTTCATAGGTTTTGTATATGCTGTGTACTGACAGCTTTACCTGTAAAGAAGTTGCTAATCATGCAAGCCTTCCTGAAACAGTTAACTAAGTCTAAACTAGTTTCCTTAAATATATTTTAATCCATGTGATAATACTTCTATTAATCAAAACTCTAAAGATGAAATTTGATGGCTGTGTGTGGAAAACTGAGGTATAGGAAGGGGAGGAAGGGTCTGCGTGCAGTAATTTTGGTCAGCGGTTGCAGGCAGCGATGCAGCTGCGAAGGTCAGATTCGACAGAACCGCCTCTGTACCTATTTTCCATTGGAGTAATTGATGTGAAGGAAGTGAGATTAGCCTTTAACTTTTGTATGGTGTCAGCAGCATATTTAAGCATGTATTTATGTTTCTTCCTGTTACCAAGACATTAGAGAGATAGGTGGTAACCACCAAATTAAAGCAGTTTTTCAGTGGTGGCTGCACATCAGCCGATTCCTGCACTGGGGCTGGGTGCTGGAGTGACACATCCCGTTAGCTGTGCAGCCATCATCTCCTCCCTTCTGAGTGAATGCTCCTCTGGTTTTGGGACCTGCCACCCCAAATCCAGACAAGTAAGCTTGAGGCTGGTTTGGATGTTATTAGTCTCCTAGTCTAACGGATTGTCAGTGTATATGCATAAGGCCGGGACGTCTGATTCCTTCATTTCCAGTGACTTAAATTTTACATTGCTGCCTGAAGAGTGTTTATTTTCTTTAAGGAGAAATGCTTTTGAGAAAACAGTTTGTTTTTCAAAGATGAGATCATGAGCGAAAATGGCACTTGCAGCTATTTTACCACTGATTATACTGATAAGCTTTCTATCTTTTCTTTGGTCGTCACTGTGGTAAATTTGTTGGGATTAAAAATGAAATGATAGGTACAATCTGGAAAAGAAAAAAGGCAGTTATGGGTTTGTTTGAGTCCATGAGCAAAGCCCGAGTGAAATGTTGAAGGCGAGTAAGTTTATACTGTTAATTCTGGATCATCTTTGGTTTTATTTTAAGACCAAGCTAGATTTGATTTTAGTGATATATCTTGAAAGCAGACAGCACAGGTGAAGCCTTTATGAGTTGGTCTGCTTATTTTACTGTAGCTGCGTTCTTCTCTGCACTGCTCCCCTCTCCATGTCCATTTGGAAAATGGTTGATATAAATCACTGGTCATATGAAGGAAGCAAAAATGGCACTTTCAAGTGAAATTTAAATGTTTCAAAATGTTCATAGTTTGTGGAAGCCCTGCACTTTACATTACAAGGATATATGCAATTATAAATGTTAGTTATATTGATCTGATTTAGTATTTTTATGGGATATGCAGTCTTTATTAGCAGACCTTGAGAAAGCATGAAAGAAAACCCCCCACTTTCAGATTAGCATGTAGTTAAAATCTAATTAAGGCAGTATCCATTATACAGGGTTATAATTTACAATTTAAAACAATTGCCTTGTAAATCAACTAAATATGCATTAAAACAAACAAAAAAACCTTAGCAATTCTTGACCTTTTAAAATCGGAGTAATCAATCCAGGCTTGTTTTCTGCTTTAATGCATCCTGGCACCTCAAGTTTAAATGCCAAATGGTGTTTCTTGTCTCTCGTGTGGGTCTGAGGGCATTTGTTGTAGAAGTTAGGCAGAATGACAGCTTGCTTTGTCTGATGGGTAGCGCTCTTGACTGTGCTGTTTCTACTTTCCTCCATAATAAGTCGTTAATAGAAATTCACTGGCCTGCAGGGCAGAGTTAATTAGTCACAAATATTGGGTTGATGTAACAGGAATGGAATGCAGTAGAACAATAGGGAAGGATTTTTTGGATGTGGGCTCTTTTTGACTTGGTGATGTCAAATATTTTCCAGTAAAGAAGTTTTGTCTTAACACAGTAAAATTTCCTTGCTTTTAAGTAATTGTGCTGTGTTTGAAAAAGTATGTTCGCTATTGTATATTTGAACAAACAGAAGATTTGGAGGGTTTTTTTTCCCTTATGTTTCTGTATTGCAGAGTCAAATATTTCAATGCTGTTGAAAATATTTTTGCATATGAATCAGTGTTTCATAAGAGTTGCTATTAATCAAGTATATATTCTGAGAGGAAATATCTTTAATTACTTGGGTTTTTTTGTTGTTGTTTCCCAGTTAGAAAATGTGATTTTCAGGATTTAAATTACCCAGGTTTCACTCTTAAGGTGCTTTTTCCTCTATTTGAGTAGTCTAATACTATCATTTTCAAAATCAGAAAATGCTCATAACAGGAATAATTTTTGAAAAAAAGGTTAAAGATGTAAATACCATAATGCAAAAATGGCAAAGCAAGACTAGGATCTATGGTAGTTTCTAAAGAAAGTTTACACAGGTCTTACATGCAACAAGTAAATTGTTTCTGAACTCGCTCTCCTGATTTAGTAGCTAGCCTTTTAGATCCTGCATGTTTTTTTAATTGGCTAAGTGAAGGAACCCTGATTATTTTCTGAGTTGCTAAATTAGTGTAAGCTGTCAGAGCTGCAGTGTTGATATACTGTTATTTAATTTGATATTCCATATAAGACTTTGCAATTTTTTAAAGATTAAATCCTTACTTCTGTCGTGCTGATGAGAGAGGCTTTTTTTAACCTGGCAGTGTGTCTGTGCTTAGTGCTCAGATTGTGTCACGTAAGAAGTTATACCTTAAGTGGTTATCAAGGAGATGGCAGCAGTTTTCTGCCATCTTCATTCCAAGTTGTCTTCATTAATAGGAAGTAGGAATGCAGTTGTAGTTTCTAGGACTGTGTGTGAGGTAGAAATGTAATGTTATCTAAAATGAGGTGTAAGTTCCTTGGATAAAGGCATAGACTGCCCATTGTAAAATTGAGCTTGAATTTATTGCTTGTAGTTAACATTTGGACCAACTGAAGTTGATCCAATGGTGGTGAAAGTTTTTTGTAGGGTAGTTATTTGTGTTGCTTATAAAAGAAAGAAGCAAACTTGGTCTTTCAAACATAAATTTCAATTTCTGTAAAGCAGAAGTGCCTATTTTCAGGGGGAAGAATTGTGAAGAAAAAATGGTGCTGCCTTCATAATATTGAAGATGTCCCTGCCCATGGCAGGGTGGTTGGACTAGATGACCTTTAAAGGTCCCTTCCAACCCAAACCATTCTATGATAATATGTAAGTGAGGATGTGGTACGTACCAAACTTGAGCTTAAATGGGAGATCCCCAAAATGGCCTTGCAGTTGGCACTGTCTTACACCTCTTTGGATCTCAGCCTAAGGTGGTAACAAAAGGACAAACGAACAGTAAATTTTACTTCAGAAGCATAGTAAGACAAAGCAAATTATACAGCTTGATATTGGCTTGCACGTATATAAAGTTCTGCTATGCTATACACTTCAACTATAAGAGGAAAAGAGAAAATGTTTCTTTTCAAGGTGTGAAAGGTGAACTGTTTAGAGCATACTTCTAGCACCAAAGTAACCATTACAAGTTTTGATAGCACTTGAAATATTCCCCTAACTATGCTTTTATTTGTTGCTTATTATAATCTGTGTTCTTGATGGTAATTCTGTAAGACAGAACCAGAAGATGACGTGCCTTCCCATTGCTTGATATAAATCTCTGATACAAAATGAGTTGAGCTGCAGCGAGCTTAAATGCTAATGCTGAAGACATCAGGCAACCTGCTGCTTAGTATAAGAAAGTTTTAACTTTGGCTTACTCCCGCATCTTCCTTGTTCCACTACAAGTTAAATTGGCACCTCATCATGACTCATGACAAAAAGCTGTTCCTATTTGCAAACAAGGAAGTTGTACGATCAAAAAGGTCACTAATAACAGGCATTGCACCAACTCAGTGCATGCAATGTAGTGCAGGCTTCAGTCAGCTAATGAATAATCCCGGTCCTGCTGAAAGAAAGATGTAAAAATTATCAAATACTTTTGGCTATATGGATGTGACATTCTGTCTTTAGGAGAAACGGTCAGTAATTTTCTCAGGTTCTTAACTTGTATAATGTCCTAATGTATTCTAAATATAATATTGAATATTATATTACATAATTATTTTCTACAATACATATTGATGCTTTTATGAATTACTTTTACTTTGAAAATAATGACATTTCATTGATTGATAAGGTATCTAAGCTTCCTTCCTTTCTCCATTCCACGAACTTTTATGTAATGAACTGAAGTAAATGATAATTAGTCTTTCATTTAAGCCTTTCAGAGGCTTAAATGGTCTAGCTTGTTCTCCCATTTTCATCCAATCAACAGAAGAAAATTTTGATATCTTTACCATCCTGCTAGAAGTCTGATCCTGCTGAATAATTCTGTTTCTTAAACTTTGCAGGATTTAGATGATTGGCTAAGTGTGGGAGGATGCACAAGACATGCTTCTTAGGTGGGGCAGGTGTAGTTTATCCATAGTGAGCTGCCTTGAGTCCCTTACACCTGTGGAATGAGGTGATCTAATCTGGATCTGTCTCCACAGTAACTCAAAAAAATGCTAAAATCAGGCACTGCGTCTGGTGGGGAAGTTCAGGCCTCCTAATGGAGAAGGTGAAGAAGGGCTAAGGAAACACGAATTTCTGCTTTGTATCCAATGGGGTGTTTTGCAGTTCTTGATTTGAAGCTGTCATTTTCTTGTTTAACTACACAAAGCAGGTAGTCTGACCCTAGAAAACATGGCCTGTCTGCATGCCCTCAATCCGTATTACTTTGTAATCTTTATCATTGAGATACTAACTTTGTAGTAAGACTGAAGTAATTATATATAAACTGTTCCATCCCCTCTTTCCCACAGCCTGTTTTTCAGTCAGGTGTTCCTAAATACCATTGTTTAGAGTCTATAGATTTATGTGGAGTTGTGGGTTGGGCAGAGCCCATCACATGCTGATCATTTGCTCAAAGGTAATGCTCAATTCTAACTCTGAGCAGGATGAAGAAGGTCCATCTCTTCCAAGAAGGAGATTCTTTAAATGCATTGAGAATTCTGTGGTGTGCTTCTTGGTTCATGTGAAGGACCTAGTTATACTCCTGGGCTAAACTAGTTGCAAGGCTGATTTATTTATATTTCTGTTATTCATCTGATAGGGCACTAATTTTATATTAAAATTATATCCTTGGTTTACATTGGGAGATTGAGAAATGAAAAGTTTTGAAAGTCTAATGAGAATCTCCCAGTTTGTTCCTTCTTTCCTACTTTTCTTGGTATTTACATTAGTGAGTGGTATTGTCTGCTAATTTTTTTCTGTTATTTTGTTTATAGTTCTCTGAAGGTGGCCCTACATCATGCCTAGTTGTAATTTTAGCTAAGGTTTTCTGACATGTTGGTAGCTGGCTCCTAGCAAAAGTCGCAACTCGGGAAAAGAAGCTTTACCACTTGGTTCTGATTTTAATAGCTGCTATTCTGAAGTATTATGGAAAGGGTAAGAGAAAGACGGTTTCTCAGTCAAAATCCGAGTAAAGCACCTTCTTTTGTAATTGACAATTTCTTGCAAAGAAGAATGAAAAGTATTTGCATGTCTTTTTATGTTCTGTCTATCAGTGTATTGCTATAATTTTTTTAAACAAAGATGAGTTTTACTGTTGAAATTTTAGATGTTAAGTGTGTTATACATATAGGCAGTGTCTTAGGGTGTTGGCATCATAGTTTAAAGAAATTATGGTAGTTACTGTGGTTTAAGAAATTAATTTGAACAAATTGGTTTGTTTGGACTTTGTGGGCCTGCTTTCAGCATGTGGGATAATGCAGTTCAGCTTCATGTTTTGTTGTTGAAAGCGTTGGAAACACTTTTAAGAAAATGCAGTGAGAATGTGTTGAAGAATGACAAAAATATAATGTAAAGATCTGTACAGTTTTCTAAATGCAGATGTAAGGGTTTTGCTAATCTGCACAGATTAATAGATTGGATGGCTGGAAAGGAACTCTTGTCTAGTTTCTTCTTTCATGTTATCTGCAAAATGAAAGGTACAGCAAACTTTTTGTTTTGTTAATAATATTTGTGTCCTTTCTTTGGCAAAGTTCAGTATTAGTTGTTGATGTGATAACTAAGCTATTTCAAAGTAGTTTTCCTTATGTTGGAATGGATGGATATACGATGCATATGAATATTCAAACTTTTTTCCTTCTATTTATAACCTTTCTTTGGTCATTGGATCCTTTGATCTGAATATATTTATTTATTTTTGAGATGTTTGTAAAGCACACCTCCAGAGATTGTTAACATTTGTCAGCTCTTGGAATGACAGCTCCAGTCACTATAGAAGACAAGTAATTTTCCTCTTGAAGAAAAGGGATGCTAATCTCCACCTACAGTAACATGTTTTGAGAAACATAATGCACTAAGAAAATGTACCAATTACTTGGCTGAAAATTGCTTCTCTTCTGCAAGATAGACAATCATAACATTTTTTTGACTTTTTTTTTTTTACTAGTTTCATAACATAACTCCTTCTTTTGCAAAGTAAAACTTCATGTTTTCAAGAACAGATGAATGTTCTGTCAACTATTGGAGTGGCGTTGTAGTGTGGTGTGGCATTTCAGATTTCAGTCCAGGTTATGACCATTGTCCAGGCTCTCTGTAACTAAGAAACAAATATGCTCTGCTTTATTAAGAAAATGAATAAGTAATGAGCCAGTGTGGCACATACATGCTCCCATGTGTTTTACTTGCACAGCTGTAAGGGTAGTTCTTACACTGTTGCTCATGATGGGCAGCTTTTATTGGTGGGAAGCTGGTTTTTAGGTGTAGTTTCTTAACTGGCTTTCAGAAGCCCATTACTGATTTCTACCTACAAGTAATATAGGGATAGTAGGTGGAAGGTATTTGTATGTGTACATATGCATGTATATCTCAATATAATTATTTGCATATACTAAATATACTAAGTCAGAAGAGTGAGGAAAATGGCAGTTATATTAATGAAGTTGCTTAATTGTGTATAATGAAATTTTTAATTTACTGCAACCTACTGAAACTGTCATTGACCTAATAAAGATTATACCCTTTTGCTCGTATTGTTGCCTATTTACATCAGCAGGACTGTATTAGAACAAACTGCTTAATTGTTGAGAAATTAGATTATTTGAGATGTAGAAGGAAAACAAAAACATAGTAATATAAAAATTGACTCTGTTCAATAAGCAGTTAGACAAAATTACCTTTTTTAAAGATGTTTTGTGCCACAGGCTTATGACATTAGCAAATGAGTCATATCAAGTCACTTTACTTGGAAAGATTTCTAACATTTCAGCTGGAAGCCATTTGCGGTCATGTCTTCCAAAAATACAGAACTCCGTTGGTTTCATCCCCAGCCTCATGGGCCTCTTAAGGGGCAGAAAGATGTGCAGTAAATGTTCTTTAAGGGCAAGGGGGTGTAAAGGAGAGAAAAGGCTTAATTACAATTCATTCTAAGGACCTGTTCTGTGATTAACAGGCCATTAACCTATGCTGACGAGTCGTTTCCTCCCAGGGCAATTTTTGTTGTGGGACAACGTAAACAGGATAGCTGGAGTTGTGTCTGGTCCCTTTCCGTAACGCGCTTCCTTCCATCCCACCACTGTGCTTTCCTGGTGCTCAGACTCACCTGGGCAGCACGTTCCTCCTTCCTCTGCTGCCAGTCACTCCGTTAGCCTTGTCCCTTCACCTCCTTGCGGGACCCCGCTCGGTTAGCAGCGTAGCTGTTAGCTGCTCTTGCCCTCTACGAGGCAATTGACGAAAAGAACTGCGGAGGTGGAAGGAGATGAGAAAAGTTTTGGCTGAAGTTGGTCTGAAGTTCGAGTCCTGTGCAGAGTTGGAGGAACAACGGTCTCCTAGTAGGACATAACCGAGGCAATTAGGAAAAAAGTCATGCCAGGATAAAGGCTGGAACATCTGTGTAATGGTTTAGTTGTTGTTTAACATTCAACTTCACTAATAGCACTGAAACTTTTTGTCATTAATGTTCGCTAAAGAATGACTCGTTCTCTGATGTCTAATGACTTTTTGAGAAGGACTCTTACAGCTGGAGCTCTGCAACTGTTGCATTTGAAGTCTCACTCCTGGAGAATTCCAGCAGCACAAAACCTATTTTGGGGCGGTTTGTTATGCAAACATGTTTTTGGCATCTAACTCATCCAGCTCTGTTTCTTGTTATTGGTCCTGGTTATTATCTGTATTGGTACCGTGTGCTAGTGCATAACTCCATCATAAGAACTGAAACATCTCAAATGCTAAAGAAGGCTTTTGCTTAAATTCTCTTGTACTTGGTTTATACGTGGGGAAATACACAGCTGAAGTAAAGACTTTCTGTGAGGATTGCTGTATTAACTGTAAGCCTGGCAATCCAATTAACTGTTTAACAATTTGAATATTTTTTCCAGAAACACTCTGATTTTTTTTTTTCCCCTCTTAGCGATTTTCATCATCCCTCTGTTACTTTTAAGCTAGCTGTATCTTTGGAAAAGTAATAAAAGCTTATTTCCTTTGTAACTTGGTTTGTATACTCGTGGCTGTCACATTAATCTGGTGTTAGTATTAGATTTTAATAAAAGGCTACATAGCAAGAAGAAGGAGGTTTGCTGATAGTATGGAATATTCCATATAATTTAGTTTTCTATTTTTAATATTTATGGTTTTGGTATATTGTGAATGATATTGGACTTTGCCAAACATCTTTTATAAAAACAAACAAACAAAACCCCAAATACAGTAGTTATGTTGAGGCAATACTAAGGCAGTGACAAAGGAAAAAAGCTGAAAGGGTAGAAATCTGCAAGAAGCTCATCTTTTGCTTGGCTTTGGGTTCGGGGAAAGGAAGAGAATATTAACAGTGAAGTTACGTTGCTTACTGGCAATTACGTTTTCCATTTTAAGTTCTGATCAAGCTTTGTGTATTTTGGGGAGTTAACATAAAACAGCATTTGAGAATGGATTTTGGGGGCGTGTGTGTTAGAATTCTCCTGGAAGGTTTATATAGGGCATGCTTGTATAATTAATTACCACCACAGGCAGGCAGCTCCCTTCTCTCTGTTTCCATGTCCGATGGGGTAGAGGCAATCTGATGGCCTTCCACTTCTTGGTAAACAAATGAATCTGTTCAGGGTGCTTCCTACCTATGGGGCTAAGGTTCGGCTGGTCTCATGTTTAAGATGACAGGTACATCTTGGGTCAGGCAGTCATAGGAAAGAATATAGCTGAGATGGTACTATTTTAAACAAACAGGCAATTCGCACGTGCCCTGCTCTTGCAGGGGAGAAGGGTCCGGCTATTAGTAATTCCTAAAAGTTATTTCCATTGCCTTATTTGGCATCCATCATGTAAGCTGTCATGCCTTTTTTTCTAAATTACAATATTATATTTTTAATGAAAACAAGGGGGAACCCTTCCTCCCTTCCCAAAGAAATGTTAAAATCAGTATCTTCATAGTAAACTTAATTTATTATCTACTATTGGGGGAGGAGAGGAAGGAAGGGAAAGACAAGAAGAAATTCAGTTTTCTGTTGAATTTCCTGTGTCCATCAGGTAACAAATCTTCTAAACCCCGCCAGTACTGGATGTTCAAAGTTAATATGGCTCCTGAAGATCCATGTTATAACAGTGCTTGCTATACTGGCCACCCCAAATTCCACTGAAGCCAGTTGTTTTTGTGTATCGCAGCACCTCTGGAAATTGAGATAAAGAGAATAGCTAAACTTAGACCATGTGCAGAGTTATGGGCTTGTGATACCCTGAGACTGGAGACTGCAATCAGTGCAGAGGCTTCTTTCCTACTCTCCAAGCAGGACTACTTTTTTTTTTTAATTTTTTTTTTTTACACATTTTCTGCGAGGACAGTGCTCTAGTTTACAAAAGGATGAGCTTGGACACGCACTAAAGATAGGCAACAGCCTATAGGTGAGAACGACTATTGCTATGAATTCCCAACAATTTAGTTCATTAGAAAGAAAATGAGATGGGGATCTGTGTGTGCACGTCCATATGCATACTCTCACTCTTTCTAGTTAGTGTGGTTTTTGTGGATGCTTGTAGAATGTATATATGCTTTTTCTGTTAGAAAAATGTTTCTTTGATAGCTCTTACTGCTTACAGGTTCTTGTCGCTGTCTGTATATACATTGGTATCAGATCTTAGGAGAATTCGCTGTAATTTATTCTGCAAATGTAGTATGTGAAGTAGTGTAGGGAAATAACGCTAAGTCATAATTAAGTACAGCTATAATAAGCTCTGCATGTTTCTAAAAGTCAATAGTAACACTAAAGTCTAGGGCTGTGACACTTTTTTTTTTTTGACAGATTTAAAGTAATTTGAGCAAGGTTCTTTGGAATCTGGCTCCTGGGAAGTGTCAAGGTTAAAAAAACCTAACAAAACAACAAAGCTTTACTTTTCTTTCCTTTTATCTTTTTCTAACAGCAAGAATAGAAGGCAGATGGTTTAGTTTTTCCAACATACTTTCATAGGACTTAAAATACAATTTATTATATTTGTGAGAGAGATTTACTTTAGAATTAGATTTTGAGTTTTGGAGGTCTCAATACTCTTTGCCAAATGATTACTGCTAATCTGTTCCACTTTCAATGGAAAATATTTCTGTCCACTTAGGTTTGAGAGAGCGCACCAAATGTAGTTTGTTTGCCTGGGAGCCTTAAAAGAAAAGCGGAGTTCTTATATGTTGGGGAGGCGAGGCAGGGTGAAAGTGTCACAGATACGGTTTGTGTGTGTCCCTTCTTGGAGGTGATACCTCCTTTAGTTTATCAGAGGCAGGTCCTGCTGTGGGGGGGACTCTGCTTTTATAGCCAAGACTCACACTTGCATTGTCCAGCTGGGCTTTTTGTTTCTGGGGTTGCTGTTGTTAAAATCTGGTTTGGTAGGTGAGCAAGAATGATGCTGGTTATGGATTAGTTTGAGTTAGTGGTTGTTAGGATGGGAATGTGGCTTTTATCTCTTCTGGAAAATGATATGAGAGTCAACGAAGTGTTGTAAAACTGGCATAATGATGTTAAAGAAGTATACATCATTGGTAACCTCAGGATATCTTGATACCTAGTTCCTGATTGATGGACTCATGGGGGAGAGGAGAGGAAAAAGCAGCAGTTTGCTGCCCATCTTAAATTTCTAAATGCCATACAAGATGTGCAAGAAATAAAGAGGAAGAACTGAAATCCTTATTAGGTAGTCAAAGTTATATGCTATAACAAATTGGGTAAAGTGATTCAGAGGCATGAATACTTACATTGCTTTATTAATAGGAGTGACACTGGTTTATCAAGGTTGTACATGCTCGCTCTGAGGTCCAGACTGCAGTTGAATTTGAGTGTGGAAGTCTATGGGTAATGATTAAAAGGGAGAAAAGGGATTTAATGGTGATCTTCCCTTGTAACTAGCATGATTACTGAAAATGACAGAGGGGTAGAAAGAGGAAGAGAAAGACTGGTGTTGTATTGGCTGATCCTGATGAATGTCATCCTTAAGCTTTTAGGGAAATGGACGAAATATTAATGTTCAAGAAAACATCGAGGGAGGGTGAATTTTCAGAAAGATGGAAAAAGGTAAGAGAATGGAAGTAAAAGAGGAGAATCAGAGAATTGCAGACAATTTACCTAACAAATTCAAGAAGAGTGCTGGAGCTCACAATCTTTGGCAAATACTTTGGAAAAAAAAATAAAATACAGGGTGTCTTGATTGAGAGCAACTCTTGCCAAACCAGTCTAATTCAATTTTATAAAAGTGGCAGGCCTTCTAGATGTCAGAGAAGCTGTAGGTGAGATGCATCTTGCCTTAAACACCTGGACACTTTTTTTTTGCAGGCTGCACTTATAAGCAAGCAAAAGAAATACACGGTATATGAAACAGCTGCAAGCTGAATCAACCAGTAGTTAGGAAACTGTGTAGACTAATTGTGTAAAGCATCTGCTATTGAATAGGGCGCTGAATGTGTTTCTGGAGGGTTTAGTTTGAGTCTGCTCAGAATACTTGCTTACTTTGCAGGTGATCATGAGGAGAAAGCAGGAAGACGACCTTTGGAGGGCAGGATTAGGATAAACATGCTGGAGCAATAGTCTGTAAAAAGTTGGGTGAAATTTAGTAAGGACTATTCCAGTGTGCTAGACTTTGGAATAACTAACTGCACAAATACAAGGTGGAGGAACACCTGCTTAGACAAAACTGAAGAAAAGGTTATAAAAACTGTATTGGATACTACACTAAATGTGAATCATCACAGTTCTGCTGTTCAAAAAAAAAAAAAAGATAAACAGCATTATGTTATGTATACTAGGATCTTGGCTGAACTAATGTATCAAATTTGGGGGACTGAATTTCAAGAAAGATGGGATAAACAGGAGAATTGTGAAAGCAAGAATAATAGAGAGGAAAAGGAGAGGTTACAAAGCCTATTGAGGCTAGGAGAAGCAGTGAGTTAAATTGCAATGAGATTCAGGTCAGATGTTAGGAAAGGACTTTTGTGAAAGCGAGTGAGGGGAGTAACCTCATCTAATACCTGGGGAGGGCTGTGGGGTCTCTGCTGCTGGAAGTCTTAGTTGGAGAAGTTACGCAGATGTCTGTAGCAGAAGTGATTGATTCTACCCAGGGCAGGGGCTGGATTAAATGACCTTTTGAGACCTTCTTAATGTGTCATCTTGTTTTCTGGAAAGTTTTCTTTAAAGAAAAAAAAATAGGGGCAAAATAAACATCTATGAATCAACAAAAAATGTTATAGAGCAGTATTCCTCAGTAATATCCAGTGTGGCCTTGTACTATGAGGTTGCTTCTAAGATTTCTCACTCATCTGTTTACCAATAACTATCATTATCTTGATTGTTTTTTCCTAGGGAAAAACAGAACAAAACCCCACCCTAAGTCATGAAGTTTCTTAAGGGAAGAGAAATGTCAAAAATGTCATTCATTTGGGAAATTTAATAGCCGAGTCCTTTTCTTGGTCTTCCCTGCAGTGTGTCATACAGTGTTTTACTGTAGTCTTTCAGAAAACAGTGCAAAATAACAAAGTGTATAAGGTGTCAGTTTGCCATTATCTCTATTGTTAACTGCATATTCTGTTTATAGGGACTTCCTGTAGCATAGCATGGTCCAAATATTTTATTATTCAGGAAGCAGCACTTTAGCTCATTTACATGACAGGGAAGATTTTTTTTTTTTAATTTTTTATGTTGAGTTACTGTCAAGGCAGCAAAGCATATCACTGGTAACTTATTGCTGTTATCTAGCTAAATATTGCTGATTTTATTTATTTAAACTAGCCCCATACTGTTGGGAAGTGTATCACTATGCTTAAGAAATCTTTTTGGGTATTTTTATATTGACATTCTTCCTTTGTCTGTCTTTTTCAAATGGAAGTGCATTAGGGGACAAAATTGTAAATTTAAAAATGTTAGATGGCACACAGCAGTGACATGAGCATTTTTCTGTAAAATGCATCCTTTTATCTAATTTGTTGCATGCCTGCTTAAGGAAATGAGGCATATGCCATTACTCCATCTCTATCTGTGCTCTAATAGCTTATGGATCTTTTGGCCAATTTAAAGCAAGATTTTAAAATTGTTAAGGTCTTAGAGGTTGTATGAAAATTGGTGTTGACATGGAGTAGAGACCCATGTTAATGCCCCCGTTGTGAAGAAGGAAGGGAGAGTTCTGCTCTTACCACCTTTATTTTCAGTATGTATTGTTAGAAGGAGCTAGATGCATCACTGTTTGGGAGAAAAGGGAACGAGGTAAGAGTACTGTGTTGAGGAGTCTAGGAATAAACTTGGATATATAGTGGCGTGGCTCTGGGTATCTTGGGAGGATATGGGCTATTACAATGACAGATGTTAGGAATATGAAGGAAAACTGGGGATTGTGCGGGACGTGGGAGATGCCGGGCTAATTAGTTTAGCTGCTCAAAGAACAGTAAGTTTAAGGTCCTTTACTTGTTCTTCTGTTCCTGAAATTGTTCCTTCTGTTGACTGAAATTCAGTCACAGATGACCAGACATTGACTGCAAATTAATCCAAAAAGAGTACAGTAATGCTTATGAGCTGCTGATTATGTTTTGGTTGTACTGAAGAGACTTTCATAATACAGCATGGAAAATTTTGTGCCCTGTGTTCCATTTCCCTCCTGAAATTATTCCAGGCCACTATGGCACTTCTGTGGTTGCATTTCCCATTTCTTCTAGCCTTTCCTTTAAGAAATGTTAGTAATCGCTCACTCTTCCGTAACAAGCATTGAAGAACACCTGGGGGGAAAAAGAAATGTTAAGGCATATGTTTGCAACCACATCACTCATAGAAGAGTCCAGCCTTACAAATCCACAGACAAAAATAAAACTAGAAATAAGGCATAACATGTTATTATCTATATCTGACACATGGTATTAGGCAGATTGCACATCTGATCTCACTGGGTAGCAACCCTTGTATTACAGCAATTTATATTCCTAAGAATATTCTGAGTGAAAATAACTATTCTTACAAAAATTACTTGGAGGAGGGAAGAGGTCTTGGGTGAAAGAGGAGATCTGAGATATGATATGTCTCATATTTGCACATTGTTTCCTTTCTGTGTATTAAGTATCAGCTGAGATATTTTAAAAGTAGTAACAAGTGATCCACATTTGAAGGAGTACTTAAGATATTTTATATATCAGTATGTGAAGTGTTTAAACTTCTTTATTTCATATATGACTTAATGGAACTTCATAATAGTTTCCTCATCTTTCTCCAAGATTGGTATGGTTCTACCCATTTACCAGATGGAGGAACAGATATGGAGATGTCAATTGCTACAGCCAGGATTGTGGATTGTTACCTGCTCTGCAACTCATCTGAATCTTAAGTCTCTTTCATAGCTATGTGCAGAAGTGTTTTGGCCAAGAATTGAGCAAATGCTTATCAGCTGGCTTAGTCTGAAACTGAAGAAATCTAACAATGTCAAAGTTTATATTTTTTTCCTCTAATTAAACTATTTTACTTTTTAATTTTTTTTTTTTAAAGAATAAAAGACAAGGAGCAAGACTAACATCTCAGAATGTTACCGTAACAAATTCCTGAACGACATAACTCATCTGGAAAGTGTGGAACCCTCTGAATAATAGCAGAAAATAATCAAATCTTTTGTTTGAGAAAGCTCTGAAGATCTACAGGGCTGGAGATCTGATCTCCATTCCACAGGAAGATCTCCATTCTGTCCACCACTTAGTGTGAATTACTTACCATATGCTGTGGCTAACTTTCAGGTGTTCTCAACATGAATTCTTACCGTTGCTCTTCATAGAGCAAACTGTCATAAAAACATCTCTCCTGCAAAATGCATAATTCATGCTTATGATCTCATGATTTACATAAACTGAAGTCAAGGACCCAAGTCCTCTATCTTAAAGATAGCTGCTTTCTAAACAAATCCAGGACCATGAATAAGTCCAGATTAGCTATCCAGATGATGAGCACCCATGAATTCTTGAGTCTTGGATGACATAAACCCACTTTATCACCTTTTCACAATGCAGCTGTATATGTTGGTAACGTTAAAAGGTACCACTTGCACTGGCGCAATCACAAATAATATAGTTGATCAGTAGTACACATATTGAAGGTAATTCATAGTAATTTTTCATATCGTTCAGGAATATCATAGAATATGATAGGACTTTTTGTGTTCAACTTTCCCAATCACTGCTTTGAAACTTCACAGTAAAATTGAAATTAGTGAGACAAATGAAGCCTCATCTTTTATTCTACCACAGATCATGCTGATATTACCATAAGGTTAATTAAATTGTATAGCCACAAAAGCCAAACACTAGATAAATGTTGTTATTCATATGCTGGGAGGATATGACCTCTGTTTACTTTTTTATCAAAATATCCATGAAATCTATTTCCTGTGGCCATCGTTCAGAATTGCAGAGAGCAAGACTCCTCAAACTATATGAGAAGGCAGTAATCCAGTCATATCAAAAGTCTGATTCATTGAACTCTGTCGGCCTGAAGAGATAGTACGATATAATGAAAATTTTTTTTCTATTTCTCTGTGTTCCAGTGTGAACCACCTAGCCTCAGTCAGCTAGTTTCTCTCATGCTCCTTTTATGTTTTCATCACTTCTAGAAGAAATTGTTTCTACAAAGTGCTTATACTGGGTCTCTGCTCTGAATTTATTCCTGGAGCAGCCTTTCTTTCTCTGTTGAGTATTGAGGAGCCACAGGAAGTTAGCTGCCTATGTAAGCACCTAAGCTTCAGTGGTGTGAATATCCACCCTCTCTGGAAACCAGACAAAACTTTTAAGTTTGTCAAGATGGGATTGTTACACAAATCACTTCTTTGCTTTTTTTGTGTGTGTGTGTGTGTGTGTATGATTGTTAATACACTCATATTTTGAAGTAGTATCTGTGCAATATCTGTACAGTAGTACTATAGTATCAACTTGATGCAAGGAGTAAAAGTACTGTTAATTATTTCCTATGATACTATACTGAGAAATACTTGTTATCACATGTAGCTGAATGAGGTTTGTTGCAGACAGATGATTCAAATTGCAGGCAGGAGATAATGCAAAAAGCATTGGTAGAAGGGAGATTCAGGACATGTTGGTGAAGTTACTGCTCAGGTTTAGTTGCTCCGACAGACCTGTGGTGAATGCTGTGGTGGTTGTTGCAATCTCAATCAAAACCTGGTAATTAAGACCGTGAGTGGGCCTTAATGAATTATTTTTAATGCTTTGACTAGCTGATAACCCAGTATTAAACTAGAAGAACTTTCCAGACACTTGCGTATCTCTGATTAAAAAAAACCCCAAAAAGCGCTTAAGTGGAAGGGAAACGTAATGTCAACAACTAAATAAATAATTGGAAAGAGCATTCTTGGCTTCATCGATACACTATACTCAGGGAATTTATTATGTGAGCAATAACAATTTCATACGTAGTCCCTGAGGAACCATGGTTGTTGAGGGGGCCTCAGCTTCATTTCCAGCTGTATGCAAAACTAGCAGGCAAAAGCATTTTGGACAGATAACAAGAAGCCCAAAGTAAAATGATATACATCCCATAGGGAACTGGACCCACGATAGTCAGGTAAAACTGCAGAATAAATCTGCCCTGTCAGTAGGGAAATATAGGTGAATCCAAAAGAATAGATCATGTAGCAAATGGATACTGTAGTCATGAGCACATCCCTGTCTTTAGGCATCCAGCCTGGAGCGCAACTTGAATAGATCATGCTGTCTCACTTTGAGTAAACTTATAGCAAGCCTGGAGGCTATTTGCATTTTGTCAAGATCTAAGTGTTCTTTAGTATTGTCTGTTTTCACTAAATTTCAGGCTATTGGCCTGACCTTTAATCCTCAGTTGGCCTGTCATTCAGCATTTGAAATACCTGAATACTTCGTTCAGCTTTATATGGGGTGATCACTTTGATCCCAGATCAAAGATACAAGCACAAAACTGTTTTAATTAAAATGTTGTGGTGTATTTCAGAGATATGTTGGTAGAGTTTTCCAGCTTGCCTGATTCTGTCAGATTGTAGAAGCAAAGTCGTGGAAGTTAATGCTCTTTTCCTATCTTTCCCCAGGCTGCTGTTTACAAGTGCTGAAAATTGTTCATGTTTTCAGTGTGTGAAATGCAGCTCCCTTTGAACATATCCTAGGGGATGGAGCTGGGAAAAGGCTATCTTACTTAATGTCTAATTAAAGTCTTGTAGTTTTTTAAAGCTCTGCCTTTTGCTGCAGTGGAAAACTTCCAAGGTTTCTGAATTATGAAGTTTGCAAGCAAAAGTTGAGCAAGTTTCTGGGAGCCTGACTTGAGGGACCAAGCCTCCATGAAGTTCGGCCCTTTTCAAACTTTTTTTCCCCCTCTGTTTCCCATATGAATTAAACAGTACAAACAGCCTGATTGTTGGGGGGGTGGGGTGGGGATTTTTTTGGTTTTGGGTTTTTTGTGTGTGTGTGTGTGTGTGTGTGCAGTATGCCGTTTGTGGGTTTTTTTGTTTGTTTGTTTTTTTCTTTTTTTTTTTTCCCCCAGGGTCCTGCTTCTTCTGAAAATGGGTAGTATGTTCCTTGGCATACAGCTTCTGTTTGTGTGAGAAACTTCCATGCCAATTGTCTTCATTAGAAAAAAGAGTGATGCCTTTCCAGAAATAAGGTGTCCTGTCTGGAATACTAGGTACCGAAGGTTAATGTCAACCTCTGTCTAGTATGCGAATGCCACTAAGTTGTCAAATCAGTGACTCGTAAGTGTGGTACTGAATGGGTGTTGTCAGCACAAGGGAGGCTCAGTATTTTATCTCAGGAACTAGAAAGTTGTTACTCGTATAAAGGTGAGGTGTCTGTAGTCATGGAACTAATAGAAGAAGGTCGTGGGTTTGGTTTGGTATTTGTCAGCTTCCAGTGCACTCTCTTGGGGTAGAATTTCATGGGAAGAGTGCCCACAGTGAAAAGAAAACAATGGTATTCACTGGAAGCCAGAAGGCAAGAGAGACCATTCCATACTTGCCTTATTTCTTATATTTTTTTCTCTGAGCATGAGCTGTTTTCTGCTGGTTTAATTGGCGTCTTGATCTGACCCAGAAAAGAATGTTGCCGGAATGATGTTTGGGAGGTTCATCACCTGTGCTGGGTCTGCTGTCTTGACCAGGACCTGATCTGGAGTGCTGGATCTCAAGGGTGTAGGACCCTGATAGATCACAGGGACACCATTGCTGCTGCTTTTCCTGGTCAGGCTGTAACCTGTTATGAGGTTGGGCTTCCAGCCTTTGTCATCTTGTCCTCTAGGAGTATGGCCTCTGAGCTGGATATTGATCTCTGTAACACTCAGGCGTGTACTACCATTGGGACCTTGTTGGTCTAACTTTAGGATATCACCACTTACAAGGTACAGTGTGGCTGCAGTCCAGGAGCTTGTTGTTAGCACTGCAGTCATCTCACGTGTATTGGGTAGGTAAACTGATGGAGTGCTTTGGACTGGGCAGTGCATGCTTCCAGAGATAGGCCAGGTGGGTCCATTTCGTAGCTTCAGGGCTGTGTTCTTCTTTATTCAGTCCAGCAGCACTGTCATTAAGTATGGGGCTGGTCATATCACCCTGTCTGTCTTTCCCATTCTGCCACAGTAGCAACCTGCTCAAATGAAATTAGTGTTATCACTCCGCTTGCTAAGGATGAAGCTCTGAGTCAGAGAGAAATGTTCTCCCAACCTCAGGTAGGGTCACCTTTGTTGCAGACTGGTGGCTGCGCTCAGACTGCAGAAGCTGTGCTTCTAGAAGCTGTCTTGGGGCATACTTGATAGCTATGCCTCTTGGAATTTGCAATTGCTCCACACCAGATGTGCAGGAGTGACTAAAGCGTCTCCTCAGTAACTTCTCACATTGGAGATTGGGTAGCACAGAAAGTATTTGAAGAAATTGAATTCAAAATGGGAGCAAGACAAACGTCTCCCCTCTGATACTGTTTCACCAAAGGAGCAGTAAAAGTCAGCGGGACTTTACTTCAGGACATTGGTTCAAAACTCCCATCTTCAAATGTAGTATGTAATACTCAGACTGCAGGAGAGACCCACCACCTGCATGGGCTTCTTCAGACAGGTTTTGCTTCTGAAGTAGGGGGTCTCTTATGACGCTGAAGTTGTTACTGCTGGCTTTGGCTTGATTGCTTTTTTTACTGGCCTTCAGCTTGTTTTTTGTAGGGGTAGAGAATCTATAGCTAAGTGGTTATTTATTTGAATCTTGTTGTGTTTGTTAGTTATTGTGCAAAACAGAATGACACTGAGCATGAGTGCAGAACTTTTCATTAACTGTCTTAAGTCTAGTGAACCTCCCTGGATAATCCCTCTCCTTCCTGACTTCGTGGGGAAGAAAAATAAGAGAAGTGTGCTTTCAGTGATGTCAGTAGAAATATTTCAGAATTTAGATGAAGAACAATTGAAACTCATTCTGGCTTAGCTCTATGCTTATTTCTTCTAGATTTGATTTTCTGCTTTGTCTTCTGTAGCAAGAGGAATCTTTAAGCTTTTCCCTGCTCCTCTCTCTTCAATACCTTCATGAGCCTCCTCTCTCTCTCTGAGTATTTTCTTGGTAATACATGTTTTTGTTAGGTTTACTTTAGAAATGGGATCACAGGTTTGGCAATATTGACTGAGCACATAATAAAAAAACCTACAGTGGCTAGGCTTTGTGTTTCACATTATGCAAGCAGTCTACAAAGATCAGCAGTTAGCTAAAGCAACTGTGAAGTATTCCTCTAAGAGATTAAAAGGTTACTTAAAAATATGTTTGTATGATTAAGAATTTTAAATCGGTGCAGCCTCCTAGTCGCAAATGATAATGGAAACAGGAGTCAGGATTGATCAGTGGATTTCCATGCTCCTCTGCACCTCAACTGTTTCTATTTCCAGCCTAACATATTTGAAGATCACTTTGCAGTTATGGTATCAAGATGCATCTTTTTCCACTGGGTTACTTTTGGAGTAGGCCATGGCATGCAAAGATAAGCTATAAGCAGGAGTTGCCGAACTTTCGTAGTTGGTACCTTTTCTCCCTCTATTTGAATGTTTTCACGGCACTCTCTCAAAATATTAGCTGATTATTCTTTCTCTGTAAACAAGTGGGTAGATACAACTTCATAATACTCTTCCTTTTGTATGTAACAACATATATAAAAATGTGCATTCAGACAAAATGTACTTGAATTTTAATTAAATTCAAAGGTTTCTGTCTTTCCCTTAATAGTACTTCTTGTTAATGAGATAGATGAGTCTTCTTGGAGTCACAAATCTGTTCAGGAGCAGTGGGAAGTTTCAGACATAAAAGTAGCTCATTCTCAGTACTCAGCAGGTTACTGTACTTGTTTTTAACATCAGCTTTTCCAGAAAATCCTACTTCATGCAGATATGAAGAAGTAGAAAAAAGAAGCATTGTTGGAACATGTGGTGAAAGGGTAATGTAATGTACATCCTTATCTCATTGCATAAGCAAATCACCTATAGTTGTTGTCTTCCTGTAATTTCAGTAATTCATCACAAGAGCAGCCATGCATCTTGCACACTTTGTAGTTCTGTGGTTTTTGTTGATCTGTTCTTCAACAATATGAACATAAATTAATGTCCTTCTAATCTGAGGATCATCCTCAGGGAAGAATGCTTCACATATGATCTTAAGTTTGAACAGCTATCTGAAAAGCTTTGATTAAGCTGCATGGGTGCTAGTATCTTTTAGAACTGTCCTTTCACGTCATTTGCAGATTCAAGTAGGCATTGCATCAACATGTGCTAGATTCACATTGTCCAAGGTACCCTTTATGACTGTAAGAGAGAGGGGAAGTGAGCAGCCTGGCTTGAGGGTAGTAGGGTTGTTGCTCTCTAGCATGTGCAACTGTTTTGCTAATCTAGGAAGAAGGGCTTTAGCCTTGGTTTACCGGGAAATGGAGACTGAAGCCCAAAGAGAAGTGGAGGAAGTACTTAGAGAAGTACTCTAATAATTTGGGTTGAAAGGGACTTCGGGAAGGTACAACAAAATTATTTTATAAAATAAAAAATTATAAAAAGGTACAACCAAATTATTGTATGTTTCTAATATTTTTCAGTACTTAGAGAAGTACTTAAATGGCAGAATTATAAGCGAGCCTTTCACACTTTCCCTAGTGGCCCATCTCAAATACCTGTACTGAAACACACAGTGCGTAGGAAGCAAAAAGGAGGAATAGAAGTCTGTGTACTATCACAGTACCTTTTTAGGGTCACAGAAATGTGGTGTGGGATAGCTCACACAAATGGTGTGCTGCAGTGGATTAATACAGACTCTTTTGGAAGTAGCAGGTAATAAGATGGAAGGAAGGCTCGTGCTCCACACCAAATAGTGGCTTGAATTTGCAGAGCCAGATTTGCTTTGGAAGGAGTAACAAGCTGGTCAAGATCAAAGGAGAGTCCAACATGAATGCGTCTCAGTGAGCATCTTCTGCCAATTGCCTGATCGAGGAAAGAAATTGTATGAAGCCTTCTTTAGAGAACTGGAGGAAGCTTGACTGAAAACACTGTTTCTTGCGAGTGACTTTGACCTGTCAACAGCTGTTGGAAGGGTAACGTGGTGTGGCACAAGCAATCGAGATCTCTGGAATGCGTTGAGGATGTTTTTTGATGCAAATGCTGGCCCCATCAATCAAAGGAGATGGTCTGCTGGATCTGCTGCTCATGAGTAAAGAGGATCTGGTGAAGAGTGTGAAGGTCTGTGGTAGCCCCAGCTACACAGCCATGAGTTGATGGAGTTTAAGATTGTGAGGAAGGTGAATAGCAAGGTTAGAACCCTGGGCTTCAGGAGAGGTGACATGGCCTTCCATAATACCTTGGTGGCTAAACTGATGAGATACTCTTTGGTTAGGCAGACTATAAGGTAGGTGGAAAGCTGGCTTGACTGCTGGGCTCAAAGGCTTAGGGTCAGTGGTCTGAAGTCCAGCTGGTCACCAGTTACTGGTGACCTAGTAGTTCCACAGTACTCAGTGCTGGAGCCAGCGCTGCTTAACATCTTCATAATAACCTGTATGATTCTATGGCATGCAATCTCAGTGAGTTTGCCCTATGTTACTCTTTTGAAGGGAAGTGGTCAATTTGCTGGAGCACAGGGCTGCTATTCAGAGTGCTCTCCACAGGCTGAAGAAATGGGCTCAGAGGAGCCTTGCCTTCAGCAAAGGCAAATGCAGATTCCTGCAGTTAGGATGGAACAACCCCATGCGACACTACACACTGAGGACTGCCTGGCTAGGAAGCAGCTTTGCAGAACACCAAGATGAAAAGGGAGCTGAAGCATAAGAAGCTGAGGGCTGGATTGGCTCAGTCTAGAGAACAGAAGACCAAAGGGAAAGCCTGAGGGGCAACTCTAGTTCCTGTCTTCAGCTGCCTAAAGGCAGGTTATAGAGAAGATGGAGCAAGACTCTTCTTGGAGGTGCTTATTAAAAGGAGAAGAGGCAACAGCCAAAAGCTGCAGCAAGGGAAGCCTGATAGGAAAAAAAAAAATCATGGTGGTCAACATTGGAAAAGGCTGTTAGATTATGGTACCTCCACTCTGGAGATGCTAAAAACTCAGTAAGGCCCTCAGTAAGTTGATTTAGCATCACAGTTGGCCCTTTTTGGAGTGAGTTGTTGCACCTTCCCGAAGTCCCTTTCAACCCAAATTATTGTATGTTTCTAATAATTTTCAGTTCATTGATTGAGTCTCCTCCATCTAAGAACTAGTTGTTTAGGGGTTGGGGTTTGGGTTTTTTTGGTCCTTTCTGTTTCTTTTGGGAAATTGGTTCATGCAGATACACTACATTAGATCAGACCAGAGATGTGATAAGCTCACTATGTTGGTGGCCTATAGTAGGTGCTTAGAGCGGAGTGAATATACACATGCCTGTATTGTATTTCCCCAGGACAGTCTCTTAGCCCTCTGTGATTTGCAGCTCAGGGTTGTGTGCTAGAGGAGAATGCGTCTTTATAATACAATTTCATAGAAATGCTCTACACAGACAATTTCTTCTTGTAGTTCTTAATACTTTGTCAACACCTATAAATTTAGCTTATCCAAAAAAAGGCAAAAACAAGTTGTGACAGCAAAGGCATGGATAAAATTTAGGACTGACATTTTTGCAGACACACAATTCCTTTTAAAAACTGAAATCTGTTAAAGAAATTGAGAACATCATATTTGTTAATCAGCATTGTGTTGTCACTCTCCATATTTATTATGAAACACATTTTTATAACGATGAAAAAATGAGTAAATGAATAAATAAAAAAGAACTTGGCTGTGGATGAGTAATCAAAGCAATTCAGCCAGCTGATCCATACCAGATGTCAGCAGATTTTTATTTTAAACCATGAGTAAGGCGTTTTGAAATTTATCTTTACTTTTTAGATACTCTGGGTGAATATTTCTACTTTTACTGCTTCTGCCTCTTTTGCCAAGGATCTGAATCAATGTTATAAAAATTGTAAAAGGAACACAGAGGATTTCCATTTCTCTTGTGCTAGTGTATTAACGTGTACTGGAAGTGGGCACAGCCAGGGCTAGTGTTGAATCTGAGTTAAAGGACAGTATTGTCAGCCAATTTATTGCTCATTCCTGCATTGCTTAAAGAATTAAGATTTTCTGACATTGGGTAATAGGCATCCAAAAGTAATGATGTCACCCTCTTCCAGAAGACATTCAGCTTCAGAAGAAAGGTTCGCAGGCAGAGTCTGCATTTTGAAGGTATTTGAGATGCTGTATTGTATGCCTGTACGTCCAAAGGCAATCATTAAATAAGCAGTACACTGCAAGTGAGGACCAGCATAGGAAGCCACTTATCTTTTAGTTCTACTCTTTTATTCTACATAATATTTGTAGTATGAAGAAATAATTCTGTAGTCCTCAGATTTGTTCGTGTGCGGTTATCTTGTTCCTTCATTTGTTACTTGGGCAGGTTTGAAAAAAGAATAAGGTAGAGACTTTGCTGTCACTGTTGCCTATGCTAAGATATACTGAACACGTTGTGCTTTTAGGTAGATTTTTTTGTAGATCCTGTTAGTTGATACATTTGGGACAATAACACAGTCACAGTATTTTTCCTGGGGATGCAGTGATTCCTGCTCTATCTCAAAGCAGTTCAGGCATACACGGTGCTCCGAGGGCAAAAATTACAGGTCTTGTGCCAAAGCATGCAACTCGGTAAGCGTGCTTTGTGTGTTTTAACTCTAGTGATCACAGACACCCATCTGTAAAGGGGGGAGCCTGCTGCCTGTGAGGTGCTTACAACACTGTTAATATTACCGAGGGTTTCAAGGTCTTTGTGCCTGCCTGGGAATGCAGATATCTGGTTCAGTGGAGCGTGAGAACGGATGATAACAATACAAGTCCAGTGGCATTTAAGTGATGTTGAGTTTATCTCCTTTTTTATGTACACCAAACAGGTGAATCCTACCCCCCCACTCCCTTGTTCTGTGTGCTTGGGCATCACTCCCCCACGTTAGTTGGTGCCTTTGACAGCGCTGGGAAGATTGATGCTGTATCTTTTTGAAAGGGTGTGCCAGGGGTTTCTCCAGCCTGCTTTGTACTTCCCTCCCAGTGCTGCAGGGGTTTTGGCTGCCAGGCTTGCGGCAGAAGGGTGCTTACAGGCAGATGAAGCCACTCTTGAGGGATAACGGACCAAAAGGGAGGGAGCAGTTACAGAAGAGAGTTAAAGATGGTTATTAAATGCTAATAGTTCCTTCTGAGTGCTTGTGGAGAGTTGCACCACAGCTTATTTGATACAGAAGACCTCAATGATTAATAAAATTGGGAAATTGATTTTTTTTTTTTTTTTTAATAAAAAGTATCAGGATGTTTCAGTCATTACTAAACACTACAACTTGCCATAGATCTTTACAACTTGCAGTAGAGCTTTGTGGAAAATGTTTGAAATGCCATGGAAGTGAGATTAATAGGCGCTCTGACAAAATTTTAAAATACAGTTGGTGTAAGTGAAGGTGGTGAAGAACGGTATCTTTGAAGTTTAGTCTCAGAGAATTCAAGTTTTCCACTTTGTTTGCACCTCACTATTTAGATTTAAAAGATTAGTGTCAAATAGGGCTTGACTCAAACATCCTATCTACTTTCCATCTTACCAAAAAAATCACTTCCCAGGTTGGTTGCGGAAGACCAGATACAAGCTTGATGCATTCACAAAGATACAGGCTCTTGTTCTGCTGACATAGAGCACCAAGGCATCGCTTTCTAGGGAGAACATCTTTCACTCTGCCTTAGCTGCCAAAACTGGTCACTTAGGCATTAATGATGGATAATGTTTCGCAGGTGGTGTCCTTTGTCTCTTTCCTGATTTAATAATAAACATTCTCACTTCTTAAATGTAAGTATTTTAGAGGACAATAGTGAAGGAATTTTTTTTTTTTTCCTTCCTAGATTTGTACGTGGTGGCACCTGTAGCTGTACTGGGGAATTACTCAAGTGCCATGGTCCCCCCAAATTGTATTCCCTCTTGTAAGTGCTTGTGCGTGGGCTTCCCACCTTGACATCCTTTTGGCCCACAGCTGGAATACCGAGTGCTTGAAAATGAAAATTTTGCCTGTCAATTGGAGGTACGAAAGTTGTATGAACTTTAGTTTGGGGTTAGTGTTTCTTAGCTGGTTACAGTATTGTATGTGCATTTTTAGTGTTGCATGAAGAATAATCAGCACGACTGTGTTCCAAACTGAAACATCCCCATTGAGACAGTCTCTCCAGCTCTGTTCAGTGTGTTGTGTTGGTTAAGTCAATTTCCCTTTAACTGATTACTAGTCCTAGCTATGGTGCTAATTATATTTTGTTTTCAAAAGCAGATTTGTGGTAAATGTATGCTGAGAACTTATCTGCTTAAAAAGAGGACTTTTCTTGCTGGATTTTACTTGCATTTCTGGTTAGCTGTTCTGGATCTCGACATATGTTTTTAAGGAGGTAGAAATCAGCATTGCTGCTTCCAAAAAGTTTCAGTGAATATTTTTGTCATTCTGCATGCTTCTGAACAGACACCTGCATTGCTGACTGAGGGTGAGCTGGCTTGTGCATGAATTCAAGTTAATAAGTCAAGTATAGGCTGCAGTTCTTGTTTTTATTCAGAAAATGGTATTTTTTTACAAAGGGCAAAAATTTTCTTTTGAAGCAGCAGCCAAGGTGTAGACAGACTTTCTATGTGTGTATATTTATACACTGCAGTTTATAGGCTACATGCAGCTCTCCCCACTCAAAATTGCAATGTCTTGTTGTGTTAGACATGAAGCCTTGCAATCCAAATATCCTCTTCTGAAATTCTTGGTACAGAACTATATTAAGTAGTAAAATTTATTTTTTGTGATACTTTGCAAAACTAATCTTTTAAACATAAATTAACTAAACATTAAGTTTTCAAGAGCTTTTTTAACCAGGGCTTTTTCAGTTGAATGGTTTGTTAAATTTTATAGCAGTTCTGAAATAAAAATATCCACTGCATTTTCTTGATTGATTATGGAAATGGAGTACAACTTAATGTTATGTTTGAAAGAAAACAAATCTAGAAGCAACAGCTCACCCCAAGCAGTGGTCTGATGGAAACCAAACATTTTGAAAACAACTTAGTGTTATGGGAAGAGAAATTATGCTCAGCACATTTCCTTTTGCCATGTTGACTGGCATCTGCTCTGTGGGGAGCAATTTGCCTGTCCTGCCAAGGAGAAAAAAGTATGGTAACACACTGGCAGCTGTTAACAGCAGTGACTCAGCTAGCAGAGAGATATGGAGAGAAAACATGTCTATTCTATGAGTAGAACTATATAAAGGCTCCATTCCTTTTAGTTAGAGATCTTATCCTTTCCTGTCTTGAAGTGCTCAGCATCAGAAGACACAGATAGGGATATTCTGCTATTGTTTTCTTGGTATCTTTTGTTTCTGAATCTACGTGGTTATTGCAAGCACAGCTGAAGAGCAAGCTAGCTGACATTTAAGCAGAGCATATATTGACCACTGGTTTTCCTTCTGTGTCGCTGCTTCACAGACATATTGCTCTGCTGCATTGTCTGAAGGGAAAGATGTAAATATCAATTCATGTCATTCGTGTCTTTGACTGCAAGTTTTAAAAGTAAATTGAATTGATAGTTACCTCTTGCTAACTCTTATCTCTCTGACTTGTATTTGTACACTGCGTGGCCATAATGAGGAGAAGGTGGTAAAGCCATTGCCAGGCAGACACCATCTCCGTGCGTTTAACAGAGCTGAGATTTGATTCTGCTGCTGCTGGCATTATTGTGTCATATTTTTTTGCTTTCCTCCCTTCCTCGTTGTTCCTCTGTGGCTTGCCATGACTCAGGTGCTGCCGGTTGCTGTTAGTGCTCGGGATTTATAAGCCGGCTTTCATAGTGGGTAGCACATTCCTGGTGAAAATTAGATGTATGAACAGTCCTGGATTATCACTCAGTGCTGGTGTGGTCATGAAAAGCATGTGGCCGCATTGTAGGGACTGATTATTTCTCAAGAAGTCCATTCACTAGCAAGGAAATACTGAGGAAACATTATAAAAAAATTAAAATATTAACAGTAGTGATTTTTCAGTTAAACTTCAGAGAAAGTATGACAATATGACACCCCCATCAAAAAAGCACCCTCAAGATAAATCCAGTGTTACAGTAGAGGAAGAATTTTTATTGACTCCACTTTGAATTGTTGCTTCTTTATGCCTGGCTAATCCTGGGGATCACCTGAGCAATGTCAAAGGGAGCTTGACAGAAAACAGCGTTAGTGTGTAGTCCTTAAGTGATGTTTTTTATCAGGTGTTTTAGCCTGTATTAGACTCTTGAATAATTCCATGTTGTAACAAAAACTAAAATATTATTCTGGCTACTTATTGGTGTGTTTGTGTATGGTTTTGATTTTTGCGACACAGTAAAATAGACCATTTTCTGAGTATTTTGTATAATGGCAGTACAGAATGTTACGACTTTATCTACTTGGCAAAATGTCTTGCTGAGATACAGATTTCTAATGACTGTCAGGCTCTGTGCCTAAGAAATTTCCTTTTAGATATCTCATTACAGAACTAATATCATTAATAAAATAGCTGAAATATTTTGCAAATGGAGGAATATTTTTTTACATCAGTAACTGCAAGGAAAATACCTACCATATGCATAATTTGCGGATGATTTTAAAACTGTAATTTATCATAATTATCTACATATTATAATGGCAAAACACACTTAATTACTTTTGACTGGACTGGTATTATGATGAGAAGAAAAGTTAACAGCAGATGGCCCTACTGTCAAAACTGTAGTCTCTTAACCCAAAATGAAGTAGCAGACTGAACATAACATGTTTCTGGCTCCTTTTTCTGATTTTCAGCAGTAAGTATGAACTAGCATTTGGTGGGGTTGTGAATGTTTACAGAGCAATAGAAATAGTCTTACATGGGGACAAAAATAGCAATGACTTGACTAGGTAGGATTCCTCATCACATTATGACTTAGACTTTATAAAGGATATTAAGTTGCTTAAAATATTGAACTGGACTGGAAAGCAAATTATTTCCAAAATATTAGAATCTATTATAACACTGTTTTCTGCCCTTTTACCACTGTATGTGCATCTTCTACTTCCATAGAGCAATGAAAAAAAGTGCTTTGTCTTCTATACCTGTCTGGCTGTGAACAAATATATTAGCTATCAGTCGAAAAAACAGATAATTTTGCTGTGCTTCAAATAAGTTCAGCTTTGCTGCATCAATTGCAATATGCCTGAAGGATTTGTCTTATATTAATCACAATGTGCATGCACAGATGTGGTGCTGTAAAAATCCCAGCATTTCCACTCATGGAATGCCTCGGAGAATTGAAGAATTTAAGATTACATTTGTACAAAGTTAAATTACAGAATGGGGGAGAAAAAGGATTTGTTTTGTTTTGGTTTGTTTTTTTTTTTTTTAACGTCTAGCCAGAGAGAATCACAATAAGCAGGTGGTACATTATACTGCTGGATGGTCAATGAAAGTAAATTAGCTGCTTCAGTTGATAGAAAAGAAATGCTGGTCCAATCAGCTTAAATAAAGGTGACATGTTATTTGTGAAATAATGCGAATACCAAAATGTGGTTTAACCCCTAAGTTTGTTTGTATATATGCATGTATGTTTTGTGTGTGCTTCTTATTACAGATTTTATAACATTTGATCTTCTAGACTAAAATAATGGGTGAATTTATTAGAAAGCAGAACTCATTACAGGGAGAGATTTATTATTTGCTTTGTGTCAGAATAGATCTTGTTCAGATGTGCCCGTCAATGGGACAATGTAATTTGTTCATTGCAGTAACAATACGTAAAAGGAAAACAGTGGGACAAAGGTATTTTGCACTTAAACATTTTCCCCTTTTATAATGCAAGCATAAGAGAGAGATTTTTTTTTAGAAGGTACCCTATTGTTTTAAGGGCTAACTGAAATAAATTACTAGATTTGTTAGATCCAAATTAAATATTAAGACATAAATGGTCTAGTAACAAACTGTTTTAGAATAATTGTTAACACTGAGATGATGCATATTTCTATATGATAATGTTTTAAATTTTTTTCAATACATCATCATTTGGTATTGTTGTTTCTGAAAATTGACAGCCAGTTGCCAGTTACAATCTATCTTGTGCCTATTTCAGAAGGCAGTTAGTTTTTTAATGTTTACATTTGTCCCTTAGGCTGTATAATCTAGACCCTTGCTTCAGCTAATGTGGATGCACAGCATAATAACATCTTTTACGGTGTTATGTAGGTATACAGGGAGGAGTTGCTCAGATTTCCTATGTTCTTTCAAAACCTAAAAGGATATACTTTGAGTGATTCACTACACATACTAATAAACTGTATGGAATAAGTACATAATTTTTGTCTAGCCTACTGTGTCATAGTAGACACAAAGATAGGTACCCTTGGATACTCTTAAAATCAGTTGTACAAAAGCTTCTCATAAATTTCCCATTCTTTATTTTTCCTTGGAATCATCCTTGGTTTTGTAGGACGCTCCCAAGATATACTTTCTTTGAACTAGTAATGCGATATTTTGCTTTTACCCCATGCTGGTCTTCTGAGCATCCTCTAAGAAGGTTTCTGTGATCCAAAGTGAAGTTCCAAGTTCAAATTAATTAAAATATCTCATTATTTAAATCTGGTTCACATACTGTAGAGGTTGTTTGGGAGGCTTTAATGAATGAAGTTCAAATTAAAATGAAAAAATGTAATGATTCACTTATCTTCTGCTAATATTTCCCTACATTCCCTTACAAAATATTAATGCAGTACACAGGGGTATTGGAAATAGGTTGAAGAGCATAATTTAACAAGAGTTTGTAAACATTTACCTGCTAAGATACGTTTTTAAATGGATGCCTTATACAACTCTGGCAACATTCTGACTGCTGATGGAGAACCATATTTCTCATTCCTTCTGTGCAGTTTTGCTGCACTCTTTTGCACTCTCCAAAACCTAAGCAAAAAGGCGAAATCTGTTTTGCAAAAATTCATTGATTTTGATGGTTTAAAATTTTGTCTATAATACTATTATTTTTCCTGTGCCTTCTTTTTTTGTATTACATTTTCAACCTCTTTTGAATTTCTAATTCACTTTTATTTATTGTTCATCATAACGTTTTGCTCTCTCATGATAAAGACTATATTCCCTATATTTTTATGAGTCAGCAGAGGGGTGAATTGTGGAACATGTGGTAATTATCAAGCTTCTGAAAACCTTTCTGTAAAAAAAAAAACCCCGTTCTTTGTTTGTAGCAGGTTGACAATTGAATGCTTGAGGAGTGAAAGCAGAGCAGAAAATCAGGAAAGGAATGAAAGACTAAATATAAAAATACGTAAACATTCTGAATGTGGCAATGAAACAATGAATAGAATCATTATAGTAAAATTAAAATAGTAAGTAAGGAAGTCACTTTAAAATTATGGCTTGACATTTTCAGTCCAGTAAAATGTTCTGGCATCGGTTAAACAGTTTGATCTTACAATGATGGCTTAGGTCTGGAGCAAAGGAGTAGTAATCTCCATCAGTGTGCATTTATAGGGAAGTCTTTCTTCTTCATGTAACTAATTAGAATTAAATATCCTTGTGTTTAGCTTCTTAAAGTATGTATAGTCACGTTCCCTCTGTTTCAGCCCTGAATAGTACTCAGCTCTCTTCCTCTATAGAATTATTGTTCTTGGCTTCAAATACGAAATCATGGTTTAGTTGTGAAAGAACTAACTGTCTGTTTTTTACTGCTGCAAAATTAAGTTGGGTATTTTTTTTCTATTGCTTACACCTGAAAACAAGTGTAGGGGAAAAATGAAAATAATATTTATTAAAAAAGAGTCTTAAGTTCTTAAAGGCTTGGAGGTCGGCACTGTGGTGTTGCACATGACAGCAAAACAGCAGATTTTGGCAACAGAGACACGACACAATGCCTCTAACATTTTTCCTGCTGGAACAGGCAGGCTCCGAAGGCCTGTGTTGACAGGTAATGAGATCTAATAAGCAAGGGGAAAAGGGGTGGGTGGGAATGAAAGAATAAGGGAATATCCATATTCATTATTTAATCAAATAAAATTCTCTTGGAGGATTCTGGGAATACTCAATCCTTGCTTCAAAAGCTTCTCTGTGATAGCTGTAAACAAATTACCTTACGAATAACTTCTTAATCAGGGAAGAGTAGAGCTGTTCTCTACTTGATCTCTCCCTTTGGGTGGTCCCAGTCAGAGAGCAGCAGCCTTCCTCCTGATGGCTTGGCTTCAGAAAAGCTATATGGTATTATGCTGACAGCTGTAGACCTCTTTTTGTTAGGGATAACAAACATCCTGTGCTGAGGACAGCATCAAGCCCAGCTTGCAGTATGCCCAATTAGAGAAGCTAAAATCTCATTTGTTTCACCATGGGAGTCCCTGAAAGCACACCGTTTTGGCCTCATTACAGTATTTTTAACTTTACAAAAACAATTTCATTATGGAAATTAAAGAAGCTCATTTAGTCTTAGCGGTTATGCTGAACTTAATAAATTCCACAAGTATATCAGCTGCCCTAGTGTGCAGGCTTTTTCTTCTTTATCTCAGTAAAAAGTTGTTTTAGAAACTATTTGCAGAGACTGTTTCATAAAGGAATGTGCCATTTTAATATACTTGCTATTTATTATTAAAATGAACAAATTTCTGGACTCCATTATAGGTCATTTTCCTTTGTTGAACATCCGAGCATTGACTAGCATTTGCTGTGCTGACACCCATGTAAAAGGGACAGTCAAGTCTGCAGTTTTCCTCCAGATACTTGAGGTATTTTTGTATTTGTAATGTTCTAAAATACAATTTCTCTCATACGAATCTTAAAATCTTCCATGGTTCAATACAAATGACAAGAAGTAGAGTGGTGCTTTCCTAGGATTGCACTAAAAGGTAAGGATTTCAGTTCAAAGTTGTGCAGAAAAATCCTACCAAGGATTTTAAATTAGTTATGGATATATCTTCTGTATGTACCTTGAGAGACTGTTTATGCTTTTCTAAAACGTGAAGAAGGGAAGAGGACTACTTTCCCATAATGTGTTATAGGAAGAAAAGTGAAATAGAGATGCTGACAAACAGTTATATTGTCTAAAGATGTTTACTGATGAGAAAGGAGAGGGGCCACAGAGACCGTTTTGTCAGTCCACAGTCAAAAGGATTTGCAAACAATACTGAAAAATGAATAACCAAAATAGGAAATAGTGCAAATTTGCTACTGAGTATGTTATGTAAATAATTTGGTTTGTCATAAAGTAGGGATCCTAGAAGGACCATTGTTAGGTGACAGGCTGGGTTCTTCATTTTTCATAATTTTTAACTACCCTTTTTGGTTTTGAGTCTTCCCAACAGAAGGAAGAGAGCTAAATCTATGGTTATAATAATCTTACTAATGCTTTACCTCCATTAAAGTAGTAGTAGTGTAGGACATGATCAACAGAAAATCCCAACAAATCCAAGGTCATGGGATCAAATACTCTACCTAAGATTGCTTTATTATAGCATTTCACAAATTAGGATATACCTTACATAAAATGAGGAGAGGTGGGGCAAGAGTTGTGAGGAGGAGTGGTTACAGTACATAACGTTTTCAGGAGCCGAGTAGTTGTGTGCTTTTGAGTAGAATGAGTATATAAATGGGAATTTTAACTTGAGTGAAAAGTATGGGCAGAGTAGTTAGTGGAGAGGAGGATACATGCGCATGCATGTGGCATGTGTATGCAAGCATACTCAATATATTTATGTGCCAAGCTGGTCAAGTAATACTGCCAAACATGCCAGCAGGAAGGTGTGGAGGGAGGCTAATGTGAAAGCTTATTGCATGTGTGAGCTGTGCCATGTTGTCTGAGCACATTTTGATCAAAGTAATATGAACCTTCATGAAAATAATGATAAATATATCTTAATTAAATAGTCTTAATTAGGTATCCAGCTTGGAAGTAATGCGGGTTTACATGTGTGACTAGCGGAGAGACTCCACCGGTTTTTCACAGTTTTTTTCCCAAGTCAGCCTCTCAAGCTATTTTGTGTTTTCTACTTTTTTCAGACTCGGGGTGTGGTAATGAAACATACCCTTTGGGATGGAGAGGTGTCTGGAAGAGTTCTTAATATGATTTTACTCAGGACACTCTGCTGTACTCTACCCCATAAGTCAGTGAAGAGCTGTCAGGTGATAACGTCTTTTAGTGCCTAGCAATGCAGGCTAGGGATTGAATGCCTTGAAGTACAGGTGAAAAGACTGTTTATCCCATTAACTACATGTGAAATGCTTTAGTCTCCCTGAAATGTTTCTTAAAGGTGAAATAAATCAATGAAAGGAGGTTGCCGTAACTGTGCGGTTACTATATAGTTCTGAAAACAAACTAAATTGATTGTAAGCATCTGTTTTTATGTATTTTTCTCCCTTGGAATATGTCCCAGTGGCTTGTTCTTTGTTAGAATGATCCTGTTTACTTAATAAGCTATAAATATGTTGAGCTCAAGTCAACAAAGGTGTTTTCAACATACACAGCATTATAAACAAACCAAATCTTTTCTTATGTCTCTTGGGGCAGCAGTAGGAGAAAGGTAATCAGTATCAGTGGGGCACCTGAGGCTTTTCCAGTCTCGGGTGCCAAATTCTTCTTTCTTGCTGCAGGTGCTGGCACTGTTGCTACCTCTCCATTTTTTCTCGCCTCTATAGGCAGGAGCTGGAAGGGAATAGGAGTGAGTGAGACAGAGGCAACCTCATTCCACTACTCTTCATCTTTCCTCTACTGTCACTGGAGCTACCCCATCAGCTTCCTCAAATTCCCTGTCTTAAGATTTATTTAGATTGGTGAGAGGTGTCTGCATCCAGCTTAACTAGCTGAGTCATTTTTCAGAGAAGTGTCTGTCTAGCTTGCTTCAAAAGTGGATGTTGTTTAGCAGCCATAATAATTTGTTTCTCCTGTAGCTTGCTTTTCCAGTGAAGCTATGCCATTTTCCATAGTCAAAACGTGTGCTATCTTTTTTTGTTTGTTTAACTAAGATGAAGCGATGCAAAAGGCTGTGAGAATGTTCTGTTTCCCTTAAAATGATTGCATTTCAGTTCTTTAAAGATTTTTTTTTTTTCTCCTGAAAGCCCAAATCCTTATGTTATTAAGAGCCAAGGTGGTGGTTTCATCATTTTCCTCTCTATTTTTGGCTCCTCAGCAATGTGATATGAAGTAGAAGCTGGTGCTTCTGCTGACTCTTTAAATTAGTGAGCATAAATAAAAGTATTAAAACAGAGGATTGGTGCAAATTGTTAGCCTGCAGTTGGCATGCACCAGGTATTCTCTTAAATTACAGATGCAGTGTCTCAATCTCTCTTTGGTTCTTTGGAGATATTCAAAACTTGGCTGAACGTGGCCCTAAGTGACCTGATGCAGCATAAAAGTTGGCCTGGCTTTGAGTGAGGACTTGGTCAAGATGACCTCCACAGGTCCCTTCCAACCCAAATTATGCTATGATTCAAAGTCTCAGCAGGGAAGGACTAGCTGGACATCCAGTTCCAGTTGCTAGTTTTACTGGAAGCATAATTCTTCACCAAAACTTGCTTTAAACAGCTGGGAGAAGCAGGGCCATAAATAAGCAGTGACTTGAAACTAATTCTGTGATCTCCTCATGGTCCTAAGCTGGCATTGCCACCAAAAGCACAGCAGTGTGCTATTCCTTTTTCTCTCCCTCTCTCTTTTTTTTTCTCTTTTTCTTTCTCCTGCTCTTCTGCTTCTCTCTGCAGACATCCCATATCCCTGCCTGGTTAACACACCAACCATGGTGTAGCTTCATTGTGAACAGATCGGGGGACTGATCTAGCTGAAAAATGTATTTTTAATGGGCTGAGTTTTAGTTGGATTGTTGTTTTTTTTTTAACTTCTGAGACAAAACTTGTCTGAACTGCAAAAATGTGTGAGGGCATGGATGTCTTGGGAACAAACTGGACTGGGAAATTTGTAATATTTTGATTTTTTTACTACATGTGTAATAAAACAAGTAATACAAGGTGATGGTAGTCTTGGAGATCTTTATTTATTCATACAAATCTAATAAAGAGAATTGGATTCCTGTTGAGCCTGAATAATGACAGTCTTCAGTCATTTGGTGTCATCTGAGACTTACTTTTGTTCACTATGTCAAATGTCATTTTATGTGTTAGAAAACATCAGGACTCCATCTTGGATAAGCTGCATAAAAAATGAAGTTTCTCTAGCTTTCTTTTGAAGCCAATTAAAGTGTAAAGCTGAAATAATACAATGTGGTTAAATTATAGATCAAGCAGTTGTGCAGATGTATCCTTGAACCGTACTCAGTCCATTTTATGCTATTATAAACTACTGAAACAGTATGTTTACTTCCTTTATAAATCAAGCAAATCTTGTTTTTATTGCAGAGAGTGGGAGGTGAGGTAACAGTGGAGTGGGAGGATAATTTAGAATAGAGGTACCTGCAACATGCAGATACAGTGCTCCAGAGTATTAGGATATGTTATGTTCCTTTTGAAAAGTTGTTTGTAATGATAGTTAATAGCATCCCACAAGAGGAAGCAGTCTGTAAGTATGCTGAAATCGAATGAAAGTTGAGATATAAAGTTCAGGATCATTTATATCAGATGAGAATCTTAATAGGAGGGCAATCAACAATTTTGCAGGAGCTCAGTCCATAATCCTTCAATTTCTTGAAAGATAGTGAGTGGTCTGACCTGGCTTTTTTCTAGAAGAACTGTATATTTGGTAGTTATCAGAAACTGAAAGGGCGATAATGTAGAAAAAGAGTTGGAGAAAAGATAGTAATTCTATCTGGTAATGAGGCAATGTGTTCCAGACAGAATTTCTTTTCCAGCTGGCATATAACAAAATGAAGAAAAATGGAAAGTAAACATTTAACCTCCATCTTATTTTTCCTCCTAGTTAGGACATCCTATTGTGGTTTAACAGAGTTGCCATCCTTTAACTCAACTCTGTCCACTTAGTAAACAAGAGGCTCCACCAGTGCCAGTGTTTCTTCTGCATCAGCTATTTCATCCTCAGGAAAGAAAAACACCTACTTGGAACAGATTCCTTAGTGTGCACGTATGCATCTGATCTGATACAGTAAATAACTACTCTTCACGGAGTCATATAATATATTTTTCTAGAGCGGAACAAGCTGCTGTTTTGGGTTGAGGAGTTACCAGCTGAAAGAAGCTCTGAAAATTTGAAAGGACAGATTTTGGCAAGAGAGAGCAAATGAAAATAATAGAGCTCTGTCCTCTGAAAAAAAATCTCTTTGCAGAAAGTTTTTCATAGCAATCTGGTAGGAAACCTACCTATCAAAACAGATGCTGGCTTTTAAGAAATGGCTTCTAGACTCATCTCTGTTGTTTTTACAATTGTTGCTTTGACTGGTTTTGGTTTTCATTAAGGAAAAAAGGTTAGCAGTGTTGCAGCAAAGTTCTTTTGGGTTGAAATGTTGACGTCAAAATTGGTGTGAGGTTTATCATGAGCATATATTATATGTACTTGTGTATGTATGTATATATATGTGACATCTGATGGCAGCATCAATGAATGAAGGAGTAATAAAAACTTGATTTTTAAGGAATTCTGGTGTTTGTTCATCAGGTAGCTTTGAAGAAAATTGGAAAGGAGGACATAATTAAATGCTGACTGGCCAGCTAGGCTCCCAATTAAAGAAGTCTGGTGAAAAAGTGATGTTAGATATAATGAGCAATGTGATGGTGTTTAGATGTAGCAAATTTAGTGGTTTCTTAAAACAAAAGCCTTTCCTCAGAGCAGGTGTGTTCATGAACATACGGCTTTGGAAATGAATGGGAAAATGGTTACCTTTTGTATCCTACTTAGTGAAAATAGTTGCAACCCTTCCCCTTCATCCAATCCTTTGCTCTGGTAGAGCTCTCCTTACCCTCCCCTCCCCACCCATTCAAGTTCAGTATCACTTTAATGTCTGTTCTCTACCTAGAGTTGTAGGAAATGGTTCCTGTTGTGGTAATGCATTTGACAGTTGGGCTGCTTGTGCCAGCTTAATCACCCCTTTTCTCCTCATCATGACTCTTTTCATTGGTTATGATGTAACCAGATTAATATAAATCTGCCGTGAAGCAGTTAACATACTCAAAACCAGTAAGTATCTAACAGGCTTCCCGCAATTATGCAGTGTGTATGCAGAAGACAAAGTAGCTTTAGAAAGATCTGTTCCTGGCGAGTCCTTTCCAAGCAGTAAGATTACACCTTCATGTATATCAACAAGTTAAAACAATTTTACTATGTTGGTCGTTGATTAGGACACCCCAAAATGTGCAAATTTCATATAAGATATGCAAGCTTCATTTCATAGGGAGTCTCAGCAGATCCAGTTGACTATCAGCGAAAGAACATTGACCAGGAAATGTAACCATCTTTTGTACAAGACATTGAAGTCTCTTGTAAATGGAAATAAACAAGTTCAATAGAAGCTTTGACCCAAATGGATCATTAGTTGCAGCCTACAGATTCTTTTTCAAATCATTAACTGCATCTTACGGTGTCTTGCAAAGAAAGAAATGGAGGCTATTGCTTAATGATTCTTTCTTTAAAATAGATCAGACAGCCTAGCTTCTTACAATTGGCCAATTTAGGAGTTAGAAAATGGTTTCATTTAATTCAACCACTAGAGCTTTGTAAATGAGTATGTATGTATATGTGTGCTACATGCAATAGAAAAATTGTCGGATGTGTTATATACTTCATTTACTGTAAACTCCCAGCTGTCCTGCCTATATTTTGCCCCTTAATCTGTCATGGATTTTAACACTTCAGGCACATATTTCTAAACAGCCCAAACAATTATCTTATTTTCTCTATCAAAATTAACTTGTCATATGAATAATTCTTTTTTTAACAACCAGGGATGAATTTTTCTTAGTCTGTGTATTTTATTGTGCTGTTGTGCATGCACAGCCACACAAACATGAATACACTGTTACTCCCACCTGTAGTCAAATCCAGGGTAGTATTTTGTTCTGAGCTCATGATGGATTTCTGGTTTGTATCTCTTGGTCTACTAGGTTTTAAAAATGAAAGATTTGTGCTATGTATATATAGAAATACATGGAAGTAGGTGTATTCTATAAATCAGTTCTTGATTTTTATATAAAAATCTAACGTTGATAGATTTGCCTCATCAATTAAATAGGCAGCATTAGGGCATTGTTATGAGAATTGCTATTTTTTTCTCCCAAATAAATGCTGATACAAATTTGTAATCCCATGTATTTTCTTGACTTTCTCAGGATGTTTTTAAAAGTAATATCCTTGAAAAATCTACCATATTTTGTTTTTTACCATAAAGCCACAGTGACATTAACATGTAATCAAAGGAGAAATTAGGAAAAACATGACTTTCATTATTATGTAACTCACTGTATAGATTTGCAGGAGATCAGGTCATACTTTGTTTTGGGAAGGCTATGAGGAGGAGACATGTCCAGGGACATCCATCCTAGCATCTCCCATGGTGCTCATGAAGGTAATGCTAATTACTAATGTAATGTTGGGGTCTTGGGGAAGGAGGAGGGAGCTGGACCAGATGGGGATGTGAATCCTGTTGCGGTGCTACCCCCTGCATTGGGATAGTCAGCACGGTGTGGAGCTCTGCCCAGTCTCAGGGGTGTTGCCGGTGCTGAAGTTGTTGTAGGACAACAGGGTGACTGAGGTCCCAAGGCTCCACGGGGCAGTGTTCACCCTTTTTTCTGTAAGTTGGGGTGCAAGCGGACAGTAAGGCAGCCCTGGCAGCGCAGGTACCAGCTTCTGCTGGAAGCTTCTGAGGGCATCTGCGTGCAGGCTGTGATCTGTGCAGAAGAGGAGCTACAAATAGGGTTTCTTTTTGTGTACTGTTACCCCCTCTCCCCTCTCCCCTCTCCCCTCTCCCCTCTCCCCTCTCCCCTCTCCCCTCTCCCCTCTCCCCTCTCCCCTCTCCCCTCTCCCCTCTCCCCTCTCCCCTCTCCCCTCTCCCCTCTCCCCTCTCCCCTCTCCCCTCTCCCCTCTCCCCTCTCCCCTCTCCCCTCTCCCCTCTCCCCTCTCCCCTCTCCCCTCTCCCCTCTCTCGTCTCCCTCTCCCCTCTCGTCTCCCTCTCCCTCTCCTCTCTGTCAAAATGGAAATTGTCTCAGAGAAAGCAAGTTCTTCCACCCTAATGTGGCATAAGAATGTCTGTAATGGGGGGGTCAGAACAAAAGCTGTTAGGTTCATGCTGTATCCTGTCTCCAGGGGAGGCCAATAGCAGATGCTTAGATGGAAAAAATTAACAGAACAAACTTACAATTCTTTCCATTTCTTTACCCTCCCTTCTTCCAGCAATTTGATAGGTGGATAGCTTCATAATGGTGTTGCCACAAGAAGAGAAGGAAGAGAGCAGTTGAGGGGTTTGTTTGTTTGTTTATTTATTTATTTAATATTTAACTGCCTCAAATGCTACCCTGATGCTTGAGTCATCAGTTCTTTGGGGCAGAGTTTTTCATACTTTAACCTCATTTTGCAGTCGTAGTTTGATTAATATATTAATAACAATAAAGATGAGAGCAAGAAACTTTAAATGTGTATGTTTCATTAGTTAATTTTCCCATTGAATTTTTAGATATTTTTCTCCCCTAGTTTTTTTAGAACTGCCTATTTACATTTAAATAAGATGTTATTACTGATTGTTCAGTTGTGTAATTTTAACTCACCTTTATTTGATGTCTTTTGAATGATATTATCCATTCTCACATACAATTATTAAACATGTGATTTGAAATTATAGAGAATTGTCGAACAATGACTGTTAGAGTGGAAGTTTTGCATTTTATCATTATTTTATATTTAGGCTTGAATTAACAGCAATATAAACCTGGAAATATTTTGTCATTTGATAGTTTTTTCCTTTGTTGGCTGATTGAAATGGTGTTTTGCTTTGAATGGCATTTCTGTGCAAGTCGCTGGTCAATCTGAAAGTTTTAAGAATTTTCAGGCATCTTTGGGTAGAATTTTATTCATTTTGGTGATGACTGGAAGAGTAGATGAGTAGTTGCACCATCAACTTCACTGTCTATTTATGTCTGTAGAACCTAAACCTAGTGGTTACCTTGAATGAATGGTTACCTTCCAGCCTAAAAGCATCACCCATCCCCTTTTTGGTTTTAAAACGTTAACTCACATAATGATTTGCTTCTCAGTCTGCAAGAAAAGAATGATTTGGCACTGTGAGGAGATGACTCAGGTGTACATAAGCCCTCACAGGGGATGGAAAAGGGGCCCAAGCTTCTGGCATGACAGATGGGATGGAAGACTGGGTGATCATAGTATGGACTGGATGGAGGAGGAAATAAGGGATGGGGATTTGGGACCCTCCTCAGTACGGTGAGGGAAAAGCAATATGTGCTGCTGGGAGGAAGAAGGTTGCTGAGTGGTCTTCAGGTAGAAGGGAGAGAGTGTGTCCTGCAGAGGACAGGAAAGCAGAGAAATCCTTGGGCATGTAAAGTGACATCATCTAGTTTTATTTTAAACAAGGAGCAGGACATAACATGGGAAATAAGGCTGGTGGAAGATAACAGACTTCAAGCTGGAATACTTCTGAAAAACAATTTATTGGCTTTTGAGACTTCTGGATGGTTGAAGTAAACGAGTTTTGGCCATTTCTTAAAGACATGGATCTGGAAGTCTCTTGGTCTTTGGTATAAAAATAGGTGACGCTGCTGAGATCCAGCAGTGGCAGTGCCAGTGGGTAGAGACTGCTGCTGAGCTTCTCGTTGTTTGTCCTTTTTTTTCCTGAAGGACTTGGCAAGAAGGCTGGCTGGAAGATTTTTATCCAACTGGAACCTCAGTTGACTTGTTGCAACTGTTCCCTTAAGATTTGATGATGTTGCTCAACTCCAAAGTATTTTGTAGCCCTATTTGAAGCCAGGCTTTTTTACCTGTTTCAGCTCTTACAGAAGTCTTGTGGCTCTGGCTGGTATTTGAGGCTCACAGAGTTTGTGAACACAAGGTTTTTCTGAAAGGAAACAGGTATTTCTACTTTTCGTTGTATGTTGGAGCTTTGTAGTTATATTTTATTATGAAGTACAGGTTCTTATGCTTTGCATTTTCTCCCATCTGAAAACTGTCTGAAGCCAGACGGTTACTTTTTATTGATTCCCTACATCTTTTAAAACATCAGGTGGCCCTCACAGATTTTTTTTTTTTTTTTCTTTTTAGAAAATGCTTTAGCCTGTACAAGATGTAGTAACTTTATGGGAAGTGTAATGTGTGAAGTCAGAGTTTACAAGGAAAGGGACATAGAGATATTTGATACTTTTGGGGTTGAAATTGTGTCAGTGTCATTTTAAAGGATTAGCAAACTTTAAAGAAACGTGTGCAGGCTCTTCCAAAGCATTATAATGTAACCTAAAATTTATCTGTAGAATGTCTTTGTACTCTAAAGTTAAAAGGAATAACTGAAGCTTGCAGAAGGGAATCAGGAAAACACTGTAACTCTAGACGCTACTGGTGGCTGTGTGTATGGGATCATTTTTAATGATCTATAGCTTGCAAATAGTTGGAAAATTTTCTTTTTTGCTTCGCTGAAAAGAACAGCTTGCAGCAATGGTTATATTTTACAGTTGCATCAAGTGCACAGTTACTAAGTGAGGATGGGAAGCCTGATAATTTTAATTCTAGCAAAGCTGGCCTCTGGAGGATTTTATTAACGGAATTTTATTTTTTTTTAACAGCTGAACTGAAAAAAAAAAACCTCTCATGAAACAGCAAACTTCAGGAACTTCTTCAAGAAATCAGTGTAGTTTAAGTTCCTATGCAGTGTTATTTGAGAGTACGGAGTACAGTTCCCTTTGTACTAAATGCAATATGAATTATCACACTACTCTCTCTTTTGGTTTATGGATGCAGTTCTCTTTCTTACCTGGTGGTCGTTATGACTTATGCATTAGCCTGAACAGTTCCATGGGTCCTCAGTCTTTACACGTTTGTAAACAAATGTCACGGCACAAGGAATGATGCATGTCAGGAGTGTAGAGCACTTGTCTTGTGGAAAACTAAAACGTCTTTTTCCTTATTATATATAATTTATATTATTTTATATAAAAACCTTCTTTCTGTAATATCGTAATGTATTTTAAAATACAGGAAATTGTGTACAGTGTATCAAACCTTAATGCAGAGTGTAGTGGACCATTATTCTTTTTTTGCCAAGCTTTTTTTGTTGATACAGACTCCTGTGACAGGATATAGGAATAGCATTATGTTAGGAATAGGGTTTCTATCTTAAAAACAAAACAACCTCCTCCCTCACCTCCCCCCCCCCCCCCCAAACAACCCCCACTAAAATCTGAAACACTAAAAAAATGCTTATTTCAATATTATATCTGGAGTATTTGTATAGGTGAAAAACAGTGTGTGTTGTGCAGCAATCAGTAGTTATGTATACTCGAGAATTTTTTTTTTTACTGAAAAATGTAAATATGACAAGTTACTGGATAGACACAAAGAATAAGAGTAAAAAGGAAGCTGACATGGTTTTTAGAGTAGAATCAAAAGAGATTTTCAATAAAATATGAAAGTTAGTTTTAGTTAAACTATCTTTTTAATTATTGAAACATCCTTTTTAGTTACTGAAAGGACTGAAATTCTGTAAATGAGTGCTTCATAGTTCTGTCATACACATGGCACCTTTTACCTTACCTCGGAAGCCCGCAAGTAATTATACACCCATTGAAGCTCAGTGCCACTCCTCTTTAGTAGGGAAGAATGCAGGAAATACTTGCATCTCCTATACCAGAAGATTAAATTTCAGGTATATTATGAAACTGGAAAAGAACTGTTATGAACTCTGTGGTTTTTGCAGTGTTTCTAGGTCATACTCTTTAAAAATATATGTATTTTATTCTGAGAATGGTTGATTTTTCTCTCTTTCAGGGTATTCTGTCCTGTCCCTCATATGCTAGTTCTTTATTACTTCCCCCCCAGTTGTCCTTTAAGTGGTACTTCATAAATATTGAATATGTAATACTATGTCAGAACGCCCCAGACTCTGCCACTATAGGTGGCCTCACAACTTGTTACTTTTTGAATTCAAACTGGGAAAAGTCTGCTAAGAATGTTACGTTACTATGGCTTGTGAACTGGGGAAAGGGTGTTGAGCACAAGAGTTGGTTTCTGCTTATATTCTATAGTGTATGTAATATAGATTGTATTTATAGATACATATATAGTGTAGTTTCCTGGAAATTTAGAAATGGTATCTAAACACAAGTATGTGGAGGAAGGCATTTGTCTGCATGTCGTCTGTACTTTGTACAAGGCTAATGCAGATAGGTAAGTTATAGTTCACAAATAGTGACTATTATTTCCAGATCCTCTGATTTCTTATGCTTCCCTCCAACCCCACATGTGTATAAATACCTGATGGGAAGGAGTAAAGAAGACCGAGCCAGGCTCTTCTCAGTGGTGCCCAGTGACAGGACAAGAGGCAATGGGCACAAATTCAAATACAGGAAATTCAACTTAAACGTAAAAAATTTTATTTCTTGTGAAAGTGGTCAAAGACTAGACCAGTCTGCCCAGAGACCTTATGGCATCTCCATCTTTGGAGACACTTAAAACCCAACTGGACACTGCCATGGTCAACCTGGTGTAGTTGGCTCTGCTTTGAGCAGGGGGATTGGACTAGGTGACCTGCTGGCATCCCTTCCAAGCTCAGCTATTCTGTGTGTGATTCTTCTTTTTCATTTTATTTTGAACATGTTGGCTGCATTTCCTTTCCGATTCCCATGTTTCTACACTGTCTTTTCAGACAGACTTGACAGAAATCTCTATGCATACTGAGAAGCTGCACTGTTGAGGGGGTTAGCTCTTCTTCTTTCATATAGAGTAGTTAAAAGTTGACATTCATTGAGAAATATAGTATAGCAACAAAATACATATAGGGATTTAACTATAATTTTTAGAAGCTTGGGAGTCATAACTAACCATTCAGCTGTCCATTTTATATGTTATGCTACAAGCATGGCTAAGCTTTCATGTTAACATTTTGTACAGATCATATTTTTTCTCTTTTAAGGGTTTGCTGGATTGTTTTCAATCTATTAGGCAGCCGAAGAATTTTAAAAAGTCTGTTCTATTTGCTCAGCTAAAAAATACATTCATGTTGACAGGGTCTACACTCCTTCCCAGATAGTCTCTAGTTTAGCCATTCTTAAGGAAAGTGCAACCCCACTGTTTAATCCATTATCAAAAAAGGATGGCACCTTATGTATTTGAATGTTTATCTAATCTTTGACATGGGGAAGGAGAGGCTCATTATTATTAGGATAATAAGCTGTACCAAACTGATGCAACTGATGTTAAATATTGTGCAAAAAGAAAGTGCTGCTTAAATAGTAGGATCCATTAGTGTCTATTGTAAAGGGTCGGTGTATTCCCTTGGGCAATACTGTATCATCTGGAAATATTTCAAATGGAGTGTATTATGATCATAGTGAAGCCTCAAGAAGTTGGGAGGACTTTGAAATGATAATAGCTTGCTAGGTAAAATACCTCACTGAATCAGAACTGAAGTAACAAGTGTATTATCAGATGTTTGAGAGAGATAAATGTAATTTGTTGAATATTTATGCTGGATATACATAGTGAATATATATACCTTCTGCTTTGTATTCGTATTGCAATGCATATATAAAAGGGAGAGGCACTTTGAAGGGAGGTGTGGATAAGGCCTGTGAAGTTCCTATCCTTAGCCTGATTAATACATCTATTTCATTTTTACAGGAGGAAAATGGTATGCCTGGTTTTTGCATCCTCAAATTCCCACCCTGATACCCTGTTCTGTGGCATACACATACTATAAATATTTTGCTTTGGCCTTGTACACTTCCTTACTCTGTGCGTTAGATAAAAGTTTGTGTTCAGTCCTTATAAAGTTTTAAAATTTGAAATGCTGAATACCTTTTGAGCATTTCTGTCAAATATTGTCTCATGACAAAAGCTGATAAATCCTCTTCTGTTGGCAGTTCAGTTTTGCGTTGAAATGGAACAACTTGCTGCAGTATTATACCAAGCAGATTAGATACACTTCAGGTTAGATTCTGGATTTAGCTTGTTTCATTAGGGATGGGGATAGGCATGTGGAAGAAGACTTCAACTGCTGGGGTAGAGCATCCGTCCATCTTTCTGTGACAGAGCCCTCAACCTTCCTATGCCAGTTTATCCTGCAGCAGACGGCTTTCTCTTTCAGGGCTTTGGCATAGATGAAGCAATTGGTAGGATTGTGGTGGTTTTAACTGTTCCTGACAGTTATCCCGTGCAACAATATGGACTGTGTAAGGGCAGTATGGAAGACAGTTCTGCAGAAAAAGACCTGGGCATTGTGTTGCACAAGCTGAACGCAAGTCATCAGTGCATGTGTGTCATGAAAACCAGCTGCATGTTGGGTTGTAATAGGAAGAATGTAGACAGCAGGTTGAGGGAAGTAATTTTTTTTTTAATCTTCTATTGCCATTTGTTAGTCTGCAGCTGGAATACCATGTCCAGCTTTGGGTTCCCAGCACAAGAAAGATGTTGTCCATAGAGAGTCCAGTGTGGGGTCACCAAGATGAGTGCTGGAGAAATGGTACGTGGAGGAGGGTCTAAAGTGTCTGGATTTGTTCACTCTGGAGAAGAGAAGGTTCAGGGGTGATCTTAGTGCTATCTACATATATCTAATGGGATGTTATAGGGAAGACCTGTCTTAAGGTTGTGCAGACAGAGCAAGAAGCAATGGGCACAAGTTACAAGAGAAATCTGATTAGATATTAGAAGGAAATAATTTTTCACATATGATAATGATTAAGCACTAGAAAAAGTGCCCAGAGAGGGCGTATCCATCAGTGGAAATGCTCAAAGCTTAACTGGATATTGATCATCCCTAACAACATGATCTAACTTTGAAGTTAGATTCAGCAACAAGTTTGAAGGAGGGTTTGGGTCCAAATGACTTCTGGAGGCTACCTTCCAGCCTAAATTATTCTGCGATTCTATCAATCACCTAGGCCACCAAAAGCAGGGATGGTTCTTATGGAATTATCAGCAAATGTTTCCCTATCCCAGACAGTGTGTCACGCATCCTGAATACATCTCAAGCTCTTTCCTGTCAGTGGCTTCTGTCATATCAACAGATGGGCTGCATGTTCTCACTACAGTAAGTAACAAGCAAAACATTTTTGGTTGTGATTCAATGTTTTTTCTCCATTATTAAATGTATAGAGTTTTCAGACTTAATGTTTATCATAGGTAGGTAAATTTGTAAATGGAATAATTTCTATAAAAATTAATATATAGAATGTTGTATGCCAAGTGCTTTTCAGTTTGCAGTGGCATAGGAGTGAATTCAGCTTCTTTCACTATTGGAAGTCCTTCTTTTTGCTCATCAAGTATAGCTCATGCTCTTGCTTTTGGCATTTCTTTACCTGTCTTCTTCCAAAATACGACAAGAGAAGGATGTATGGATATGCACAGAAAATATTTATTGGTTGGTTGCTTGATAATCACCTTCTATCTTAGTTCAGACTTCCCCTTTCTTGGTAGGGACACTACTTTATCCTGCTTCTCTGGACTGGGTCTGTCACATGTGCTTTCAGATCAATTGCAGATGGGAATAAAGAATCAATGGTTGTCATAATTTATACAGGAATAAATGTTAATCAATTCTTTTAGTATCCCAATGCTAATCAGAGAGACAAGCCCTCCCTATAATCCAACGTATCAAAGTAGGTTTGAACTTTCTAGGCTAAATCAATTTAGAATGACTTTTTTAAAGTAAACAAAGTTCTTGAAGTAGTATTTCTCCTTCCTCCACACCTGTCCTTTGAGGGTGTGTGTGTGGGAGAATATTCCCAGCTGTCTTGATTAATTTTCCTTATTCTGCTTTTTTTTGCTTTTTTTTTTTGCCTTTTTTTTTTTCCTGGGAGAGCTGACAGCAGTAGCTGAGCATGTCTGTGCGTTGATACAAAGTTTGCAGAATTGGTTTAATGGAGGGAAGCAACCTGTGCTTATCGGGAAGGACCTAATGCGTGCCCTCAGTAATGCAGATAAATGCACACAGTACTCTTCACGGTTCTTGGAAAAATTAAGAATCCGAAATGTGGCATCAGACATTTGCTGTCTTTATGCACATCCCCACTTTTCTTTTTCTGCCTTATCTATACCTTTGCATAGAATCACCAGGAGTTTGAAATATTGGCTATAAAATGAGGAATTTGTTTTTGAAGAGTTTGAAGTCTGCATTCTGCAGGCATTTTCAGTAAAAAATGACCGGTGGGCTCACAAGCCTTTATCTCTGCTGCCTCGACGGTGGCGCAAATACCGGTAGGCGTTTGAACGGGGCGGGGGTGTTGAGGGTGCTGAAGGCGAGGCATGAGGGCGACCTGTGGGCACGTGGGCAGAGCTCTGTCAGTGGGACTGGTGGGGCTGCGCTTTCTGTAACAGAAAGATTATTAGTTTCTGGAGCCTGAAATTGCCTGTAAAAGTGGAAAGGTGCCAGGGAAAGAGGGGGAGGGAGCATTTTCCTTTCTAAAGTCGCCAGAGACGGAGCATGTGGCTGAGCTGTCCAATTGACTTTTAACAGCTGAAAATGCCTAATTTATCAAGCTGTTACAATATTGACAGCTGCTTCTGTTTGCCTGTGCTGTTAGCCCTTCAGTGCTCGGCTTCTCCTCCTTGTGTCTCTTACGTTTTCTCTCACTGTCTAATTTGTAATCTCTTCTAATTCCTGCGTTGCCCGCTCTCTCCCTGCCCTGCATCCCTCTGCCGGTCGTCTCTGACACTGTGCCTGTGAAGACCTGCCAGCTGGGCCACGTCAAGCCAGGAGACAAGATCTGACTTGGAAAGCTGTTGGGTGGACAAGGTTTTTATTTTATAAATTATTGCTTTAACTTGCACACCTCTGTTTCTTTCACTTGTTCCTTTTTGACACAGAAAAAGGCTGCAAGGTCTTAAAACAAACCCCGTGTTTCTGTTTTATGTCTGCCCAAGAGAAGCGTGGCCTGGGCTGCCGAGTGCTCTCCTAACGCTGGTGGTGAATCAGAAGTAGCACATCAAAGAGGTCTGGGGGAGGCTGTTCTCCACACCTGCTGCACAGGGCTCATTACCAACCGTAGTGTATATTCTGGGTGCATACATTACCATCAGCCAGGCTCTCAAAGAGCCAAGTAAGGCTCCTGCAGGATGGCTGGTCCCAAGCAAGCGGTCACTCAGGAGGTATTCAGGTAATTCTGAGAGTCGTTGAGGAGCTGCATGGAGAGCGACAGGTACCCACAGGAGATGCAGGAGGTGCATTGCTGTGGTGTCTCCTGCTGCCTCTGAAGGCTGAGAGTCGGGGAGCTGGTAGGTTTGGCAGGGCCAGCAGAACAAGAGGATGTTCCCTTCCCCAAGCATGCAGTTTGAGAGAGGAAAAAAAAGGAGGCAATATGTAATGGAATTAGTTATAACTTTAACATAGTCAGCATGAATATAAAAAAAAAAAAAAAAGCATGAATTAAAATGGAGGTGCTAAAGCCAGTGTTTACTGTGGTCTTAAAAGGTCTGTGAAGTTTCTGTAAAATGATTGTATTGCAAGTAAGCAACAAAATTTAGCAATATCATTTAAAAAACTGCATCCTAAGCTAAACTATTTAAATGTGTGCATAAGCAGACGTAACTGGAAATTGTATTTATTCTGTGAACATAAAGCCTTTGTTTCAGTACACCACCATCTGTCTTTAACGTACTTGTCTGCTTCAGTTTCAGTTAAAATCGTCAGGGAGCAGCAAGAGCTGGCCGATCCCTAAGGGTCGGGGAGCTGAGGGTGACCCCGGCGCAGGCTGTGCCCTCACCCATGGGGCACAGTCCCAAGGGGTCTGCACCCATTGCTGGGTGCTGGTAACAGGCTCCATCGACAGCTCCAGGTTCAGGGTCCATCCAGGAGGCAGGGCTAGAGACAGGCACCGCTGTGGCATTGCCGGGGTAGGGACTGACGGCCCCAGGCTGAGCTGAAATGGGGTCCTGGGCCGTGGACAGGGTGGGGGGAGGCTGGCCAGGGACAGCAAGACCGGTCTATTGGTGCTCGACAGGGTCCTGACAAAAATAAGCAAAAGTAGTCTGTATTAGCATTTGATTTCTAAAGCTTGTTAGTGCTTTAGACGGTTTATACTCGCGTAGTATCGGGGTACTTCAGATGGGCAAGTCGATTCCGCCTTTCCCTTTCGGCCACTGTGCACAGCCTTTTCTCTTCCGAAGTTCGTCAGCCGCCAGTCTCAATAGGCCTTTTAAAAAATTGTTTTGCATACTTACTGTTTCCATATTTTCTCCCAAACATGGGTCATGTTAATTTTCCCCCTCCCAGAACTCTGATTAGCTACATGAGCAGAAGTGACTTTGGCATTAATGATGCCATTATATACTACACTGAGTCCATTAATAAATTAATAAAGCTGTGTCTTGTTTGTTTGTAAATGAGGCTCACCAAGAGCTGTTTCAAATGAAAAATACTACTGATTGCTTGTACTTTAATCTAGTGAGTTTTTATGCATGTGAGGCAAAGTCAATTAGCCCTAACTGAGAGATTTCTAACTCCCAACTAGATTTCAAGTTTAATACAAATAATGTAGTTAAAAATAGCAACCTGGAAAAGTGGCAAAAAACCATTACCAGAGTTCTTTGGTTTTCAAAGCCATTTTTAATAGTTATTTTTGTTTCGAAACGTGGCTGTCTTTATGCCTTCTTCTTGTGTGTCTGAAGAGAATATTTTTTGTATGTATTCCTAAATTTGAAATTTATTTGGATTTTGTTGACCTGTCCTAGCACCAAAATCTGGAATTCTCCTGTAATCCAAGATAAAATGTCGTTAGGCAGCACAATTTATCAACAAAAGCCTGTAAACTGCAATGTTGTGCAAGCCTTTATTTTCTTCTTTCTTTGTCAGCTTTTTGCATTGTTGATTGATTTGCTGTAGTGCTGCTGTCAGTAGTTTACCAATAGTCTGGTAGGATCTCATGACTGGCATTTTGCCTTTTTAAAAACCATCTCATTGCTACAGTAAAGAATTTGAACCTCTAAATCAACCATCATAGCTGTTAGCCTCCTTTTATTATTATTGTTAATGTGCTCTTGGGAAAGGAATATTGAACAATAATTAGGAGCAAGTAAAGTACTGGAATAAGCTTGAAAAGGTCAGTCTCTAGGCAAGAGGCCTTTCGTATGTTATCTTTGTTTTTATATTCTAATCGTTATTAATATAACATGCATGAATTTATATTTTCAAATGGAGTTTAAAATGCTGCTATAGATCACACTTTAAAAAAAAATCAGTGATTATTTGCAAACCACACCTCAGCAGCATGGTTGATATTCAGTTTAATTCTTAACCATGTTATTTTAATGTTTTTATATGTTTTTTGTTAAAAGTGGTAAAAAATATTATGAATATTTTTCACATAATTATAGAAAACAAGTGATACTTGTATTCTATAAATCCTGTTTTAAAAGTGTAGATTAAATGCAATTTTATTTTATGCCTAAGGAACTTCAGGTAAAGAAAGAGATGACAGAATTTGAGGGAAACTTTGGAAAAGTTAATACTTCATAGCAAGCAACTTCAACATGCTCAGGAAACTTCTGGAGGAAAACCCATTTAAGCACTGGATGATACTGTGGGATATCAAATGTTTTTACAGTATTTTTTAATCTCGTGCAGGTATGTGTATTGTTACAATCAAGGACCAGGAAAGCTGATACAGAGCTGTAGGAGTATTAAGTGATCATGTAAGATTTCTCTCTTTTTAGCCCTGAGTGATGATAAAATAATAAACTAGCTTTGATATAAAAGCATTTGGTGGTTTATTGCTCTATTTATCTAATGGGCACTAATTAACATGTTCTTTTACTGACAACTTGTGAGCTAGAGGCTCAAACAATATGAGATACTTACAAATTTTTCACTACTGAATCTTAAAGGTAGATTTTCCTTCTAGTAGCAATATGCATATGCATGCATTATGCATGCCTGAGATACTAGTACTAGTATATTTGTAAGATACTTTAGAGGCTGCACATTCCTCATGCATTCAACCCCAGAGGTCACTGCTGATCTCTGTGTATATGTGAAATAATGAAGTGTAGGAGATGTATCTGGTTTAGGCTTTTAAAGTCTAATTATCCCATAAAGGAATTTGTAATTAAGTGGATTTTGTAAAATTATGGGTGGGGAAAAAGGTTCCAGACAGGAAGTTCTATAAGCTGAGAAGGCAGCAGTGAAAAGTCATTCTTCAACTGAGCATTTTTTGTCAAAATTGTTAGGTTTTTTGTCAGCGTTTAAAAATTAAAGACCAGCCCAGAGAACATATTTAACAATGTGAAGTAGAAGGCAAAGAACAGTTACTTTGGGTTTTTTTGGTTTAAAAAGAAATATTAAAAACCCCAACAATATTAATTATAAAAGTTTAGATTCCTTTCCTTTTCTGTCCCTGTATCTCTAAGTTGCATGCACTTATTTACATTATCCAGGTGACAGCTGGTAGCACCTCTTGTTAGAAAATAGCAGCAAATATTGTTTATTAGCACTGCTTAGGATTGAATAAATGCTTTTTACTAGAATGTGACAATTGGAAAATATCATACAGTTACTAAGCTGAAGATGAAGCCAGTATTCTTCATTAACCATTTAACAGTAACTGTAAATGCGAGCATATTAAGTAGTATTTAGAGGTAGTGTGTATTCTACATCTCATTTATGAATCATAGGTAGATGCTAATGAGATTTCAGAAGGGACATTCCTTTTTATTAAACTCTTTGTACTCTTTAGTATCATTTTGCCAAAAAGCCCGAGGTCTCATCTGCCAAAACTTTTAATTCAGCACAGTTTTTCTTTTCCAGCGTCTAGCAGCATCACTTTGGGGAATCTGAGATGACTGTGTAAATTGAAACAGTAAGTCTGTAGGAGGTAATTTTTCTTTAGGAGCCTAACCGAGGGAGGTGCAGGAAAAAAAAAACCAAACATCTCTTGAACAGGTAACATTTTGGGAGGTCACTTTATAGTGATCACAATTTCTCTCCCTCCAGAGAGTAGTTTGTAGTAAAAATATTTCTTCAGAACAGCCTATTTCTCTTGGCTACATTGCTTTTTTGTTTTCTTTCCCATGGGTGAGATGATAGAGAGAAGAAACTGTGGTGGAGAGAATTAACAGCAGTACTTATTTTCATAAGCTAGAATTTACAGATGGTAGAGAAAAGTGGTGGATAGCCCCATTTTCACGACTGTAGAGTACGTATGTGCAGTATTAACGTATATGCATCCCACACCTGTATTATACTATAGATGTACATGGAGCAAATTGTTTACCACTTATTCAGCCTTCATATTTGAGCCAGGTGCTAACTGGTTTCTAGCTCGATACTGCTATTTAGAATAAACCCTCTAAACTTTTCTTTAATGTATATAAACTATTACAGGACTGTGTCCGTATAAGCAACAGAAGAAAATACTTAGGATTAGCTTGGAATAAAACTTTTACCAGTCTGTTGGGATTATTCTTAATCCCCTATGTGTGATTTGTGTTTAAGGGTAATACGTGTATTTGAAGTTTTGTATTGTTCAGCGGTGCTTACTCTGTACTTCTGTGGTAACTGTGGTAACTTTTTCAGGCAGGTGTCTTTGCAGAACTTTCCCACTCAAGTTTCCTGCTTTAATACAGTTACTGGCCATAATTATTTTAAAAGCTAAAGGCCATATTTAGCCTTCATTGATGTCAGTGGGATCAGACCTAAACTGAGTGAATTTCATGTAATGTATATTACATGGAGTATGCAAGGTTACCTGTCATTTAAAAGTTTTCTATTGTCATGAATCTGGGGGAGTTACGTTGCTTAGAGATGTTGTGTGGGAATGATCCATGTTATCCCAAGCGATGCACTGGGATCTTACTTCTATGTTAGTTACTTTAATAGGAAGTTGAAATGGCTCATAAGAGGTGCAGTAGTTTGGCCTTTTAAAAATTACCTCTATTCTATCCAGAAACTTTACAAGTCTTCAAGTCCATTCAGCTGGGAAATGGAAGTCTCTATTTTTCAGTGATATAAAGATACCCTTTTCAGTCACAGAAGATCAGAAGACATGAGAGCATGTGGCAGCTGGGACGTGCGTGTTTAGAAAAGCTGAGATTAGCAAAATTTTTCAATTGCAGCACTGTTGCACACTGCCTGTTCTAGACTATACTGGACCTGCGTTTTTTTTTCAGTAAGGCTCGTTGTCTCTGCTTTATTTGTAGTTCAGAATCGTCTATGAATTTGGATCCATGAGTGGGAAATGCAATGATACCTGCCTAATTCCTTAAGAAGACTGAATCAGTAGCTTTGAGCAGCACATACAATGTTGTATTAGACGCTCGGTGATTAAAAAAAAAAAAACAAAACACCACCAAAAACCCCAACCAAACAAAAGAACCCCAAAACCCCACCCAAAACCAAAACCCAACCAAGCTCTTTTGACTCCAAAGTGGCCGCCTGCACGACCCCATTTCCTCTCTGGCTGTGGTGTTTGCTGTTTCTTTCTCTACAAGGCTGTCTGCAGGTGGGGAGAGAGAAACTGCGTGTCTGGCAGCAGTTTCCATTTCCAGACTTCCTTAGCTCTTGCACAAGCCCAGCTGGTATTCAGACTGAGAGGGGGATTTTAACTGTCTGCTAGTGATGATGTTTGTTTGTTTCTTTGTTTTTAATGGTTTGATTCTTGATAGAGATACCAATTGAGGTGGCCCAAGCACGAGAACCGCAAGTCTTGTGGGTAGCTTCTTTGTCATCTAAGGCAGGTTGTATTTAGCCTGTGAGTGGGGCTACCTGAAGCACTGCTGTGTTGTTTTCCCCAATTCGGTCTTGTTTGAATTGAACTGGAAAGGAGGCTCCCCCACAAAGGGAGAAACAAGTCTGTTTATTTAGTAAAAATAAAGGTGTTGAATGTATTGCATATGCATTACATATGCCTCCTGCATACCCACCATAGGATATTTCAAGTTTTCGAAAGTGTTTGAGTTACGAAGATAACTTCCAAGTTTGAAGATATTTAAACGTCTTTTTTAAATGCTTCTGTTTTCTGTACCTTGGCATCCTAATTTGTCCTTCATTCCTCATTGTACATTCCTCCTTCCTTCACCGAAAAAGGATTTCACAGTGCGTCTAGTCAAATGTCAGGAGGTGATGCACCACTGAAAATGTGTGACAGAGATCTTTTACTGAAGGTCTATTGAAAAATACCTGGAGCAGCTGCAGGGGGGAAGAAGCAGTTTTGTCTCATTCTCACTGTTTTTCTTGACTGACAGAAATCTAGTTGGAGCTTTGAGTTCAGCGAAATTCTGCCAAATGGCACATAAAGCCACAGAAATTAATGGTTCCCCCTTTACTGAAATACGCACCTGATGTGAAAAGAATTTGAAGGCAGCTACTTATGGGCAGGCCAGGGGTGGCAGCAGGGTCAGCCCAGAGCCCCAGTCATCAGGCAAATTCATGGTTACAGGGGTGGGCCGAGAAAGAGTCCCCTTTTATGTGTCATCTTCTTCTTAACGGAAATGTCAGATCTCCTGAACAGAGCCCTCCCCTTCTCTCCCCAGCTTGGCTCTGCATGGGCACGGGCATTGATAAGCAGCTCTGAAAACTGTTTCTCTGTTTCTCACATCTATGTTTAAAATACGACATTTAAAATGAAATTCCTGTGAAAGGCGTGAATGATGTTTGGGACATGACCACGGTAATGCTTTCCTAGGTGTTAATTCTGGAAGGCATAAAGGGTGCATGCCTGCAGCAGGTTATGAGGGCAGAAAACTCACAAAAGATGTTATGTCTTAGAAATTTGCCAACCACCAAATTTTCTGGGCTCTTAGAAAATGGAACAAAATCTATCTCTAATAAAAGCAAGAGCCCATCATTCTTCCTAATTGGCTTTCCTGTTTAATTTACAGTACATTAAAAAAAGGCTGTTCTGAAGCTCAGTAGTACCATCATTTTCCTCATGGTTGCTTCATTTTGAGCACATCTCAGTACAATGCAGGTAAAAAGAAATACTTTCTTTTTAAAGCTTGTGGGAATATCTCCTTTTCCTTTTCTCTCCAGCAGTTCCAGCAGAGTGAACTTGATATATTTTCCCAAGGAATTAAATTCACTGAGAACTGTGGAGTTTACTCTGGAGGAACTTCAGAACATGTTTTCCCCCTTTTTCTCTCTCTAATGAAAAAAATACTTGCTTTTTTTGCTCATAAGCACTAAGGATCAAAGGGAGCCTTTTGTTAAAATAGGAGGTTGTCCTGATGTTTCTAACCAGATTTTTTTTTTCTCTTCCCCTGCTACTTACTGTGACGTTGGCTGACTGCACCTTACCCATACCCCTAGCTAAGAAATGACTATTTTATACTTTTGCTGTAATGTGCTTATAGCCTTTGGAGTATTTTGGACTCCTTCAGACTCCAAATAAATCATTTATTTAAATATAGCATTCACTATTATCTTGCATTCCTTGTAGTATTACCAGATAAATCTAGCATTCTTTTGTCCTGTGTGCATTTAGATTTTATTATATTGTAAGTTAAAGTTGTATTATCCTTATTACGTATTACCATAAACCAGGAATGTCTACTGTATTTGCAGATATGGTTGTTGCCTTGTACCTATCTCAAATTGTTTTAGCGTCAATAATAGGAATATTGACTTGTTTGTCCTCTTGATTCCTGGCCTTTTGACATTTAGTACCAATATACCACTGATTTTTCTTCATTTTTTTCCTACCGATTAAATTAATTTGTCTTTATGCTGGGGCCGCTGGGGAGCAGCAAGGTCTGGCTGCTCCACCAGCGAAGGAGGGCTGGGAACCGAGCGTGGTAACGAGGCAGGTGGGGAGCACTGACCTCCCCAACAAGGAGCCAGGGTGCTGAGCGGCAAGTCAGGGTTGGGATTAGGTCTGGAGACAGTGGTCAGGGTCAGAGACTCTCCAGTGATTGCCCAGCAAGTCCCCAGTGAGTCGGGGCATGTCTGAAGCCGAGCCAGCAGGTCTGGGCCAGGGTGAAAACCAGGGTGGTGGGAGAGCAAGTGCAGACATAGCCACAGCCCAGCTACGGTGCGGCAGAGAGGGGGAGCCAGCTGTACAGCTCCAGCCAAAAAGCGTCTCGCAAGGGAAAGGTGGGGCAGGACCTCCCTTCTAGCTTTCTTCACAATGATTCTTGTCAGCAACAGAGTTGGACTTGGACTTGGCCAGCTAAACTGGACTTAGCTAGCCTAAAGCCCACAAGAAGGATGTGGTCAGGGCCCTGACAGTGGCACAACTTTAATTCCTTCTCATGAGCGTGACTTCTTAGTCACAGGATCACAGGTTGGCTGAGGTTGGAAGGGACCTCTGGAGGTCACCTGGTCCAACCCCTCTGCTCAAGCAGGGCCACCTAGAGCAGGCTGCCCAGGACCATGGCTTTTGAGTGTCTCCAAGGATGAAGATAAAATGCAATTGAATTCAGGATCCAATTCAGCTTTTAATTGCACCCAAGAGCTAATTATCCCACTTCTGGCTACCAGACTGCTTGTGAGAGATGCATCTATGTAGTTTTCTGTATTCAGTATAGGCCGATAGTCCCCAGCTTCCCTTAACTACAGCTGGAAATGCTGAGCAAGATGTGTAGTAGACAACACTGTATTTTCTCTCTCTCTCGGCCTAATTATTTTTTTTAGTTTCCTCTCCCTCTCAGCGTTGGGGTTCAAACAGGTAATACCTGAGTAACTTCCACCTCCCATCCTCTGTTAGGGACCACTAATGTAAGGTTTTATGTGCAATGATGAGCTATCTCTCCATCTCATTTCTTCTTAGCTGAGCTTAGAAACCCATGTGATCAAGAAAAATATCAAATGTTAACTTTATAGTATGACACTAGCCTTGTGTATTGAATAAGCACCTTCTTAATTCTCAGGAGGCTATTAATAGTTACCGCACGTTCAGCTGCATGTTTCCAGTGTTTTCATTTTTGCTCTTTAGCAACTGAAAAGAAATATTTGATTACTTGTCTGTTAGAACAGATCCTGTTTGATCTGCATCATGTTTTTTCTGACCATGTGCAGTCTGTTCTTCATGCTGAGTTTTATTTCTGCTTACTGTCCCTCTTACATTCCACACATCAGTCTTGTAACCCGTATGCTTTCTTTGAGCAGTGTCGTTGAAGACGTGTTAGATTTACCTTCTTAATTGAATAGAATGGGTCTTTACATCACTGTCAAACTTGATGTTTAGTCTACTTCCATCATCAAATTACCTTTTTCTTGAAGACTTAACAAAATTAATATCCAGTAAGTGACAAAAATTAAACACCCTAACAAAGCCACTGAGTGTGGTTCTAGGCACCTACTTGAGCATGTTTCTTTGTTCTCTTCCTTTCCAGCCTTCATCCAATCTTTTTTAAGTCAGCTAATTCCATGCATATAATAATAACAGGAATTAGAAGGAGAAAGTGAATGTGCATACATTTTTGGGAGGAACATTTTAAATATACTTAGGTTTTCTTTTTATCTTTTTACTTTTAATCAGGAAATCTGTAAATAAATGAAGGCAATGAGTCACCTAAAGAAGTCCTAAAGAAACAAACTAGAAACAAAGTGCATGCTGGATGCTAGAAAATCAGTCTGGTTCAGAATTTTCCGTGTTAAAAAGCTGTTTTCCTGAACTTTCTGGAGGAGAAACCTTTGATAGTTCTGTGCTGTGAGATAGTAGCGGTAAGGGGGTATCAGGCTGGGAATTTAGCTGCCGTGGAATTTAAGTGCCGTTTCTTGTCCTGTACTGTAGTATTTAACATTTGTAATCCTAGGCATAACATATGTACCAGTTCTGCTTAACAAATGTGCTAGTTAAGTTCAGATCTTCCACAGTTGTGAAAAGGTATTTTAATCTTTATCATTTCAGCAGACTCAGATTTCTGTAAAAATAATGATTATATCTCTTATAAAGCTAACCTAAGGTGGGTGAGAATTGTTTTTTTTGTTTTACCAGCTGTTCATGTCCAGAGGAACCTTGGTATACTATGCTTCCCCCTGCCCAAGACAGATAGGGAATAGTGACATGACAAGACCCCAAAAGCCTAGAAATTGACAGTTGGAAGGATTAGGACACCTTGTACTGCTTTGCTTTTACTAGCGTCTATTTAACTCCAGTGCCTGAATGAATTTGAAAAAGATTGTGCTTTGTTAAAAGCTCAAACCCACGTGGTCCTTCCATTCGTGTATGACTTGCAGTCTGAAAATCTTAAAATTGAGATTTGGCATTGAGATTTCAAATGCTTAAGAAAAAAAACAACAAAAAAACCAACCAACAACAACAACTTTAATGATTTTTCCTAAAGAAAATGCTTCAGGCAGAAGTCCAAGTTAAGAAAGCAAGCCAAAAAGCTACAGTTCTCATTTAGGAAATGTTTGCTAGATGAAGAATTGATATTCATTTAAACAAAACCACAATTTCTTTGGAGACAAGTTTGCTTTGGCAAAACATTTTTATGTTATGACAGTGAACTTCTTAAAAATGAAATGCATTCTTACAAATATCTGGCAATGATTTATGAAGCTATTGTGGTGTTAGCTGTTAGTTAACCAAAACCTAATACTTGTCTAGCAGTGAAAGAAAGAGTTTGCACTGATGGTCCATTAATACTGGTATAACTTTAAAATAGAAGAATGTTTGAATAGTTTTATTCCACACTGTTAAATGCCATCCTGATATCTTGATTGTTTGTTTGTTTGTTTAATTATACTTAGATTAAATTCAAAACAGCCAGCTGATCTTAGCAGCTGGTAAATATTTACTGCTCATTTGCCAAATTCCTCAGAGCACAAATTTTTGCTTTTTCTGTGTCCTAATGCTTAATGGATAAGAACTGATTCCTCAAAAATTGCACTGTAGGAAGTAGGGGAGTGGCGGGGAGCCAAGACATTTTAGATACTCCTCTTGCATATGAAAAATGTATGCGGAAATTTTGGGAACGTTCGAGCTGGATGCTGCGTATGTTGAACATAAAACATGTGTCCCTTGCAAATGCACCAAGACTTGAGCGAACAGGTGGCTATTATTAGTGTTCTTAATGGGGTGTGCCTGTGCCCCTGTTTGTTATAGCTGTTTAGCACAGCTTCATCCAAAAGGCTCAGTGTTTAAGAAGGAGTAGGAATATTGGAAGAGATGTACAAGCTGGATTTGTGTACTGAAGCAGTAGGCTTCATACTACAGTGAAAGCCACCTGACATTTGCTTTAGAAAGTGCAGAGGAAAGACATTTACTTTTTGAATCGTACCTCAGCCACTGGGTGTGTGGAGGTACCTGTTCTAGGGAAGTGTGATGGACTGTTGTTAACCGGTAAAACGTATTAGCTTTTCAGAAAGTGACAAGAAGTATGTTTTGGGCTGTTGTACAGCACAACTCCAGATACACGTGTCCCATGAAGAAAAAGTATGTTTGGGAGGTACGTGGCCTAGACTGAACAATTTTAGAAGAGAATGTAATTGATCACTAAAGACCAGTAAACCATGAAACTCTAAGCATATGCAAAGGGATCTACGTATCAGTTCTTTTCTTTTTTTGTTTGCCACGGAATAAAATTAATGTATGTAATTTAAGGGACAAAAAAAATTTCTTCAAGCAGCTTGTAGTCTGCTTGGCTCCTGAACAGAAATGTTTCGTAAACTTGAAATCTATAAAACTTTAAAAAATAACAACTTCAAAGTAGCTGTTACTACTGCATCTATTTTTTACTGCCCCTTTTATTGTTTATTGCATTTTTCTGTGGGATTTTTTTCCCCCCAATTACTTTCTGAGTCGGGGAACAGCTTTGGAACTTGATCAGGTGTTTTCCATGAAAAAAATCCACTTATTTATAGTCAAGTTACCAATTATATGAAGTGAACAAACTGAGAAGTCTAGATAATAATCTGAAAAGTTGTAAGTGTTCCTCCTCTTACCTACAGTAATGTTAGATGCTGCTTTTAACACTGCTAGTTGGCAATATAAAAAAATCTAGCCTCCTAAACAAAGGGATCTCGAACTTGACAGTGTTTCTTGAAATTCAAGAGTATGTATTTAAGTGGGATAGATCATTTGGTGTCTTATTATATCTGTTGGAGTTGTGCATTTAAAGAGAAAGGGAAACAGTTCCCAGACATTACAGTATGATAAATAATGAACAGCGGGGACAACTGATCTCTCTTTCCTGTGGTATTTTCCTCAGTAAGGCAAGCACAGGATATTTTGAATTATTCATGAACTCTTACATGGTCGTGACGGAGCCCAACCCCCTGTCTTGCAAACTTTTTTGGTTTCTGTTACAACGTGCATCTCCTTTCATAACAAGATTGTTTACTTTTGCCACAGCTCGCTTAATTCTGGATGCATCTAGCTATTTGAGAACTCAGAGGAATGGTCATAGGGAAACGAAGGGTTACTGCCTTGGCTTAATATTTCATAAAGGAGTAAATTGCATTGTGCCTCTGAGAACATGAAATTTCAGATCGTGCCTCTAAAAACACTTCTACAAAGAAACTTTCATTGAAGCATTCATTCAGAGGTTTTTGTTTTTCCTTTTCCCTTTTGCTGTTTCTTTCATAATCATATGTTAATGCTGATCCTGCTCTCCTGACTGGCACTTCAGTGCCTCAAGGCATTTGGGTATGGGTTGTAACACTAGTAAATTGCCACATACATGGAAATTGCCCATTTGCCACCAATACTCTATCAGAGAGGCAGCAGGAGGTCTTCACTTCCTTTCATATGTGCTCTAAAGTTAATGCTTTTGTTAGCAGGGAACTGTGAAGAGGAATATCGGTTTTTATTCCCAGGCTACTTTGCTGTAAGCTTTGCTGTCAACTTTTGCAGTGCTTTTTGGCACAGCGTCTCAGCATTCAGTGATAACCAATTAATTAACCTCTGTTTAAAAACTAGTTTTGGAGTCAAGACACCATATTTCATGGCCTATCTGAATTAATGTTGCTTGTAAAATAATGTTTTCATAAGTATATATATATGCAAAATGTCATCATGAAAAACCAGGTGTGTTGACTTGCCTGAATTAAAGCACCTTTTGCAGAAGTATTAAGTTCATGTAGTGCACTGAATTTTAATGTAGTAACTAGACAATACCCACGAGTTTATTTTTATAACTGTGTTTTATTCTTTTGTATGTCTTTCTGAGAAGAAAGTTCTTTGGAATGATCATTTTACTAATGTTATACTTTAAAAACTGTCTACAAAAAAACTCCGAAATTCCAGTGATGAGTAATTTAAATTGCCTCAAGCTTTTATACGACTTGTGTGATTTTACTGCTTCAGAAAAGGAGTAGTGAATCAGAGGTCAACCTAAAGCACTTCATCTACATAAAAACTATGATTAAGCAGTGGCTAATGATTCATGATACAATTTTTTTTTTCTCTTATGAAACTTGTGTGTTTACTAAACAGGAAATATGTGATTATGTTGTGCTAATTAGTTTCCAGGTAGCAGAAAGACTACGGTGCTAAGGAGAAAAAGTTCAGTTGTTATATACTGCCCTTGCTGTCTCCTTCTGGTGTAGTTTCCAGATAGAGTTTGGATTTTAAACTGATAACACAACAGTTATGTACTTACTATGTACACCATTGGTAGATTAATAACAGAGTTTAGCAGTACGTAGCTGATGGAGGAAAAAGGGACTTGCACTTGCAAAATACTGTTGTTAGCATGGCAAGTCAGGAAATCACAGAGATCAGAAGGGGAAAAGTCATTTTTAGAAATGGTAGAGTGATACTTACTGCAGATAAAAAGCATACTAAAATAGAAATTTTATGAAGATCCAGTCTGAAAAAGAAGGAACAGTAATATAGGATAGAAAGGAAATGACAGAAGAAAAGGAAAAAATGGAAGAGTCTGGAAAGTCTCTTGTTAATCCAGGGCAAGGTGGAAACCTAGACTAATAAATTTGTTTCCTACATTTTTAAATCTTCCACATAAACATTAATTAAAGATTAAGACTAATTTGTAATTTAATAATAATTAATTGGAGTATCACCACTTTTAAGTCCTTTGCACATGCGTATGTCTTCTAAGCAGAAGTTTTCTGAGTATGTATGACAGGGTCCTTCCGGCAAATAATAATAAAGTTAACTGTATTGCTAGAAATATGAGAAATGATTGTTAACATAGTAATATCCAGAGACCTCCAGGTACCAATGTAGAAGGAAAATTGTATCTGAGACAGCAGATTTTGTTTAATATCATGGAGGGTGAAAGCGTAGACATTATGAAAATCCTTGCTTAAATTTTAAAATGTTAGATGATCTGTAATCTGAAGGAACTCACATGCAACAAGAAGTAAGGTGTGTAAAGAGAGAAATATCTTTTTTCCTCTTGGAATTATTGGAAGAGTAATAAAGAGGGATTTAGTGTGCATAGTACCTTTCACAGACCTCCAGCGCTGTGCAGAATGGCAGATGCTGTATTGTTAATACAGAAAAGGACAAGGAAAACGGCAATTGTGCCTGGATGTTGGAGCACGTGTTTATATGTCAAGGCGGGGTCCCTTGTAATGTTTGGGCAAACACACTGCTTGATTACCGTGTTATCCAACAAAAATATCAAAGCAGGTAAATACAAGGTTTCCTCTGTAAGCTGGTACTGCCAACTTTGTGTGCCTCATGTTGATGTTTGTGTCCCTTCCTCTCTGATCTACCAAAGCATGCTTAATGTTTGGGTGTTATTACTTTTTGTCTTTGGCAAACAGTAGGCATTCATGTGCAATTGATGGCTTCAGAGAGGTGCAGAAGGCCATTTGGCAGCCAATATAATTTCATTCGCGTAAGCAGTATCTTTGGGATAGCTATAGAATAAACTACAGATCTCCTCACTTGATTCATTAACAGCGAACAGGCTAGCCCTCGGCCTGTGTTATATGTCTCTGCTAACATGGGTCATGGCAAGTTTCTGGCACAATTCCATGAATGGGAATCTTTCTTACGTGATGCTATTCCTGTTTCTCAACATTGATGTGATTCCAGCACAGTAGCCATCTTCATGCACCAGGCTTGCAAGTTTTTGAAAACCAAGAGCCTTGAGTGACTGCATCATGCAGTAAGTAGGTGTCTTGCTTTGCCTTGTCAATGTTTGCAGTGTCACTACTGCCAGTGCTGGAGAATTATAATCTGCCTGGATCAAATGCTGTAAAACATCTCTGCTGCCCTCCGTCATCATCTTTCAATCAGCTGCAACAACACAAACAGGAGGCATTTATCTACCGGAGTCATGACATGAGTCCAGCAGAAACAAACAGAGATAAGGAATCTACCTAGGCAAAAATGCCCACTCTAAACATGTCTGTGAGCTCAAAACACCTCTGCTCTAATAGGGCAAGCAAGTTCTCTCTGAAAGCATCGTAAGTCAAATCGTTGGCTTGAATTAGTGAGGAGCTGATTGAGCGAGAGATCCCTAGGAATCCTAGCAACAACCCTGTTACCTGAGATATCGGTTTGATGCAATTACACAGATGGGGGTTGAGTGCAGCTCTGCAATATATCTTTTCATAGGTGAGCATGCTAATTCTGGATGTTTATTCTCAGTTAAGTACATGTTCCTCTCTGGGTATAACATCTGTGCATCATTTCCTTGTCTGTAAATTAGGGATGTTAATACATGTTCCAAGGTTTGCAGCAAGTTTTTCATGTGGTGGTTTCTTCTCAGTTGCTCAGAATTGTGGCAAGAGACTTTGCTTAAATTTTAGTTCTTGTTCAAGATTATTATTATTTTTTAATAGAGTTGATGTTATTAATGTTTGGGTAAAGTCTATGTGTCCCTTTGTATTTCAGCATTGCTGAACATTGATAAATCAAAGGGGTTGTTTTTAGAAAGGCTATATTTCTGTTAGTTTCCTATACAGAAACAGCTACTTTGGGTCTTTCAGTATGATAATGAACACAATAAAGTTGTAAACTATAATATTGCAAATTTATATTGGAGGCACACACAAAATTGAAATTAATTGAGCGTGTAGGTCTGTCATACAAATGATGACAGACAAAAGCAACCTCTTCTCTTCCCCCTTCTCTCCTCCCCCAAAACAGGCAGATGTTTGATTCCCGAAGCTTCTTACAACTTGCAAGTCAAACAGAAGCTCATTTTGTAACTCAGCTGTATGTTATTTAGGCTACAGAAGCAAGATCTGTACTTCATTTTAAAGACAAACCAAATTAAAACCTAAATTTAGAAATGCAAGCAGACAAAAACCTGTGTTAATGAAACACTAAGGCTAAAATATTACAATCTGGAAATAACCCACATCCTACAGCACAGAAATGATTTTCAATCTGCTTTTCAATATATTCCATTTCCATACAGAGCAAATAGGAGCTTTATCTGTAGTAGGTCTCCTTTAGAAAAAAAGAAAAAGGGAGGGGGCAAAAAAAAAAAAAAGCCCAAAACCTGAGAGCTTTAATTTCTGTGAGTAGAATGTAAAAGTGTTTTTCCCCTGTAAATCTCTGTTTTTTCTGACCTTTTAAGGGAAAGAAATGCTTCATATAGAAGTGTTAAGAAATAATTTGAGTATTCTAGAAACCTGAAAATGTAAAATGAAGGTATAGTAGAGCTTGCTTTGTAGCGGAAACTTACTTAAATTTATTATGTTTATTATAGTAGTTATTAAGAAGCAGCAACAGAATAGATTCTTACTGAGATGATGAACGTATTGAATTAATTTATGAATCTTAAGAGATTAATTGATCTCATTATCCAATTAGTTGCAATTTTTCATTTCCTAGTGGTCTTTAACAAGAAAGATTTTCTTCAAACTATTCTTTATTATTTTATGATAATAGCAAAAAATTACCATTTTGCTTTTTTCTTCCTAGTTTTGTTTTCCACTCCAATTTCTTTCTGCTTTTCCAATAAAAAACAGAAAAGAATGACCTACAAAGAAAGAATTGGCACTATTTGCTTATTAACATTGGGGGCAAAAAAAAGTGTTTTTTGTTAACAGTTGTGACGCAAGTAAGGTTTCAATTAGTCAGTTCTCTTTTCTCATTGACCAGGAGGATGAAATAAACTTTTCCTTTATGTTTTTGAAATGAATGTGTATTCAAACCAGGAATGGTTTTCAAAGAAGTGTGCTACTTCTGCTGTAGTATTCCTTTCTACATGTCTTTCAGTCTCAAATTCGAGAAGAAAATGTGCTTTGTCTTTAAAGGATACTAGGCTTTTGTTTTCCCATCTAGTAATGTTAGTGAACGCTGAATCTTTTATAAAGGTTTTGTATCCAACTCTAGTGATGATGACAATTCTGTCTGCGTAATGTGCCTACTGGTTTTCACTGTCTGTGCATGGGCAAGGCCAGAGGATGAGGAGCAGGCTTGGTTACAGGTTAAGGGGTGAGCTCTGGGTGACTGCAGGTTGGGTAGTGGATTTCATTTTCTTTCCCTTGAGCTCCAGGTTGGCTCTTGTACTCCTTGTCAAACACTTTACAGCACTGATGGTTTTGTCAGCAGCTTTTATGTTCTGGAGGCTTTTTGTCTTCGTTATTGATACTTCTGAAGACAGACTTTGAACTATTTTGGGGTAGTATCAAAATGTTTGTACTGTTCTTCAGATGTTCATTTGCCAGAAATACACTGTCTGTCAGAAGCCTCTCTAGGACCCTGGATTCTTTCATTTTCACTGCCTGCCCAGCCTGATGCAGATAGGAAGTGCATGAGAGTTTTAGTATTAGATGTGCTACTGTGTGAGAGAGTAAGAATTTTTGTCACATCCTGTTTGTCACCCGGGTGGATACCCGTAGCCCACTGCAGACAGCAGTCGTGGCGTTATCCGAGTTCTCAGTGAATGCTTACAGCCCAAAGCTCACAGCCATAAAAGAAGCAGGCGACGACCGCTCACTGCAAGAGTCTGTCGAGTACCCGATCCCTCAATGACTCTGTGATAATGTTACGGCAGCCTGAGGATAAACTTGCTTTTGAAGCTTGGAAGAGATTTTGTTGTCATCTGCTCCTGGCCAGGGGAGAAAGCAGCCAAGGGGAAGTCTGTGGGCCACTTTAAATATAATTACTTCATCCTCTTCCTGCGGAGGCTGCAAGGTTGGCCAGATTTCAAGTGTGACCTACTGGATGCTGATACTAAGTTCTTGGAAGACTGTTAAAAAACAGAGGTACTGATTCAGTTCCTTTGAGGGTCCAGTGTTTCCAGAGTTGCCGGCTGCCGAGAGCTCCAGGTGAGTGTTGGTGATCTTGGCCTTGCTCCAGGATGTAGCAGGTGATGGTCAGGTTTAGTGTGGGAAGGCTGGTAGTACTGACAATGAGGCCAGAGATGAGACGTAGACAGCCCAGTTTAACTTCATTTGTGACAACCTCATCAGGAATACACCTAGTGCTTAGTCCAATGGCTTTCAAATTATTACATATACATGGATAATGTTTCAGAGTCTGCCAGAGGGGTGCATTTTGACAAAGATCTTACTGAAAGCTACTCAACTCCTAATTGTTTTCCTGTTTATGACTGTTTCATTGATAGAACTTCAGCTGGCAAGGAAAATGCTCAGGATTTTCAGATGTGCTTTCGTGACTCAGCTAAATTAATCCAACTTAATTACCTGCCACTGAGGCAGGGTACTAGTCCTGTTCCTATCCTGTTGTCTGGTCTTATTCTAGATGAGGAATTTTACTTGTCTGATACAGTTAGCTGTTTGAGGGAGCTAAAATTGTGAGGGATGACGGTGGTGATAATAGTGTTAGTTTTTTGGATTTTTTTTTTTTTTTTAAGCTGCTTAATTTGCCGTGCCATGAATAGATAAATCCCAGTGCCGATTGCACGGTTAGCAATGGCAGCATGTGGTCATTAGACTAGCTTGGCTGAATGGTCAAACTGCATGCATAGGTACCTTTTTGTCAGTGAAGGGAGTTGTTAGGTATGTGATCAACACCACTGGTTTCTTAGGATAAAAAGCAAAATTCAGCTGTAATGATTATTGTACAAGGTGTGATCATCATCTTTCATCTTCTTTACTGGAGGAAAGGATTATATGTATGTGATACTGTGAGCTTGAGAAAGTGTAAAACTAGAAATGAAGAAAGTAAGAAATGCTAAATCAATTGGAGACGGAAGTCTTTGTCACGTTGTAGATGTTTTCTTTTCAGCTTACCTTGTTTTTCCTTTCATCTATCCAGCATTATCATCTTGCTGTCCTAATGTTCCCTTTTACAGTTTATAATTGTCACTGTTGCTGCACTGCTTGGCTTCCTGTCTTTGGGATACTAATTGACTTTTTATGATCTATTTCTATGTTGCTTTTTTCTATGGGGTCTACTTTTACTTCTCACCTGCCTACTTTCATATGCATCTAGTCATGTCTTAATCTGAATTCTAGTCTCCACCACCCCTCTTTTACCGATGTAAACACTCTTTTCCTATTTTAGAACCAGGATTTATGACTGGTAGTTTCATTCTTTTTGAATCTCTGGCTTAAGTGTACAGAGTTGTGGTTTTTTTTTTTTTTTTTTTGTTCAGGACTGCAATGGATTTCTGACTGACAAAACACCAATTTTGTGTTGGCAGTGTGTTTTAACTCAAAAAAAAAAAAAAAAAAAAGTGCTTTATTAACTGTCTGTAGGACACAGAGAAATCTTACTTTTCCAGATAAAAGCAAGTACGTTGTGCAGGACTTCTGGTGGAAAGCATCCAGTCACTGCTTCCAGTCTACTTAAATCACAGAGGTGATAATCACTTGGGTTGTTTGGTTGTGGATCTTGCGAAATCAGAGAGTAGTACCTTAAAGGAAGCTAGACTGCAAACATTGTATTAAAATGAATGCTTTCTATTGCACTTCCAAAGGAACTGGAAGTTGAGACAGATTTTGTCGAGCACAAGTATTATTCTCCTAATGCAACTTCAGTAAGCCAATGGGCATTTGTAGCAAGTTCCAGTAATCCAGTCCCTAGAAGTGATAGAAGTTTCTGATTGTGGCAGTATCTGCCCCCATCTCTTGGGGGCAGCTGCAGGGCAGTAGAGGTGTGTACCCAGGCATTGGTGCTGCCTGACAAATATCCTTGTCCAGGGATTCATTGGAAATATTTCAGCCAAAGCAAGCAAAAAGGTCTGTAATACTTATTTTGGCCCCTTCACCAAATTAAATTTTTTTTTACAAATTAAATTTGTAAATTAAAGTTACAACATTTTATTTCAACTGATAGTCTTCAATGAAATCCCCGTCACTGACAGCTTGCTGGATTAAATGGGAGCAACGCTGGTTGATAATTAGTTGTTTCCAACTCTTCCTGTGGGTGGTTTGTTTTGCTGTCTCCAAACAGGTAAGATGAGGGCTGAGCTGCTGGCTGTGGAACAGCCCCAGGGAAGGCAGCACTTGGGGACTTCCCACTCCTCTGGGGCTGGGACTCTGACCCAGCCTGTGCCTGCAGGGCTGGTAGGGTGTGGGGGCAATGAGAGGGCTGCGTGGTACCTCGGCGGGGGACACTGGATCCCGCTTAGGATCCTACAGCATGGGATCACAAGACAACTCTATTACAGCTCTTGCAAATGACTGTGGCAGTAACTTAGTTTTCAGCTGAACAATTCTGAATTTTTGTCCAATCCCTGAGAATGGCTTTCTAAACATTATCTTTCAGCTTGATCTACTGATTTTACTGTTAGGGTCTAGGTAGGCATTCATAGTTCTCATTGTACACAACAACAAAAAAATCCTATGTTTTCTTCATAGCCAGAGAACATAATTTTCAAATGTTCTTTGTGCTACAGTCAGCAAGTTCAGCAACGGGCCTTAATTCCTACCTTTTCAGTGACAGATATTTGTCTTTTCCAGTGGTAAGTAGCTTCCCTTTCTGTTGTAGAGTGGTCTTTGGTATATTAAATCTGGCTATTGCTTGTCCTGCATCTTGGGCCAAAGGGATTTTGTAAAGATGAGGGAATACAAATGAATCTGTCTCTGGCAGGGTTTAAGCTAGGAGAAACTTCCCTGTAAACCCTCAAAAAAAAAAAGAAGTAGAAGACAAAGTTATGAGTAAGGTAGTTATGAATAAGGCAGTTAAGGATGCACCATCAGGACAATTAATTTTAGATCTATGTGATTTATCAGTGTGTATATGCATCAATGAAAAATACTGTTATACAGAATAAAACTTTAACATGTTAGATGTAGCAGTTTGTAAAGCTTTTAATAGAAAATGTTCCTCCTAAATTTCTCCCTTGAGGAAGGTGCTTTAAAATTGCTTTCTCCTTTGAATGGGGACAGACTCTTGCTAAAAAATTCTGTGAGGACGTAGTGTTCTGTATTTTAGGAGAAGTATATTGTGTGCTGAATAAAACTGGAGGAAAGTCAGAGTAATTTGTTATTTTAGCGTGATGCTTTGGGTAAGGCACAGGATATTGTGCCATGCTGCAACTCTGTAATATAGTGCAGGAGAAGGCTGATAATCTTTCAGAGACTTTATTTTTGTTTGTTTTGGATTGCATAGTGTTCACTTGGAGCTTCCATTAGCCCTTCACCGTTTTATGAACACTACGATCAAAATAACAATGACATTTGCAGGATGAATGCTTCACTTAAATAGTTCAAAGCAGCAGTGTTTTTACATATCAGCAGTCTACTTAAGCACCCTACCTGAATGACTGAATAGCTAAGCAAAATGCAATCGCAGGAGCATTGTCACAGCGATCATGCTGTAATATTATCAAGCTGTTGTACTCCTGTTACCTTTCAGACAGTCGTCATTACTCAGCAGGAACAAACTGTGGGGACTGTGTGAGAGTTGTGATAATGTGATAAATTGCTTTTTAATGTTTGCCAGATCATTTTGTTAACTCTGAAACTCTAATTCAAGTTTTCTTTCATTATTGCATTATATCCTATGCCTTTATTCACTAATAATTTGTTGAAAATAAGAAAATTATCAGTATGGAGCTGTTAGTGCCATCCTTACAGGGATGTCGGTAAGAAAATCAAAATCCTCTGGAGGTAGTTCTAGGCTTGGTGATATTTTTAAAGCTTAACATTTTGTCAGCTGTCAAGAACTATCTGATCGAAGAAATTGCATTTGATAAAATTTAATGGCTTGGGAGTCACTTAGTAGTAATTAATCCCTCTTGCTTAAGCATTTTCCTAAACTCTATAAATCCATTTGACTGCTTTAACAACAGACATGTTATCAGCTTATTGGAGAAGTTCTGTTAAGTGTCCCTGTTTTGCATGCATACTTTGAAGAACTTATCTTTAGAGACATTATTTTTAAATGGGAGAAGAAAGTAGGATTTACTTGCATGAAAAGAGCTCTTTTTTTATTGTTTCTTCTCTCAGCACCACATTTCCTTTTCAAATTGGCTGGAACAGTTTGAAGGGTAAACGCTGAGGGCAAGACTAGTTCACTTGCAGTTTATATAAGCAAAATGGTGAAAGCTTTTCTATAAAATAAATTGTAAAGTAATTTAATGGTGGTATTTCTATAAATACAAAACGTTATGTTCAATAAAATTTTGAACAGTTCTCTATGTAAGTCAACAGGAAAGCAATTTTCCTCCACTCCAGTTAATTTGTTCACAGGGAACATACCTTCTGGATAAACAAGCAGGTCTTATCACTTTGATTTAAAAAAAAAAATCTGTTTTTAATATAGAAGTGTGTAGGAATCTAGAGTTCTGAAAATAACACCACATATATCATCTTAAATCAGAGAAAGGTCTGAGAAGTCGTGTCACTAAGTCTCGTGTCTCCTATCCAGATTGAAGTAGATGGAGTAGAATGCGTAGAAGGTTTTCAAAATGTTCAGACTAACTGCTGGCCGTCTCTTAAGTTCACAGAGCCTCTTGAATAAGAGGACATATTTGAGTTCAATCTGACCCGTATGAGTCTTTATTCTAAATTAGGTTGGTTGCACATTCTTTGATGAAATAGAAGAGCCTGCTCCAGAGCAAAACCTGACATACTCTTCTATTTTGGATGATGCACATCACTAGGAACATGACCTGTTTACTGAGCAGTTGTTTTAATTCTTCTTCCACAATTTACTGGTGTTCGTGTCAGCTTTTGTGAACTAGTTTTTCTTCACTTTTTGTTTGATACCAAAGAAATGGTGCATTATGAATACTTGGTAGGCTTGTGGATACACACAGGCTCATGGATACATCTGTATCTTTTCTTAACTTTTCACAGCGTGGTTACGGATAGTATCTGTTACCTATATAATTTCTACTGAATCTGTGACCGAATTCTTCCGTGTCATCAATTCACTTGTCTTTTCACTCTTTCTTTCTTCAGCACACTAAATTGGCCATGTTACCATTGTAAGATGATGTAGTTTATTATGTGATAAATGTCTTAAGGTGTATACTGGTAAGTTATGTGAAACATTAACTGAAACAGGAATTGCTTGAATGGATTAGACCAGTAGTCCTCATTCTCTGTGTTAAAGTTTACCCTCAGAGGAAGGTATCAAACTTCCATAATGGAAAAGTGAGCAACGGTACTATCTTTCTGTTCATTTCTGTTGCAATGTACTGGGGGCTGTGTCCCCTGTAAAGATCTGTACAGGCTAATGGCACTGGAGATATTCTCATTTTTATTCACTTATTCATATCATGTTGCTTTTCCATTTATAACCTGAAAAATCTTATTTTTCTTTTTTAAACTGTCCTCAAATGTCAGAGTAATTGATGTTTGCTTTTCTTTGGACTTTTCATACTTTTTATATTTCCTACCGCTTATGTTTTACTTCTCAGAAGAAGCAGAAATGAGGACCCATAAAGAATATGTACTGTGATGTGGATATCATCATAACAATATAGTTTTAATTCTGTATCATGATCATAATGAAACTGGGCAGTATTTTTATTGACTATTGTTGTCAAACCCATTTTTCGTTAATTCTATTTTCTTTTTTCCTTTAATAGTTTTGTTGTTTATTTAAGAGCCCACCAACATGCGGCAATGATTGAAATGCTCTTTTCTGCAGCTGTTGTCAAGTCCTGTTGTCAACTAGCTTTTTTTCTTAAATGTCTTCTACAGCTTTTCAGTGCCTCTTCTACTTTCACTAACCTAGATAACTATCAAGAGCTTTTGCTGTGTGGTTACTGCTTGCCCTTAAACTCCAGTATATGACCCCTATTTGTTTTGAAGTTTTCTCCCTTATCTTGATGTAGGTGGTGGTGGGGGAACCAAGTTATTTTACAAAGTCAAAAATATGTATACCGGACTCTAAATATTTGTGCTTCAATATGAAGGAATGCCATATACTTTAAGTTCAGTAGGAAAATTTATCTCTTCTTTTGAAGAGGGAAATACTACTCCTCTAAAGGCAGTGAGGAAAATTGACATCTGCTTGATTATCAGAAGTGGTTTTGTTGCAGTTAAAACTTACTGTACATTATAGCAGTGGAAGATAAGCAAAGCAGGTTGTCTTCTTGACGTTTAACCATGGCTTTTGTAGAGGAAGTGAGGGTCAACAAGTCAACATGTGCTTAGGCCCATGGGATGATTTCCTGATTGGTTTTGGTGATCAATTTTCAGATCTCTGATACATGGTACAAAGATGATTAATGTGATTAGAGTATTTAATACATTGCCTAGTATTACTCTAAGAAGGGCAACATATTTTTCAAATTATAAATTGTTTTCTTTTTCAAGAGAAAACAATTTTCTTTGTTTTTACATATTGCATTGTCTTGGGATTCTTCTATTACTATAATACTAAGTATCCTAACTTTTAGACTAAGACTCTCTTTGGGCAGCCTCTTACAATGTCAGAAGAAAAAGAAAGACCTTCCCCTTAAAGGGTTAAAAGACAGGAGGCAGACATTTTTTCCAGTAGGAGAAGGTAAGGAGGCAATGAGGTGATACTGCTGAGGGTCATAGGCAGTGGTGATGAAACCATTTGTTTTAAGTATGGTTTTTAAAAAAGCTTTCCTAGGTTAGCTTTACATTGTCAAGTCTTGTACCAGATCAGGTTTCATCTTTTCTACCAGAGCTAATATAAAGCCAGCAGAAACTTGATGTTGTGTGATCTTGCTAATATAGGAAAAAGGAGATTGTGTGCTGATACTTAATCTGGATCAAATGTGTACTGTTGAGCGATCCTGTAGCGCAAGGATTTGTGGTGTTGGCACACAAGTACGGATATCTTCAGTTCTTTCATTGGGCTGCAAGGTTCTGCCACAGGGGGCCAGGCATGGGGGAGTTTTAAGAGAGAAAGTAAAAGACGACAGTCCCCTGGCTCTGTAGATGTTTTTGGGGAAGTCCTTGCACCTGTGAGGGCATCACAAGATAGAGCGTGAAGGTATCTGCTTGAAAATTTAACAAATGGCTTATACAGATGGTTTCCTGAGCCGACCAGACATGGAAAGCTGCCATTTTGCAGTGAATGGCTTTGACAGTTAGGAACATGTCATTTTTTTTGGTGTGTTGTTGCTATTTATACTTCATAATATATACTTGTTTTGTCTGCTTTCTGATAATCATAGCTTATTGAAGGCAAAAGTCTTTATGACTAAAAATGTTTTGCTCAGTTTTTAATATCAGTGTCTTGAAGTCTTTATTTCTGTAAACCTCTTTAAGCAAAACGCTTTAAAGCAATTTTCATGCATATGTCACTGTCAGTATTTTTGTTCTGTACATTTTACTTCAGGTGATAGATTTAGATGATAGTTTAAAACAAAACAAAAAAAAAAAAGAAAAAGAAAATTAACAGGTTACTGATTTCAATTCCTTGGCTGTTTTCTGTTCTATGATGGCACGTGATTTTATTTTTACACATAGCGATGATTTAGTTTCCTTAAGTCTTCTACAGGGAACTCTGTCAAAGGCTGTTTGGAAACTCAAGTAAATATCAATCCATTCTCCTTTCTCTGGTGTTTTGGTGAACTTTTCAGGAAGCATGAAGGATAGGAATGCATGATTTTTCTTTACACAAAAGGTATTCTGCTTTGCTTCCAGTAGGTATATAACTTAACTTGAAGTTTCCTAATACTTTGTTGTTACTTACCAAGTTTTCTATCTGATGTTGTAAATAGTCAGCTTATTTACTGTCCTTCAGTCCCTATAACTTACATTTTTACCTCAAATGCTCTTTTGTTATTAGAGGGCAGTGGGGGGAAAAGAAAGAAACTGTTACGTATAACTCATTTCATGTTTGAGTTTTGTTTGAATTCTTTAATGTCAGAATATAGAAAAAAGATTATTTTTTTCCACTATAATGTCAGATGATGGGTTGATTATAAAAATTCATCACTTGACAACGACCTACAAAGAAACATCCCAAGATGTTTTCTGCTGTTCTATGTTCTAGACAGAAAAGACAAGCGTGACTGGAAAGGGAAGGCACGCTTCGCCCAGGGTAGGTGGTGGATCTTGTTGTAGGCCTTTTGGGATGGAGTAGGGGACTTGATATCTAGTACAGATCCTAAATGGGTAGTAGTTATGTTGTAAACGTTTCACTTAGGATGAAGGAGATCTAATTTGGTCGTCCCTAAGAATCTTGGGTAATACTTTGGAAAAAGGATCAAAATGAGATGAAAGTCAATGTCCCATTGCCTATTACGCCTTGACTATTGGCACTCTAAGAGGGTGCGTGTCCTATGAGGTGTATATTTTCCTAATGAGTAATACTGAGTTTGATGAAATACGAACATTACTCCTACTTCATCAAATGGCCACAAAATGACGTGATCTACCTTGGTTTTATAATTGACCTTATGTTAGAACATCATGTGCCATCGATAACTAATTGTGCGTAGGTCATTTCAACCCTCTCTCTCTCTGAGGCAGAAGTTAGTTTTCTTTTTTTTCCATTCTGACATAGTAACAGCAGTTAATTAGCAAAAACCTTATTAAAGAGAAAGCAACGTTTTCCAAATATGAGCAAATAATATAGTTTGGGTAGGGTATAAGATATTTGGTGTGCCTTTTTAAGATGAGGATACAGTTTACTAGCTAGTTGAAAAAAAGGTATGTTTTAATGTAGTTTTAAACACTATTTCCTTATGCTGGCTTACAAAGGAGAACTGAATATTTTTGGATTTTTTAAGCTTTTGAAAAATACAGAAAGAAAGAAAACAAAACATAAGCTGTAAAATGGTGTTTCTCCGACCTCTCAAAGTCTGGGGAAGTTAAAGTTCTTCCAAAAAGATTGCAGGAATGCTGTTACAATACAGTGCAACTGCAACTTCAAAAATACCAAGATCTGGCTAATTCATGACTTACCACATTCTGAGTGTGCCTTCACTGCTAGGGTGGAGAAACACCAAAGTCCCCAAAGCTTTTCTTAGCAGGAGTTGCGGAGGAGGGAACTTGGAAGCCCCAAGTCTCTCCCAGCCCCAAGCTCGTGTAGTCCTTTCAGCTTTGCCTGCCTCTGTGCTTGCTTCTGCGTGGTCAGGGAGTGTGGCACCACTGATTTTAGCACTGTGGGACTCCGGGATTCAGAGCGTGTTATGTAAACCCACATAAGGGTAGAAAACTTCTGATTGTCTTTCTCTTGTATTTTGCCTTCTGTCTTATTAAGTTCTAAGGTGACTTGAGCTGACTTGGTATAAGTTGAAATATGTGATGAATTTCCAGGGAATTGGTTTTAGCCAGTGAGTCAGTTTTGCGACTACACAAGTCTTCCATGATTCTAAAGAAATTTTGCTGATTGCAAGTATTAATTACTTATCTAGAAGCCATATCTCATTTCATAAGGAGTTTTTCTGTAGATGGTGCAGACCCCTCTACTTGGTTTCGGAGACAGCAAAATTAAGTATAATATGTATGCCATGTATTGGCATATGGCCTTGGCCTTTATCAGGTGGGGTGCTGTGGCTGTCATGCTACTTAAGTGAAAGTAATCTCTTACATCCAATTCTAAAGATACTGTTACAGAGTATTTGCTTTGTAATTATGCTAGAGCAACTCTGATCTGTTTCAGCGCTTGTAACAAGCCCAAGCTACTGCAAAATTATTTCACTGTTTATAGTTTCCTTAAGAAACAAAAGGCATTCTGAAGAGTGGTCTTTGAGGTATTTAAATGTTTAAGTTCTGGTGTGTGTGAAGGTTTTAATAGTAAATGAACTAATCTGCTAGGGTTGACAGAGGAGGGGAGAAAGGCAATAATTAGTTACTGGGATAAGACGTTTGATGTAATGCTATAATAAGTAACCTGTGTCTGACAGATGTGATGCTTTAGGAGAGTGTGCCAGGTGCAAAGCCTGTCTTTCATCAAAATTTTACTTTTTCTAATTTCTAATAAACATACTCATCAGAAGAAACAGAAATTCAGGGTTAATGTGAGGAGAAATGAAGAATAATGAGACTTTAACATGAAATTTTCCACTTGCAGTATTCAGTTTAGAAATGGCCTTCACTGATTAGCTCTGAAGCAGGTGTACTGGGAGTTTTTCCTATTCTTTTTCTCCAGTATAAAACGTATAGAACAACTTTTTTTTAAGCCAATAGAAAAAGAGGATCATACCTAAGTTGCAGCAAACAAGCAAAAAATCCCCAACAACCAAACCTCTCAAAATGATTTCTCTTTCCATGTCCCTTATGCTGTTTAGATTAAGAGTGACTGGATGTTGAATTTTGATTTCAGGTTAACTAACTGGCAGCTATACTGAAGTATAATTTATTTTTCTTTTTTTACCTATTGTTGGCTAACTGACGTCCCCATCGCTCAGTCCGATCTATGCAAGCACATCCTTGCATGAACACAGAACTTTGAATGTCCAAAATGGTGGGAGCTTTTCCAGCATAGAGCAAATTACAGAATCAAGAGGCATTTTAATAACATTAAATCACTTGCAATAAATCTTGTAGTTAGCAGTGTAAGTCTGCGTGAGGCATCTTGTAAATCTAGTAGTTGATTTGAACATCGTGTCTGGAACTATTTTTTATTTTCTTCATGAGTTTGAAGAAGCTTGTTTTTTCTGAGTTTAAAATATGAGTATGGATTTTTTAGAGACTATTTGTTTGATAACTTACTGTCATTGACAGTAATACAATGATTGCTCTCTACGGGATTCTAAGAGCAGGAAAATAATGATTAGAGGCTGAATGTTTTTTATTGTACTTCAGATGGAGTTTTATTGCAGATGGTAGATAGGGAAAACCCCATCTTTGGCATTCCAAAAGTAGGGAATTTTTTTCTTTGGCTTGCAATGGAATTTGAGCTATTTGATAAACCATGACCATTCAGGTGAAAATCTCTTCCCTCCCTGAAACTGCCTTTACAGACTGTCACTTTAGGACTCTCCAGGTTGTGATGGAAGTTCAGGAACTTGTTGATGCAATTAACCATATTAGAGACTACAAGCACATGAGTTTAAGGATCTGTTTGTTCTGACAGGTTACAACGGAATTACCCCTTCATGTATCCTAATTTAATCTTTTTTTCTAGTAGCAAAAGTAGTTCACTAAAACTTCTGTCTTAACATTTTTCCATATTTAAAAATGCTCTTACATGACTTAGCAATAACTTATATCTTGAACCCATGTTTTTAGACACGTAGAAATGTTACTCTATGGTATCAAGTATGCAATCAAGTTACAGTTGCTTGAAGTCACTGCAATGAACAGTCTGTGTATGCACTGTTAGCATGCAGCAGATCTGAAGTAATTTGCCGAGCTCATTGCCTTTTCACTAGGAACTCAGCTAAGTGCATGTAGAAGCTTATAGTGGCTCAGCTGGCTGGTGATAACCCATTCAGGTGTTCTACTTGGCAGTGTTTCTGAACTCTAAGTCCTACCAGGTTTCAGGTAGAGTTGAGATCCTATGCATTGAGATAATTTTTATGAGTATAGAAGTTTGGCCTTTAAATCATTGAAGCATTGTAGTATTTATTAAAGGAATGCTAATTATCCTACAAAACTTGGGGTTTATTCTGTTGGCTCAATGAACAATACATGTAGAAGAACCCAGAGAAGAGATCCTAATAGCAGTGTGTGCCCAATAGCAAGTTGGGTTGTACCAAGTGACACTTGCTTAGCCCTTCATTCCTCTTGGCAAAAGTCATTTTCAGGTATGAAAATTCTGTGCCTTGCTTATTTCGAGCTTTTGCTTGCACAATGAAATGTAAGCTTTGCTGGTTTTGATTCCACTGGGGATCTTTGGGGCCTTTAGAGTCAGTACTGAACAAGAATAATTGTTCTAAATTTGAAAGGCCTGAGGAACTGCAGCACCCAGAGCATTGTTGTTTGAGGGGCAATTGCTTGGAACAGTTTTGTGCTGATACACAAATGGGTAATTGGTCTGGTACTGCTCCAGTACTAATGATCTATCAGTGTCTGTGGAAAGTTTCAATATACTTAATCAGTCAGTATGGCCTGAGATACTGAGTCATAAGAACAATGATCTGTATTTAATGCCCCTGACACTGGTAGAATATCCGAAAAGGCTTATTATGGTTTGTGTTAGGAAATAGAGCACTCTGATGCTTCAGTCCCTTCTGTGACCCCTGTGGGGCTTCCAGAACATGCATCATTGAAATAAAGTTCAGGGCAAATCTGGATGAAATTACTTTTGCCTTTTGACAGACTACCCAAGCTACTGTGCAGATTTTGCTCTGCAAGAACTTGCCATTAAAAATGCATTTAGTAGGCTGAGACATATGGAAGCTATAATACATCTGGTCCCTCAAGCCAAATTGTGTATGAAGCACTGTTAGTCTTTTTTTCATTCCTAAATGTTCTCTACTCTGATGGTAGATTAAATGGTTTGTAATGCTTCCCAATATGTTGATGTTCATGTAAATCAACACATAATCTATCAGCATTGTATCCTTTTGTCTAGTGATATTTCTCACTCTTGATTTTGTATAGGATTGAACGCAGAATACTGGAGAAGTGATTACCTTAGTTACACCACTCTTGTAGTTTTAAAACATGAGATCATTTTGATGCATTTTATTTCTGGTTTAAAAACTCCATCCCCCAAAACAACAGCTGATAGTCTTATTAATGAAGAGTTAAGTCTGAGGATATGACTACTCGCACAGGTGTAAAAGGTACTTGATGATGTATTATAATGTTCCCCAAGCAAAGCATTGCTAAGAAGTAAAAGGCAATCAATGTAAAAGATAAATGTAGAAGACATTAAAGACAATCCACAGAATTGGTGTATGGATATACGCTTCCTCTCACCTGAGGCAATCTAACAAGTGTAACACTGAGTAATTGTACTATTTCTGTTCTCAGAAAAGATGATATTAATAATTAGCTTAAATTTCAGAAACATATTTCCACTTCTTGGCTAACTATAGAAAGCAGACTTGAGGCTGTTTGGGACTGCAATGGCATGTTCATCCTGCACAAGAGAACACGTGCAGATCTCCTGAGCTAACAGTAACCACTTAACTCCAGACCTAAAAGGCAGTGTAGCTACAGCAGGAGGATGTAGCACGTGAGTTTCTTCTTCACATCAGGCATTCTGAGGGCTTCTGATGCAGAGATGTAAAATGTTTCTAAGCCCCCATGACACTGACGGATTCTGACCTTGTTAAATATTTCCAGCGTTTGCCTGCAGTGTCTGCTCAAGAGCAGATGTAGCACATTAGGATCTGAGCTTGTCATGAGCCTAGGATCTTACTGACAACATGGGTTTCCATTTCTGAAAGAGGGGTTATTTAATTCACTTGTTAATTAAATCAAGGTTAATTAATTTAATGAAAAAACTGTGGTTTGATGTTGTAAAATGTTCTGGCAGGATCGGATTGATGTTGCTGCTCCCTGATGCCCATTCCCACTGTCAACCATTCAGCTGTATTGGCAGAAGTGCTGGTGCGGTCAGTACAGTGACCGAATTAAGGGACTGATCCAGCTGAAAAACAACCCAGTGAAATGAAATGAAGTGCTCCCCATCTTTTACCATTTCTTACACCCAACAAGGCCAGCTCCCCAGTCTTGTTTGTCCTCATGGAAAGTTAAGAAATTATGAGAGGCTGGATGAAGTAGCAGGTGGAGACTTTAGGAGGAGGATTTTGTGATAATAGACCACAACTACAGATGGCAGGGACTGCAGAGCTTTATTCCTAGCTCTTCCACTGAATAGTTGAGTGACTTTGAATTTATCATTTTCCTGCTGTTTGTAATTCTTTTAAAATTCTACTGAAAGCTGAAGAAAATAATTTTTCATTGGAATATGCTAGCTCAGAGAAGTGCAAATGTTTCAATTTTAACAGACTTTTGCCAGAGCATGTGCTTTGCCGCAGTGTCTGGTGGGCAACAAGAGGACCATGGTCTTCCCTGACTTTGCTCAGTGCCTGAAAGTCATCAGCACTTGGCCTTAATTACAGTCTCCTGAAGCTTTTGCACCTCCCTGTGATGCAGCAAGCAGCCTGAGAACCCTAGGAATCCCAGTTTTACCAAGAGGCTTTCAGAAATTCTGTGCCATTCCCCTTTCCCATCAGGGAGAACAAGTTATATTCATAGGAATCAAGGCAGTATGGTTGTCTTGGCAGTCAGAGTAAATTTTTTCTTAAACCAGAGGTTTCTAGTATTCCACTGACTAAAGGATATTTTTTTCAAAATATTTGACTTCTGGTAACAGAAACTATGTTTTGATCATCCCTTTTTATGCTTTTGCTTGAGGCATCTATCTGGTTTAAGCATACTTTTTGGTTTTTTATGTTCCTTCATTTGTTTGTTTTTAGCACTCTTTCCTGGAGGATGTCCTATAAAGATCATTTTTTTTTAAGAGTACATTTGAGTAATCCACTTTCTTCATCCTGTGAATTATAGTCCTTTTGGGTCATCATTGGATTCCTTCCTTTCCTTTAGCTGACATTGACATGCCTTTCTTAGTCTCAGTGCAATATATATTCTTTGTAAATGAAATATTTTTTTCTCTCAGAAGATCATCTGTAGGTTTCTGTGATATTTCTCTAGCTAAGTTGTTTTATTGGGGCATTATTTCATAGTATAAATAGATAACTGCAACCACATTTGACAGACCGCAATTTGATAGAGAAAAATCTTTTGTATGCAGTATATTAAAAATAAATAAATTGTGTTCAACACAATATATTTTTTTTTCTTCTCTGTCTAATTTAGTGCATCTACACACTGATTTAGTGAACTGCATATGAAAGGAGGGACGTGAACAGTCTTTGGCTGTGCCTGTGTGGAGATCTTGGACCCTGTCATGCCCTGTATTGGCCTGGAGGTCACCCAGAACACACTTATTCTGGAGCAGAGCAATAAGATGGAGGTAACAGACCAGGGACCTGATCTCATGGCTGAACATACACTGTCTGTCATATAGCCGTAATGTCCAGTGCTTGTTTCTTGGCTATGGCATCCCAGCTGAGATGTAGCATCTGATTGTGAAGTTTCTGTGGTCTGTCTTGGGGCAAGGTGAAACAAGCCCTAACCACAGTTGGGCTGTTAGGGTATCTGTCAAAGTTCTGAAGCAGACTAAAAATGCTAGTCCATTTGTGCTGGGAGATGGTTCAAAAAGCTGCTCTTCATCATTTCTCAACTGTTCGTTGACCTTCCAGCTGGGATGAGAGGTGGTATGGACCCAAGGTACAAAATAACAGGTCAAGTGTGAACATAAGACTGATGCAATAACAGTTTGCCATGGAGAAGGCAGAGGTAACGTATGTATTTGGGTAGTCCTACAGAGAGATTTTCATGTTGTTTGGAGCTTGTTTAGTTTGTCTAGTAAAGAGCTAATACTTATGTGGATATTAGTGGGTTTATATTTGAAAAGTCTCATAGGATTGCGGCTTTTTTTGTGCTAAGGAATGGTAGTAATGACTGTCTGAATGCTGTGGCTATCCATACTTACTTTATGTAACAGTTATCAGCTTAAACTTGAGGTTGATTTATTCCACTTGCGAACTGTGGGGTATGGGAAGTTCATTTCTGTGCAGAATGGGTTATGTGTAGCCTATGGAAGGACACAGATTCTTTGTGGAAAGTGTGAGGATAACTGCCCAGGCTGTTTTTGTGCAATGATTGAAGCAGTGGTTGTTTATCACTTTGGGAAGAAAAAAAAAAAATAAATTGAGGATTTTTTTTCTTTTATCCACACATAACTCAAAACTGATTTAGTATAAAAATGTCAAACTTACTTTATAATCTTACCCTCATCAACATTACCTTGGCTGTCTAGTATTAGACTGACCTTCCAATAATACATCCTGTGTGATCAGTTGAGCTTGATTGATGATGTGTGGATTTTCAGCAGCAACTGGGACTAGTAGCTGCATATAACTGGGCAAGAATTTGTTTAGTGATGGAAACAGTAAGAAGAGGTGTATGCACAGTGTATATACACAGTTTTCAGTGGGCTGCTGATGCTGAATTTATCACTGTTCCAGTTTATCACAGTTCCAGTTCAGTTTATGATATTGACAACACAAATAAATTTGATTTATGATTTTATTATTTAGTATATTATTATTTAAGGTATCTGAATACACTCAGTTGTGTCTGTTTTTATTAATACTACTATATATTTTGGTTTGAAGGGGAAAATAAAGTTAGTAAATTTTCCTTTTCTCCCTGTCCCCATCAGTTGTCTCCACCTTTTCTGCCAGGCTGTTCCCAGTATTCCTTTTATGCATTTTTTCCTGATTTTTAATCTTTGTTATCTGGCATCACCAGAGTACAGCAAAGTGAGTTGCTTTACATTTCTGCTGAATAGAAGCATGGCTTCCAGGTAGTCATATATATTTGCAGAGAATGCTCATGACATAACTTTGATTTTAAGAAGCAATTCTACTCTGATATGCGATCCCACAAAGTACTTTATTCCCCATTAAGTGTGTTCATTTTGTGAAATCATGATTGTATCTGGATGCTTTAGTTTGTTTAAAAAAAAAAAAAAAAAAAAAGCCCTACCAACAAAGTTTGTCCTACCTTTGGCTGTCCAAAGCTAAGAAGAATGAGGGGTAACTGAAAGCAAGCAAGCTGGATTTTGTTCACTTTTGGTGTATCATTTATTGACATTATATACATAGCTACAAGTTATCCCTGTACAAAATCTTTGGAGGCTCTTTGATTGTGCTGGTGAAACAGAGAATGCAGTTTGAAGATGATGAAATTACTAGACAGCTGCACCAGAGTATCATCTTTGGAGATGCGTTTCCTTTTATTGCTAACACTAATTCATGGAATCATAGAATCCTAGAATAGTTTGGGTTGGAAGGGACCTCTGAAGGTCACCTAGTCCAACCCCCCTGCCGTGGGCAGGGACATCTTCAACTAGATCAGGTTGCTCAGAGCCCCGTCTGACCTGACCTTGAATGTTTCCAGGGAGGGGGCATCCACCACCTCTCTGGGCAACCTGTTCCCGTGCTTCGCTCCCCTCAGCATAAAAAATTTCTTCCTTATATCTAGTCTGTATCTACCCCCCTTTAGTTTAAAGCTATTCCCCCTTGTCCTGTCGCAACAGGCCCTGCTAAGAAGTTTGCCGCCATCATTTGCCGCCATTCGTGATGCAAGGAAGGAACTGCCATTCTGCATAAGATCCTGAGATGAACTGAAGAATCTGGTGCTTAATTTTTAACAAATACTGTATTTTCATTTAGAAATGATGGATCCTTAGGAGGCAATAAACACAGAATCCCACCCTTGGTGCCATTTTTTTAGAATTCATACGGGAAGTACACTTCAAGGCATGGTACCACAAATCAAACTGCACATCCTGTAGAGATCTGTAGCAGTGTATATTCCCTGAACTGTTGTTTAAGCCCCAAAAGCTGATCTTTGGCAGGATTCTTAGCTCCATGAGATCTTACATTGTGATTGTTCTCCTTGTTTTTGAAAGCTAAGATATTTATTTATTTATTTTACTTGAAGCTTTGAGCTAGGTGGCCTGGTGATTTCTGTAACCTACGCTGCTTACAATGTAAAGACCACGATATTTGTGAGGCCGGGAACATACAACTTATGGTTTTTGAAGCAAAGTGTACAGCCAGTCTGTTTAATCCTTTTGGTTTTTAAGCTGCTCTGTGGTTGGACCCCTAGTTTCCCTGACTCAGGGCTTCAAAACTTTCTGCTTTCTTCTGGGTGAACAGGCTATCAGTGGATTGGGATAAAATTGTTCTTAGCTTTCTGTACAACTAGAATGGACTTCCAAGTTTAGCTTAGATGAATTGCTTTTCTGGCATGATACAGGCTGCTTTTGCTTTCAATTTTTTTTTCTAGCTTCCCAGCCAAGTTAGTAATATCGCCTCAAATCTTTCCCTGCATCTGAACTCACTTGCTGCTTCTAAAGTTGTCAAATTAGTGCTCTGTACTAAAGTGTCTCTGTAGTGCTTTTAAATTTAAGTGTTTAGTCTGTAGCTATAAAAAAGCACTTTTGTGCCTGCCTATGCAAAAGATGGGCAGAATTAATACTTCACTGATTGCTGTGAAAGGCTGGATAAAAAGCTTCTATTAGTTGTTTTCCTTGCCCCTCTTCTCTGGCCACAGCTAACAACATAATCGCTGATCCTTTGGACCTAGGCTGCGGTTACACAAAGTGACTGGAGTGATGAAGTGAATGGCTTGCTGCTCCTGAGAGCAGCTTTCATGCATTCTGGGTCTCTTACCAGGAATTGTGTCCTTGCTGGCACTGGTGCTCATCTGATCCTTGATGAATCACTTCAGTTCACTGCACTGTTAGAAAATTAACCTACAGAAGGAGGAAAAAAAAGTTAATTGCTTTCTCCTGATTTAACAGTCTGGACCAGCTTACTTGAGAGGACTGGGTCAAGGAGCGATCCTGACTGTGTTTCTGGGAGCTGAGGAGCACCAAGGAAGGACGGACCACCCCTGTCAGTGACTATGAGCTATCTGTTCAGCATTATAGTAAAGCCTCACTCTTCCTCAGCAGATGCTTAACATGGCTGATATGTCAAGATGGGCCGGGGTGATGCTAACTACGTTTATCAGGTACTTAGGTTTGGCACAGCACTTGCAGTAGCTTTGCTACCTGCCTGATTTTTCCTGATTGCAAATAACCATACCTACAGCTGTGATTTGTGAGCACACAAAATCAGTATCTTCTAACACGGTGGGTTGGAGCCCAGAACTCTGTGCTGTGCCTGTATAGTGAGAATATATTCCTTGGGTGCAAACATGCCATCTCTTTGAGAGTAGCCAATAAAAACTGGCAGCGGTCTAAACTGCGCTAGGCAAATTTTTAACAGTTTTCATCCCCTGTGGTAAAAATCCAGAGTTCAGTAACACGACAGTAAAATATCTTTTGCCATTTCGCTAAATGAACAGTGGAATACTTCTTCCTACCGGGGAAAAAAGAAGCCAACAGTTGAAATTTTTAAGCCAAAAAAATTTAAAATTGAAAAAGTTTTGCTTCTTAATATTATGTACCAATGCCATTATCTAGTCTAGAATTCTCTCTCTATGTCATTTAGTTTCTCAGAAATACAGATCATAAGCACTTCTTTAATTTCTAATACTCCAGCATTATAATCTAGGTTTAAGAATTTTATATGTTTTCATCTTCCTGACTTCAGCATACCTTCTATCTGCCTTCTCTAATAAAGAGACCAAAGACCAGTTATTTTGCCAGCTCCGTGTAATCCTACCAGTAACTGCTCTAACAGTGTGATCTGCAGGCTGTCAACCAGATGATCATCACTTAAATCTTTACCTCGTTTTACCACAGGAGCTCAGTCCACCGTATTTTGACATACTGCTGGTATTAAACTGCTGGAATTGACCCTGTTCACTCCGTGGATTGAAGCAGAGGTTTTTACTTCCCCGTCTGCAGCTCTGCGATTCTGGTGTCTCTTCAACATATGCTAGCACCATATGTGAGAAAGGGAGGTGTTAGCTTTTCCCTTCTCTTTGTGCGTAACCTGGGAAGCTGTGGGTGATGCCTTGCATACGTGTGAGGAGTACTGACTGCAATCCATGTGTGATCAGAGCAGGCTGAAGTTCTGGGCTGCAATCTCACAGCTGTATAGATGGCTAGTTAAGAGTCCTATCCTACCGTCTTCTTCCTTGCTGAATGTTGTGTTTTAAAATCATTCATACATTCTGGGGTGGTTTTGCTGTTTTGTTTTTTTGTTTTTGTTTTTTTTTTTTTGAGTTATTAAACTGTGTTTCAAACTACAGTCTTATGTTAACTTGCATGGTGCTCACTTATTAATACAGAAGTGGCTGAGAAATCAATCTGTAACCATTCAAAACAGATGTCCTTCAGAGTTCCTTTTTTTTCTTATGAAATATCATATATGGAGGTATGGCAGTAAGGACATTTTTCTTTAACTGAGGTGACAGTGCAGAAGAGGGAATGAGTTCTGGGGGCGGGAGGGGGAGAAGGATCGTGGAAGGGATGATGAAGCTGCTTCAGCTGGCATTGCTGAAGGAAATGTCTGTCCTCTGCTCTGAGAGTCACTGAAGTAGATCATCCATTTGCTTAGCAGGTTGCTGGCACTTAATGAAGAAAGTTCACAAAGGTCTGAAAGGGCCATTACGGTGTCATCAGTAAAGAAAGGCTATCACTCACTCACTGGGGGAACGAGGCATTTGGCTTTTGAACTGTCTGCTGAAGTCTTGAAATGCTTCTCACCCCATCCCAGCCTGATACCACCGCTGGAGGAGCATGGGGCTTTTTAGTTTTGGCTTTTTGGTTGACTAGATTTTTTTTTTTTCTTCCTTAAATAGGAGGCACATTTTTGGAGTAGGGGTTCCTTTCCCTGCTTAGAAGCAGGTGGAAAATGAAAAGCATGGCTTCTGACAAGAGACACCAAAATCTAACGTGTCCTCATAGGGCAGAAGAGAACACTTAGGGGATGGGGCTGTCATTCGTGTGCATGTGTGCTTATTTCTTCCCTTTGATTTTTGTGCAGGCTTTGAGGCGTAACCATGTGTTACGTGTAAGATGTTTTTTGCTTTAGAGCTCACATAGCTTACCAAGGCATTAAAGTTAATGATTGATAAACTTTGTTTGTTATACAGCTCTTAATTCCAGGAGCTGTATAGATGCACTGTGGTTACTTTTTTTTGAAGTTAACTAAACTTACACGATCTAATAAGCAGGCAAACTACCTCAAGTATTACTGTTTAAATGTCTTTGGTTTCCCTACACTACCAGGCTTAAGTGCAAATAATGCTTGGAAAAGTATGTAGTAAAGCTTCTTTCAAATAGATCTTACAAATGATTTGACAAGAAAATCTCTCTCTCTGCACCATGGAAACTCTTGACCTCCATCAGTGAAAATTGTAAAATTATTATAATTATCTGGAACTTTTTGGCTGTGCCATAAGAGAATGACAGTGTCACCTCACAGTAATTTTATTTTCAAGCTGATGATGGGCTTTATAGACAAGAATATATCCTTACCATGCAATGCGTGTAATGTAAATGTGCATGTATCCAACTCTCTCTTATAACTCCTGAAATCTGAAATAATTGAGAAATGTCTGTTTCACGTCTTGGCAAAAAATGGGTGTCTGTTCTCAAGATAACTTAGATCCCAATGAAAAGATTTTGATATTCTTAACAATCCCCTAGATTCATAAAATTAAAAGAAAAACTTAGTAGAAATATTTTTGTGTGAGGGAGCCATGATAAAAAGAAGATAGTTTTGATAAAAAAGATGATGGATGTCTTTCTATGAGAGTATTGGAAGGGGAGAAACTATAAAAGTCTAGGAAGAATGGCGCATCACAGCACAAAGACTTTTTATATTTTTTTTTTTTAATTTTTTTCAAGTGTTTTATATGTTTGAGTTTTGGGCAGGACCTAAACATGAAAGGACATATCACAGAGTGTTATAAATTCTAATAAATTCTTTGTATCATTGGTATGTCTGGAATCGTTGAAAGTTATGTTTGCTGAGATTCTATTATGTTACACATTTAACTTGTATGTTCTCTGCCTCTCCCATTACATCTGAAGCTGGGGAGCGCGGGGGGGTGTCAGGTAATTGTATTAAACCAAAACCATTGCTGATCTATGTCTGTTAGGAGCTATTTAAAAGTCTTTCAAGTTAATGGAAAGATTCCCACTGGCTGTATACTGCGGATCAGATGCTTTGTGAATTCTTCCTTTATTGTGTTATTTTGTATCTTTTCCATAGTTAGTATTCTTCAGTAATTTGTTGCCTGCTTATTCACATTTATTACAGGACCAAGAATGTACTGTTGGCACTTAACATATAGTAAAATGATAGTCTTTTTTCAGAATAGGCTGTTCTTCGATATAGGTGTGTTGGAATTCATAAAAATTTTGAAAATATGGTTTAATATGAACCTTTGAAGTACCAGGAGGGACTTTATGCACTTTTTCTGTAATAGTATAAATTATTTACTAGTAAACTGTAATAAAACTGCAGTCTTTAGGCTATAAAAATAATGCTTGTCATCTGCTGGTTCTGGAAACTTTTAACTGTTAACTATTTTTCGCTAGTGTTCTTTCACCGCAAGAGAAGGTCATGTGTGTTATGAAGAAACGTGAGCTACGACTAAAACTTGAAAGAAGGAAAAAAATTGGGAAAACAAAGCTTGGGCAACTGTCTTGCTAGATCCAGGATGATCCCTGTAAGAATGTCCCTATGACTTAATTTTAAAAAAACCTTGGACATCTCTTCCCCCCTCCCCCCCCCCCCCCCCCCCATCACATGTAGGAGGATGTGATGTTCATATATGGTTCCTATGGTGCATGATCATGATTTGATTATCTCCCTTTCTCTTCTCCATTTATTTTTTTCTCTACTTTGTGAGATTTGTTTTTTTGTCATTTATCATTGTATCTTTTGGCAGTGTGTTCTTTTTCTCACTTTAGTTATTGTTTCATTAATCTTCTGATAGAGAATGAAAAATTCGTCAGTTTGAAGGAGTAGAAAGGAAAAAAAAAAAAAGGTTCAATTTGGGGAGATACCCTGATGATCAAGGAGAGATGGGATCTGTGAACCGTGGAAGATAAGAACTCAGAAAACTATGAAATTCATAACCCTGCTGTATGTAGAATGAAAAAGGTATCGTTACACACTTCTACTTTCCAATCATAAGCTAAAAGTACATTTTAGCAAATCATTATTTGGTAAGTAAAAGACAATTTTAAAAGAAATAATCTATTTGGTGATAAAGAGTTTAAAAAATTTCTAAAGATGATACCTTTTATGCATTATAAGTGGGTTCAAGTGTCACATTTGTGATCCTGTAGAAGTGAACATCGACAGCATATCATTATTCATATAGGTTTAGATATTAAATGAATTTCTTGCAATTTAAAATGTGTGCCTCATGATTCAGACTACTTTGCAAGCAACATGAAAAGCATCCTTTTGTAGATGTCAGTCTTCAACAAAGTGTTGTTTACACCATGGATCAAATATTCAACATTAAAATGCATTATAGGCATATTACCAACTCTCATTATATGACAGAAGTGTGTCAGTGAAATTAACAGCAACAAAAAAGACAAAGATTTTCTTACTTCTTAGTTGGAAGGTAGCAGCTGTTTGAGTAATTCCACAGAGGGGTAACAATGACCAACTGACTTGCACGTTTTAAAGAAAAAATGATATCAAATCCTTTGAGGATGCCATATGTTCTGTGCTTTGAGGCAGGCTGCGTACAGTATCATAGCAATTAGACAGACTGGAGACTCGGCTAAAATGTTATCCAAAATGCCAGCAGAGAAGAATTTCTTGGGGCTTTTTAATTCCGAACAGAGACATACCTATGCTCCCATTATTTATTACAAAATAAGTTAGTTAAAGTGCAGAGATTTCCACACCACCACCCCCCCCCACCCCCCACCCCCCACCCCCAATCCTTTCCCATAGAGAGCTATGTATAAGTAAGCTGGTTTGGTGTTTGTTCTGGGTTGTGGGTTTTGTTTTTTTAATTATGGTTGGATTTTTTTTTTTAAATTATGGTTATTAACCTTTTGCTTACAGAGAGACTGAAATAATGTTGCTTAGAATAATGTTAACTTCTCGTCATTTGTGAATGAGGTATGAAGGATGCTAAGTATGCTAAAACAGCCTTGGTAATTGCCACTGGGAGTTGGACCATTCAGATGATTACTGGATCCAGCTATCTGTTCTGTAGTTTGATATTGAACTTCTGCAGCTTGATGTAACTTCTTACCAGACCTATTCTGATTTAAGAAAGCCTGTATTGACTGCTTTCCCAAACTGGGCACATACAAATAATCTGTGCTGATGTTTTGAAGATAAGTCACTCGCCAAACTTCGGCTAGCTAAAAGCAAGAGGCTTGTATCACAAAAGATATATTTGGAGCCATTAGGAAGCAGAAAGGCCTATTAGCTGAAACTGCTACAAAGATGTTTTCGGTCTGTGCAACACAGTCTCCAGAGACCTGCCAGGACATATAACCCTCCGTTAACAAGCTGAGAGATGGTTTGTCTACGGATACCCATATATACTCCGAGCTACTGTATCTGTTTTGAAGCAAGGCCTTTTCTGCTGTGCAGGTCGTTTTATTTCTTTGCCTAACAACTGACAGCAAGATCCACAGTGGCACTTGACTGTTTTTCCAGTGTCTTCGTTCTGTCTGGCAGTTCACAAAGAGCCTGTCTGACCCTCTAGGCATTTTGGCATTCAGCTTTTCTTCTATTTAAAGCACGTTCCTTGTACATGTGCAAAAAAGGTCCCCAGAGCTTTAAAATTCCTGCTCATGGTGCTTTCTAATGCAGTATTGCTGTATCAAGTACTGTGGTTCCCAGGTCCCCTTGTAGCCCCTCTCCTTCCCCCCTCTCCCCTCCCCGGCCCATCGTCCAGAAATGCATTGAATCCCCAAACTGATCTCTGATGTCAATAGAATTATTTAGGTTTACTGTTGTTTGATGAAGTTAAGGACTAGGAAAAGAGCCATAAAACCAAAGCCTTGCTTAAGAGGCAGTGCAAAAGTGCAGGGATGCAGTGTTGAAGGGTTTAAGGTCTGGGATTTTGTGATGTGTTAGATCTAATATCAGGAAGAGCAGAGGAAGGAATGTAAGACCCCATGTTTGTCTGTGATACAATGGAGGACTATAAAACTTTGGATCAATATTGACCATCCAAGCATAAAGGCAGTACAACTTGAAGGGTTATTTATGTATCTGAGAATAAGGAGAAAAATTCTTTCTGAAGACTTTACGTTTTGTTTTTATTTTTGAGGGTCCTTTTTCCCCATAGAGACAGGTCTTTGAAACTGTGAAGCTTGCCGTCACAGAACTAGTATAGATCAATATGAATTAGCATGTTAAACAGAAGTAAAGAGGTCAGAGCTACGTGGCGAATACAGTTTTAAACATAGTTCTGTAGTTTATCATGCTTGTTCTGGTCAGTTGAGGTACATGTTTACATACACTTCAGAAGCTGAGTATACAATGCTATATTTAAAAGAACATATATACAATTTTTTATTTAAAAAAAAAAAATCAAGTAATGTTTGTAGTGTATGGTATAATAGTGTAGTTTTCTACATGACCTCAGTATTATACACCTAGGTATTTACCTGGTGTAAAGGGAGGAAAGGAGAGCTCCTTCCCTTTATTTATATGTTAGGAGCTTCTACATTTTCTTTCCTGCTTCTCAGATGTTGTGAGCATTGACATTTCTGGAAAAGCCACAGACGTCAGTGACCGGGGACATGTGATGCTCTCTGGATCTGTCTCCATGGCTGTGGTATCAATTCTTCAGGGCTCCTAACAGCCAGTCAGGGTGAGTCAAGAAATCTGCTATTAATGGCCATTCCTTTGAAATGCCTTTGCTGCTGCTGCTGCTGCAGAAAAAAGATAGGGATGAGGGCAGTCCTCGAGCACTGGCATTGCTATTGCCTGCTTTAACGAGCCATGGCAACCACGAGGAGAGGATCCTGGGGCACCTCGGCTCTGAGGGTGCCATCTGCCACGTCTCAGCCGAAAAAGCCCTTGTCTCCCCACGTCTGACAGGAAGGTGGCAGCGGGAGGTGTTTGCTCTTGAGGAAAAATGCAGTCCCAGAGGGAAGGGCAGAAATAAAGATCCTCACTGGGGTGGGGGCATTGTGAAGTGAAAGGATTGCTTAGCAAAGGGATTTCTTTCCTTTTAAGGAAATAATATTGCTGTTTGTCTCGATAACGTGATGGTGGACTGTCTCCTTCACTTTTTACTTAAGATGTTATATGTTGTTGTTAGTCACTTTGCATCCTCTGAAAATTGCATGCAGTCACTTTTTACTCCAAGTCATAGACCAGATTGCAGGGCAATATGGTAAAAAGGATTAAGTGTAGGTATTGTAATATCTTCTTTGTTACACTTGAGAGGTCTTTCCTGCTGTAATTTAAATTTAATTGAAGTTGCTGCCTAGATACTTCACAAGCACTGTGCGTCAGGCTGAGAGAAACGGCCTGCAGCACTCCTGTTAAAGGTGGCATACGGGGAAGTGTTGACCATATGGTCAGTTCAGAGCCAGGACCTGGGAGTCATGATATTTTGGGAAAGGGATTTGTCAAGGGCTACTGGCTAACTCTGAATTCAGTGAGATCCTTGGCTTCAGCATTGTCTATGGTCATGCTTAACTTCTAATTTGGAAAGCAAAAAATAGCCCAGCATCCTTAAAAGGTGACCGATCTTTAAGAAACTAAGTAAGCATGTAAAACAGATTATCATCTCCCATTTTACTAGGCAACCTACGCAGAAGCAGGATTGTCTCATGAAGTAGCTGGAAGGGGCCTTCCATAGCAGGTCTAATAAACCCAAGGGAGGAGTAGACGGTTGTTGGTACAGGAGTAGGGGACAGCACACAACTGGGCACATGCACAGTGAAGTGCCATCTTATTCAGCATAACAGCAGTCATGCTTCCAATGCTTCGTTAAAGGTTTTGCCCCTTTGTCAAAAAGTAAAATGAACCTTATAATGAATGAAATATAAAATTAATATAAGTATGCAAAAAGAGTAGCAAATGAATATGAGCTATGATTGTCAATATAGAGAGTGCTGTACCTATACAAATCTAGGTGGAGGTGAAGAGGAGTAGGCATAGTATATATGTAATATTATTTAGGAAGTTGTGATTTTCATTACAGGGTTTAGATGGTCAGGTATATACAAGAGATAAGATTGGAGTTCAACATTGTGGATCTTGTGCATCTGTAAGATTCTTTTTTTCTTAGGATTTTTAATACCTTGCACTGTTTTACTGTTGTTACTCTGTACATCTGCTTTAATTTCTATGGCAGTTTATACGGTGTATATAAAAGCACTAACTGTTTTTGCTATTATGGTGTGTTTGCTATTGACTTTATACATGCTTCTCCATGTAAAACAAATTTAGATTTCATGATATATCAATAAGAAACTCAGTTCAAAAAGCAGACTGATTAATAAATGGTCCAGTGTTTCAGCGTTTATGGATACCATTTCATTTTATTTCACTGTGTATTGACAGGTTATGTCAGGCAATTGAGAACAGGATGCAGTTCAAGTTCTTTTGTGCTACTGAAATGTCTTTTAAGAGGTAAAATACTTTAATTAAAAAGACAGCTGAAACCTTAGCTCTTAATTTTCCTTGCTATATCATTTTTAAGTTGCAGTCTTAACAATAACTATTCTTATCTTTATATTAGGTGTCTATTTTACAAATTATTTTTTTCATAATCTTTTTTTTTTATTTCCTTCTGGAGATTATGTTTAGTTTACTGATTTCAGGAAGCAAAATATGTCAATACTAATTCCCTGACTACCTGTTTCTTGTTTGAAATTTAAACTAGCTTAAATTAGGTTTTCTATAGCACAGGCTTAAAGCAAAAGCCTACCACCAGACAGTCTGATCATAGATTAAGCATTACATTATTTTGATATTGTAGCTGGACATGACTGGTATAAGAATTGATCAACATTTTCTAAAATTTTCATATAGAGTAGAAGGTTTATTAAGGAGCTCGATTTTTTTTTTTTTTTTTTTTTAAATAGGTAATACTGGTGAATTTATTATCAGGTAACCTGTACTTGAATTATTCAATACATATTTGTGCTTGGATGTCATATTTGAATTTCTCTCTCTCAGAATAATTATTTTTGAACTGTTCTTTTGTTGCAGGACAGGTAGTCAGGGCACTTAGCACTATAGATCATCCTGTTTGTGTAATCTACTGACGACCATGTCAGGCCTCTTTTCTCTCAGTGTCTAGATTGATCCTTCCCTCAGGTCACCCATCATCTTTCTTTCTCTCTTTTTATGTCTGAGAAACAAAAGGAGGGGGGAAAACCCCCCAAATAAAAGAGGAGTAAAAAGGCCAAGACTGAAGTGAGGGAGCAGGTGGAAGGGCAGCAGGAAGGGCAGAGCGGGTTTCCGACAGAGTCTGTCCTATGAGACTGTGAAAATGAGCTGGAATAATCAGTCAGGGCACTGGAGTACCAAAAAAGCGGTATCCAGATTTCAGGGAGTCTGGTTTTCTGCGTGTCTGTTCATCACATTGTCTCCTTCCAAGTAGCGGGCTGCTTATCCTTGCAAGAGACCTGGACCGTGTGCTTACCTGCCTCCCTATCCGGACTTGCATCCAACAGCAAATAAACAGTAATGACCATATGCAGACCATCACTATTATTTTTAGCGTACATCTTTCCTTTAACAAGGATTGCTACTTGGTTTGTGGATGAAAGCCCAGCTACCCACATTCTGGCTTTTTGCTGGCCGTTTGTCTTTAGGGATAGAACTAGTTCTGAAGGAGGCAGCTCAGACATCAGAAAAAATGACACTGGTGATAGAATTGCTTCAGCTGCATTGGAAAAGATCGTTCTACTTTGTTTTGAAAGCTACAGGAACAAAGCGCTCTTTCCCTGTAATAAGGCCTGTGGCTCCTGCATTCCTCTGCACATCATCACAGAAGGTCAGGCAAGGCAACGCAGTGGTTACTTCTCTGGGTCTTTGATAGTTCTGTCACCTTGGTTTCTAGAAATTGATGAGTCTGGCAGCTCATTCATTTCTGGACACTTTAAAAGACACTGAACATTTGTTTCAGTGCCCTGTACTTCAAAATCCTAGGTGACTTTTGAAGGTGACTACAGGGAAGATGAGTAGAGATGCTTCATGCAGCAGAGTTTTTCAGCTGTTGCTTGCTTTAATAGGAAGAAGACACTGACTTTGTACAAGAATTCTTTCCTTTTGCAGGTGAGAAGACAGTGTAGCATTGCTAGCTTCCAGCTTCCTCTTGAACATTTGGAACTTCTTATATTTGGAGTTGATAAAAGTCTGTATGCCCAAGATATTCTCCCTGCTGGTCATCTTGCAATTAAAGAAGAATTAGAAAATAAAAAGAGAAGTTAACATCTTAAAGTTTGCAGGGCCCTGCTTTTTATCCTGGGATACCAGTATGGGAGCCTTGCTTTGGTTTCAAATTCCCAGGGAACTCTCCATTGAGACTGCTCTGCAACTTTTTAAAGTAGCATCACAACTCCCATTTTCTTGTAGCAATGAACTGAGAAACTTCAGAGCTATAGTAATTTCCCTTTTCCTTTTCCCTGAGATTTTTTTTTTCTTTTTTAAAATTTATTGAGTAGATTTGCTTTTCTCAATCGTTTTGTTCAAAATTTGTTCTGAACCAGTACCCATCTTGTTCCCTCCCTTCTGTGCCAGTAACTTTTGCAACTGCTGCCAGTGATGCTTCTTTTGAAAGCTTTAACTCTTGCTTGACTGCTTGGAAACATTTTTGGTTAATGGCTGCAGTAAAGTTGACTCAAACTAGAGGTTACTATTGCTAGATTGCTGTGTGTGCAAAGGGAGGTTGTAAAGATGCTGCTATTGGAGATCCTTTAACAAAAGGCTAGATAGCCTTTGGCTGGGGAAAGGGCTGGTGTAGGTAACCCTGCCTTGGGTTACTTGGAGTGCGCCCCTGGGAGGACTACTTGTGATTGCCATGCCATTCTGTGGTTTTGCCCTATGTTGCTTGAGGAAACCCCACGGGCAAGGGTTTCCTGGGCTGTTGGCTTTTCTGCCAGCACAGTTCAGTGTCAGAGATGAGCATTAAGCCTACATCTCTAAGTTATCAGCTAAATGCTCTGAAGGCTCTTTATCAGTTTGAAGAGGTCTACCTGGACTTCAGTAAGGTCTTTGACACTGTCTCCCACAGCATTTTCCTAGAGAAGCTGGCAGCTCACAGCTTAGACAGATGTACTCTTCACTGGGTAAAAAACTGGCTGGACGGCCGGGCCCAGAGAGTTGTGGTGAATGGAGTTACATCCAGTTGGCAGCTGGTCACAAGCGGTGTTGCCCAGGGCTCAGTTTTGGGGCCGGTCTTGTTCAGTATCTTTATCGATGATCTGGAAGAGGGGATCGAGTGCACCCTCAGTAAGTTTGCAGATGACACCAAGTTGGGCGGGAGTGTTGATCTGCTCGAGGGTAGGAAGGCTCTGCAGAGGGACCTGGACAGGCTGGATCGATGGGCCGAGGCCAACTGTATGAGGTTCAACAAGGCCAAGTGCCGGGTCCTGCACTTTGGCCACAACAACCCCATGCAGCGCTACAGGCTTGGGGAAGAGTGGCTGGAAAGCTGCCTGTCAGAAACGGACCTGGGGGTGCTGGTTGACCGCCGGCTGAACATGAGCCGGCAGTGTGCCCAGGCAGCCAAGAAGGCCAATGGCATCCTGGCCTGGATCAGAAATAGTGTGGCCAGCAGGAGTAGGGAAGTGATCGTGCCCCTGTACTCGGCACTGGTGAGGCCGCACCTCGAATACTGTGTTCAGTTTTGGGCCCCTCACTACAAGAAGGACGTTGAGGTGCTGGAGCATGTCCAGAGAAGGGCAACGAGGCTGGTGAAGGGTCTGGAGAACAAGTCTTATGAGGAGCGGCTGAGGGAACTGCCGCTGAGGGGTTGTTTAGCCTGGAGAAAAGGAGGCTCAGGGGAGACCTCATCACGCTCTACAACTACCTGAAAGGAGGTTGTAGCGAGGTGGGTGTCGGTCTCTTCTCCCAAGTAACAAGCGATAGGACAAGAGGAAATGGCCTCAAGTTGCGCCAGGGGAGGTTTACATGGGATATTAGGAAAAATGTCTTTACTGAAAGAGTGGTTAAACATTGGAACAGGCTGCCCAGGGAAGTGGTTGAGTCACCATCCCTGGAGGTATTTAAAAGACGTGTAGATGAGGCGCTTGGGGACATGGTTTAGTGGGCATGGTGGTGTTGGGTTGACGGTTGGACTCAATGATCTTAGAGGTCTTTTCCAACCTTAATGATTCTATGATTCTAAGAGGGTAGAACCGTGGTGTGGACAGGAAAGGCTTGTTGCTCAGTTGTTTTATCTGACAAATTTATCCATCCTGGATACGGGTGCAGTTCCCAGCAAATTTTAAGTCTCTCTAACAACAGAGGGGGGCGTGTGCGTGAGAGAGAGGGAGGGAAGGATTAAGGGTGTATGTGCATAAGGCAACTCTTTTGCCTCTGTGCTTCCTGATAGATAGCACCATATTGCTAACTCTCTGAACTGCTTGTCATGGGGAGGGAAGAGAGCAGACTATGACAAACAACTAGTGGAAAGTAATTTTTCTTTGTGTCAGTAAAATTGAATAATAGAGCAGCATACAGAAGCATAGCAGAAGCTCCTTTTGTAAGTGGTCAGTTTCTAATGCGTATTTGTCATTTTAATTGAGTAACGCTTTTTTTGAGCATTAACAAAACCCAAAAGATTCTGACTGTGTCCAGGAGAGGCATAAAGAGAGACAAACTGATTAATCTTAATCTTGTCCAGTGTGAAAGATTTTATATATAGTCACTATGATCTCTACTCTGACTTTTTAATCCAGGTCCTGGGAGCTGAATAGCAATTTTGACTGTGCCAGAATGCTTCTGCAAATCCATATTGAGACATCTTTTGCAAGGGTTCCCTTTAAGCCCCCTCCTGCCAGACCTCTGTAAGTCTCTGACCTGCACAGTATCCTCTCTGCGCTACCTATAGCAGATGCCAGCATTGTCTGCATTTATAATTGTGTAGTAAAAATTCAAGGAATGAGATTACAGACTCCCCTGATGGTGGAGGGCATGTGTCTTGTTTCCTTGAGTTTTGTAGACAAGGTTAGGTCAATGTGGCTTTGTTGGGTTTTTTTTTTTTTTTGGTTTGGTTTTTTCTTTTTTAAATTTTTTTTTTTTTTTTTTTTAATAATGAAGACTTGAAGAGCAGTATGGAAGCTACTCAATCTCCAGTTGATGATTCTGTGGAGGACAGAGCCTATTGTTTCCAAAGTTTATAACTTAGCCAGGAGCGTCCCAATTTCCTCCAGTTATATTGACCTAGGACCTACATGGGATCCTTGTAAATGCTGTGTCATTTCTATTGGTACACGTCAGGGATCTGTTTCCTGTACACTCATTATCACCTATTAAATTAGCATTTAAGAAACTTTACCAGCTAGGATAGAAGGAAGAAGGAAAATATGTAATGTGTTTCTTGGTCTATCTTGCCTTCTACAGAGGAAGCAGGATCATGGATTTCATTTTATTTCATCTGAACGCTAAAATCTATGTCTTGGTTTGATAGAGATAGTTAAGATACGTTAGCTTAGCTCTCCAGCTGAGTGCAGGGATACTTCTCATACAATACAGGAAAACAACTTTGTTCTTTTTCTAGGACAGAAAAGGGAGATATAAACATTAGAAAGCCTGTGAAACAGATGGTGATTTAACTGGTAAAGTTATTACAGATAGGATGGCAGTCATTCAGACAGAAGATGTGCAAATCATAATAGCTTCTCAGGTGCATATGCATGATATGAGCTGTGTTACAGAGCAGGTCAAGCAATCAGTTTTACATTCATATCCTGAGCCTCAGTCATTTTTGTTAGATCACTCTCCTGTGAGCAGCTTATTCCATCAGGGCATGGAAATTTATTCTCAGATGAAGAATGTTTGTTTGGCAAAAGAGGCAGGGAATTCAGAACTGTTTTTGACCTGTTTCTAGCTGACCAAGATAAAATTACTTTTAGTCTAGTTGGGATATGGTGGAGACATTCTTTAAAATACAAATGGAGTTTTTAACTTTAGGAATGTAACAAAAATATTGCAGGTATTTTTGTGTGGAAAAGAATATCCCTAATATTTTCCCATTGTTCTTTCATGTTTATAAAATGCTTTTCATTAAAAATATCCTAATTCACTTTTTAAGCTTTTATGTATAGATATGGGCCTGCCTGTTTTGCGATTCTTTGTAGAATCTATTCATTGGCACAAAGTCATGTAGATGAGTCTTAAAGTACTTTGAATAAAGAAAGAAAAAGAACATTTCCAAATATTGAACCAAGTATAAATTGATGTACCGTCATCTCCTTGAAAGTGTAGAAAGCCTGTGATGGGAACTTTGATCTTTTGGAGCATTCTTATTATCTCTTTGGAGTGTCAACACTCAAACTGTGTGATAAAAATGTCAGTGGCAATGTTATCCATTTTTGTGTTGATCACTTTCACAGAGGTATTCAGCAACTGAGCCTATTTCTCAATCCCAGGTCACTTTTGAAGCACTAAATCCTTCATCCCTTTTTTCTGTGCAACTGCCAAAATTTCCTCCTGCTACAATGACATTGATCGTGCACTCTTAAAACAAAATGTACTTATTTAATACAAAATGTAAAGCAGGTGTGATTATGCATTTTTATATAAAGTTCTGCCTCATTTAAAAAAAGAAGATTAGCAGTGCTCTCTGTGATGGAAGAAAAGTAAATTGAATTTAATATCAGGGAATATTTTACTGACTGTCTTAGCAACTCACAAACGGTTCAATAAAATTTGTCAGGAGCTGTGGAAGTACTTCCAATCTGTCTGGTAAAGTACCACAATAATAGAAGACTGACAAAAAAGCTATTGATCTGGCTGCAGGTTTTGGAGCAGGAACTATTTAGCCAAGTTTAGGGTCAGAACCAACAGGTGGGAACATTGTAGTTCCAATCTATTTTTAAATAGATGATGATCTAGAAAACCTGAGCAAGACTTAGGTGTGGGGATACATGTACGTGCCTGTAACATGAATATATGCCCTCTCAAATGCCAGTCTCTGGTAGCGTTCTGTTAGTGCTTCTAGGTTTGACATACCGCAGACATGTGGGAGTAACATAACAAAGAACACCTTCCTTGCCTGTGAAATGACTGTCATATTTCAGGGGGTTGGAAGACCAGAGCGTTCAGGAGCTCCAGTAGCCTTGCTTGTGCCACGGTGCCACCCCGGCTCCCAGATGTAACCACCTGCAGGGAGCGGAAGAGGAAGATGCACTAGAGGAGGTCTAGGGGGGTTAGCAAGCTGCCTAGGACTTTAATCCCAACCAAAATAGGAAACTGCGGAGGTGGCCATGATGAACAAAAGTGACAAAGGAGATGTGACTAGACTAGACTTCCACTTACATAAGTGGAAGTCAAGCAGACTAGGCATGTAAGTGGAAGTCAGCAGAGCCAAAGTGAAAATTAACTGATACTTTTTTTTTCCCCCCAAAGATTGCATAATTTCCATCCTAGACTTTGGAAAAGAATTAGTACGTGTTATTGTAGGACCAGTAGCAAAGGTAGATGTGGGCATATAGCAAATATATCATGTATGTTCTAAAAAGAAAAATCTAAATAAAGCCTCAGCAAGCCAATAGAACACATTTTACGTGAAATATAATTATTTAAGGCCTGAAGATAATGCAAAGTGGGATAAATGCTGCAGGGGTTTACTAAAGGTGCATTATGCCAGGCGGAGATGATATCTTTCTTTGCTAAAATTAATGAATTACTAGACCAAGGAGGTGTGGGTGATGTCATCTGTCTGTACTGGATATCTGGATATTAATAGTCAAAACTGGAAAACTGGGGATCAGCATAAGTAAAATAAGTGATTAGCTAAATGAGAAACAGCACTGGTTAGTGCTGAATGAGAAAGTACAGGGTTGTGTAGGTGTCACTAGTAGAGTTCCTGAAGGATGAGGCTTGTGATCAGTCTTAAATTTTTCCTCAAGTGACTTGGACACTGAAAGTGGGAGCAAGTTGATGAAATCTGCTGATGAGGAGGAAGAAGGAGTTGGGTCAACTAGTTGATCACTGAATGACTAAGTCACTATTATTATACATCAGTTGGAAAGGAAAATGAAAAATCATAGGATGGATTTGAATTTGATTCTGTATAGAAAGAGGAAGTATTTGTCATTATTCAACACAACGGAGAGGCATCTTTTAAAAGTGCTAATTGACAATTTTGTTTACTTGTGAGGAAATAAACTTACAAGTTTTGTTTAGCAAACTCCGAGACAGAATATTCTTTTTTCATTCCAGGGGATAGAACAGTTCATTTAATCTAAAAGACGAGACTAACACATGAGCAAGTTGGTATAACCTGGATGTGATAAATTTGGAATAAACCTGGAAATCAGAAGCTTTCTAAAAACAGAGTAGGGAAGTTTTACCTTCTGATCAGTGCAAGAGAGTGAAATAGTTTGAAGATGGTGTTGGAAGAAAACTTAATGAAAAAAATTATGCAAAACGTTACGCACAATAGCAGAGAACTGGGCTAGGTAAAAGCCCAAGAGGTGCTGGGCCACCAAGATTCATCAGCCTGTTTAGGAAGGATGAAAACGTGAACATGGTTGCGTAAGTTGAACTCTTGTCTTTCAAGAAATCTAGTAGTTTCTGTGTCCCTCTAATGCCAGGGTTATTTGGAAGGGAGGAGGAAAAGGAAGGGAAAGCTACTTTCATCCTTTTTTTTGGTCATGTAGTAATTGATTTGGGAATTATCTGGAAGAAGTGGTTTGTTAAATGGTCAATAAGACATGTGCATGTAACAACTGCCACCCATGTTGACCCTGATTATACTGAGAGCTGGAAAAGGTAAATCACTGCAGCTGGAGTCAGTGTCTCGGCCTCCTGAGCTGACGTAACTAGAGTAGTTGGACTGATGTTGGAGGCCCACAGTTTGACCTTCTGTATGTTGCTATGTAGTTGTTAGGGATGTAACTTCTGTTAGATAAAGCCCAGTTGGACAGTTGTTATGAAGAAAACTGTGTAACTGGTGGAAATAGTAGAACTAAACTTACACAAGATTATTTGTCTGGCAACTTGCTACACCAATCACGAGCAGCAACTCGGAGCAGTCACCAACCAGAAAAGGTCAACCAGCCTGGGAGATGCTCCCTGTCTCGTAAAACTCATTCACCTCAGCCTGACCAACTCAGGGACATCTGACGATGCAGGGTCTCCAGGGACGCCTGGGGCTAAGCTTGCGTGGCCAGAACCAATGCCTGTAATGCCCTGCTCCTCCTGACTTGTGACAACTGCTGCTCCTCGCGGCAAGGAGAGGGGAAGCAGAGAGAACCACGTTTCTATAGTTTTGTATTGTTCTATGCGTTACTGATTGCTCCTTTACAGGGGCAATAAACATCCAAAATATTTCATATGTATCCAGCTATTTTGTAGTAATTAATATGTGTTTAGTTTGTCATGACCTAAACTGCAACAGTTAGGCTCAGTGTTGTAACAGATCGTTTTCTTTTGCCAATAAGAACCTGACAGCTATGCACAGGGATACCTTAACTGCTTTGCTTTATATGGAAATGAGCCCAATAGTGCAGTAATATGAGGAAAAAAGGACAGGGAAAATGTTTTCGGAAACTTTACCCTGTGTGCCTGTTGGTAGGAAGCAAGGATTCTTCTGCAAATTAAGCCGACTACCATTAGGTTTGACACAGTGCTGAATGGTTTGCAACGCAGGCTTGCACACCTCTGCAAACGAGAGCAGAACATTTTTCCTGTAGAATCAATTTGCGAGAACAGATCAGAGAGAATTGGAGAGAAATGGTACAAAGGGGAGACCGAGAGAAGGGTTGGTGCAGATAAGGAGAGAGAAGGAACCAGAATATCAAAAAGATGGAAGGAAGAAAAGGATAAAGATAAGCAGGGATAAGGGATGCGCAAAGGGGGGCTGAAAAAAAGAGTAGAGGGCATGAGGGAAGACAGGCAGACAGAGGAGGGTGTGCATGAATGCCTGTAGGAGTTGCTGAGAAAAGGCTCATGTGCACAGCAGAAGCAGGGGAAGATGCACGATGGATGTACGTACTGGGGGAGGGAGAGAGGCAGTGAATACACACAGCAGGAGCGGGGAGAGAGATAGATGGCAAACATGCATATAGGAGTGGTGGGGAGAAATAGTGGATGTACACAGCAGGGAGAGAGCGAGTGAGAGAGACACACAGCAGATGTACACAGCAGGGGGGAGAAATGCATAGAATGGGGAGGGGAGAGCAGTGGAGGGAAAGTATTAAGAAGTCACAACAAAATAAAACAATAAAATAATAAGAAATCATAAAATTCATGATTTGAACATTTCTCATTATTTAACACAGGAAATCAAGAGACTTTGAAGAGAATTTACATTAGTTAAAAATTTTAAGCACTTCAAATGTTAATGGTGTTTGGTTTGGAATAAGACTATGCTTGACTTAATGAATTCCTCTTTGCATTCGCAGCGAAGCAGATGTCTGCTTTCTGTGTCTGACAGGAGACCAAATCCATTGCTTTTTGACGTCAATAGGACTGTGGCTCTTTCAAGGGCATGCGTTTATCTTGTCAATGTGGTCTAACCAACCAGCCTGGCTTCTCTGCTCTGGTCTTGCACAGGTGAGGAAGGTGGGTGGGAAGTGTCGTCACCTAAACTTTGTGAAATCTAACAGCTGTCAGATGCCTCTCGATACTCTTATGCATGTTTGGGCACTGATCCCCGTTAATCAGTGCAGCACGCAGTTGAGGGGAGGTTGCTGTGATGTGCTTCCGTGTGTGGCTTGTAGAGGTACCTGGCACCAGGCCAATGGCATGGACAGGGTTAGACCACCTTGATGATAAGTATAAAGCAGCATAAATAACAGAGCAGTCAAACCATGAGATTGGTTAAGGGGCAGCTTGTGGAGGATAATTTTTCTTTTTCTTTTATTGGATTAGGTGATATGTATCTTTTCCCAATTTCTGTGGAAAATATACAAGAAGGCTCCAACAATTTTTATGAGCATAACATAAACCCCACTGGTATGCAGATGGAGGGAACACTGGCATTGGAGTGATTTTGTTATTACAACTGTTCACAAAGTTGCTCCTCTGTGACTGAGCTGACAATTTAATAGCCAATCTATAAGGGAACAAAGTAGCATGGGAAAAGTGACTCAAAGGGAGACTCTTCTCACTTGTGAAGAGACAATGTTGGTACAGCAAAGGCACAAGAAACTGAAGGTTGAAGAAGTTGTTTCTCAACAAAGCAGGGTTTCCTCAACAGAAGAGGGGGGGCTTCCGCATGGAAGAAATAAGGTGTTGCTGGAAAACTTGGCCTCTCACAACTGTTTTACTGGGTGGAATCAGGAATGCACTGAAGATGGGCAGCAGTGTGGGCTGTTAGGAAAGTCTCTCTCTCCTCCAAATGCTTTATACCCCCTAAAATAATTTATTCCTATTGGTGTGAGAAAGGCTCCACAGAGCGGTGATTGCAGGCTTTTGAAGGGAGACTTACCAGTGTCCAAATTCATGGGACAAAGTGAGTACAGCCAACGTATCCGTGCAGGCCTGCGTCTTTGATCAGGGAATGGGAATGTAAGGCTTTTGTAGCTTCAGTGAAAAGTAGAAGTATAATGACTGGATTACTCTAAGGTGGAAACGTAGTAAAAGACATGCTCAAAAAGCAATAAATGCTCTTATTCATATCACCATTTTCCTTCCTTCTGAATTCTTACATCTAAAAGCTCGGAGAGAAAAGATTTTGTTGTGGTTTAACTGCAGTCGGCAACTGAGTACCACACAGCCGCTCGCTCACTCCTCCCCGCGCCCTCCCCCCCGCTGGGATGGGGGAGAGAATTAGAAGAGTAGAAGTGAGAAAAACTCGTGGGTTGAGATAAGAACAGTTTAATAATTGAAATATAATAATAATAATAACAACAACAACATAATAATAATAATAATAATAATACTACACAAAGCAAGTGATGCACAGTGCAGTTGCTCACCACCCGCCGACCGATGCCCAGCCAGTCCCCGAGCAGCGGCCCCCCCGGCCAGCTTTCCCCAGTTTATGTACTGAGCATGACGTCACATGGTATGGAATGTTTCTTTGGCCAGTTTGGCTGTGCCCTCTCCCAGCTTCTTGTGCACCTCCAGCCTTCTCAGTCGGTAGAGCATGGGGAGCTGAAAAGTCCTTGACTAGTGTAAGCACTACTCAGCAACAACTAAAACGTCAGTGTGTTATCAACATTGTTCTCATCCTAAATCCAAAACACAGCACTGTACCAGCTACTAGGAAGGAAATTAACTCTATCCCAGCCGAAACCAGGACAGATTTATTTTCTTCAAGTTTCATTTAACCTCTGCAATATGTTCTGTGGTTGCTGCAGTCTTCCTACAGCATAAGGAGTTTCAGGGAGTGCTGTGCTCTCTGGCCAAGCAAACTTAGCAAAAAGGAGAGAAGGTGGGTGAAATATGCGGGTTTCAAGAGAGAAGATGTATATGTCAGAGACTCATGTCAAAATGGCAATACTATAGGCCGTACTGATAAATTAGGAAGTCCTAGAAGGGTCTGTTTGTCTCTTGTCCAGATTTGGAAGGATCTCACTGCCTGTTTCCTTTTGCCATAGTGAAGTCTGTGTGTGATTTGACAAGTAATGTGGAAAAGTAGGGAGGGAGAGACTCCTGCCACAAGAACTTGGCTTTTTGTATAAGTGGAACCAGAAATAAATATGGAGAAAAGTGGCGGGACTGATGTATTCAATTAGATTTTAACGCGTCTGAAAGGGTAGTTCAGGGACAAGCTGGCCCTTCTACTTCTGTGTGCATTGGTAGCTGCTCTGAGGGTCCATTAGTGCTCTTAGTGTGAGTGTCATATGCATTCATTGCCTGTTAACATACTTCCCTCAGTCTCCTCCTAGCTCAGCGTTGTGAGTTTCCTCTCCTTTTCCTGAACTGGATGGGTAGGAGGATGCTTAGACACTGCTGGAGGGGGGAGAGGTTCGGTCTGAACTGCTCTCATGGCCATCTCCATCCTCAGAGGCTCTGTTCTCTGGTAGCATCAGCCCAGGCTTTTGTCACTCTCTGCCCTCACGCCGTTTTGAATACAGCATGGCATTGCTGAATCATTTGAATGAACAAAAGAAATGCTGATGAATAAGGGCGCTCTCATGCATATGTGCAACCAAGTTTTCAGAGTGCTGCTGTGGTTGAGGCGGAGGGATGGCCTTGCGCCACTTCCACGGGCCAGGTGCAGAGCTGCCTGAAGCTGATGGGAAGATGTGTCTTCAAGCTGGGCCCAGTATACATAAAAGATTAAATAATTGCTTTTGGAATGCCAAAAGTAGCTAAGGTACTCATATCGTCTCCTTCCATGTTGCCATAATAAATTTGTCTCTCTTCTTAGATGCTTTAAATTTCTACATGATGTTCAAAAGGAAAAATCTTGTTAGTCCAGATGTTTGAATAGCACTTGGAAAAAAATCTCCCTTGGCATTCCCATAATTCTGTTTTGTAACCAATGTCAGCCTGGGAAAGCAAGGATTATCTTGGGCAATTCAAGTGTGACAAGATGAGCTGAATCTTACTATCAGAAAGAGAAAAAAAAAAAAAAAAGAGATTTGAAAATCCAGTAGATACAGTGTCAGTGGGCCTGTTGTAAAAGCAAAAGCTTAGCTGAGAGTTTCAGATGGGTGAGACGTGATAACTCTGTGAAGCAAACATTGCTGCTAAACAGAACAGTGTATGAGTGTTGTGGTGCCAGGAGCACCATTTGGTTTTGGGTACCACGATTGCTCTGTAATTCTTTGATGAAATCTTTGCTTTTCAATAAGTGTTATTTTAATTCTTTTAAGATATGCTTATATGTTAATAGCACAACCAGGTGTATTGTGAAGTATATGCTACTGCATATGTAAGTGACACCTCATTAAAAAAAAAAAAATCTTGTTTATGAAGTAGCTGCTATGAAGATTTAATTCTGGAGGGACAAGCTTTAGAAATACCTATAAAATACCAAAACCTTTCTGTTTTTCATCAGCTGCTCTATTGAAATTAATTTTACAGAATATCGAATTAGATGCTGTTTGTTTAACTACTTGAACTGTAGGGGTTACATGCCAGGTAAAGAAAAGTGTTTTGAATATAAAATAGTTTGAAATTAAGTCATTTTAAAATGAGAATGAATACTGTGAGAAAAGCTCAGTCCCCTTCAGCTCTGATTAGTGACTGTGTGATACTTAAAGGGATAGACTTGAATATTAATATCGTTGATGTGTCCTATCTTAAATCTATTCGATAAAAATTAGAATTAGACATAGAGCATAAATCACATCTCATTCTGTCATTTCATAACATGTTCTGAGGTTTTTTGGTGTTTTTTTTAAGGGAGGGGGTGTTTGTTTTTGACTTCAGCATTAGCAGTGTTGTGATTTAAATTATGGTTCATATTCAGAATGAAATTAGAGGATCTTATCTGGATGTTGATTGCAATTTTGCTGATTTTTGTTCAGGACCATGTAGTCCGCAGATGCTATAGCCTCTTTTTTCTCTGCCAACAAGCAGAAGAAAAAACATTGAATTTTCACATGTGATGAAAGACTGGAAGGAAGGGACAGAGAGGAAGAGAGCAGAAAGTAAAATGGCAGGTAGGGGAAGAGAGCGGTGAAACACAGCTGAATTTCTGTGCATTTATGCAGCACAAACTGGGACTTATGCAGCAACGTGACAAAAATGTCAATTATGACCATATCACTGCTACGTAACTAAAAGGAAAGGCCTGCTCAGCTCCTGTGTTTCTTGATATATAGCAGTATATTGTATGCACAGCGTCTTGATTTCAGTTATGTTATCGAAGCTGAATTTAGGTAATGTCATAATTACACATATATTACAAAGAAAGAAAAAATAAAATGTTTATATATGCTTTCAGACCTATCTGACCTTCCATGTCTCACTTGACAGTTGAAAGCAGTTAGAACATACCACACAATTTTTAGAGTTTTTTAATACTACATTCTTAGTAGGTTTTTTTGGTGTATATTCATATCAGTTAATGATACAATATGCACAAAATGTATCACGGATCTGGTCCTTTTAATTTTTTTCTTGTATGTTAACATTGATTAGAGATTCTGAGAATTTTTCTCTATTCTGTTTTCATTTCTTCTCCACCTAGTCATTGTATTAAATCAGTAAGAACCTTCCTTTCTGACGTCTTTATGTCTAGGGGCTTGGCATAAGAGGGCATGATGACAGAATTCAGAGCATCATCTTCTTTCTTTATTGCTTTTCTTGTGACAAATCTTTAACAGAATCTAGAGAAAATCAGTATATTTGAAAAAGAAAAAAAAATTAGACTTCACTCCCATAGGATTTTTTTAGAAAATGGTTACAATGTTGACTTCCTGAAATACACTAGGAAAAAACATATTTAAGCTCTAAGAATTGCATGGCACCTACATGATCTGCATTGGATTGGAGTAGGATGGTAGTAATAGATTGTAGTTAATATTCCTCAATTAATTATTTACACCATATTAATGTATCAGATTCAGTTCTGATACTTTCCTTGTTTCCTAAATGTACTCCCATTTCTGAAATGAGTTAAAAAGAAATATGACAGTTACAGATAAGATAAAATCTGACATTGGGCACATTCAGAAAAGTGTATTTTGAAAAACCACGTCATAGTCTTGCAAAGGCCTTATTTACATGAACATGTTGAACACCATGTTGGCCACATTTATAGCTTCTCAGAGAGAATTTTCAAGTTAGAAATTTAATTAGAAATTAAATTCTTTAAATTTTCCCTACACAGAAATCCTTTTAAAATTTAAACCTTCGTTCTACAAATTGAATCATATCAAATTGTAGTTGATCAAAATATTGCTGCATTATTGGTAAATTTCTTTTCTCTGAGGAGACTTCACCTGTAAAAAAACATACTTTGTATATTCATATGCTAGAAGTTGCAAAAGGTGTCAGCCCAACTGAGAAGATATAATGTAGTATTTTGTACCTTAATTTTTTTTTTATTATTAAAAGTTAAAAAATGAAGGAACAGAAATTGAACTTGAGCGTACAGTAGCCAGTTAAAACATACTTAAAAAACAACCCCCCACCGCCAAAACCCTCATGGCGTAGTCCAATCAATCAATGAAGAAAATCATGACCGCGCAAATTGCCTTCTTCCTCCTTGCAAAGTCAAGGGCCTTTGCTGCGTAAGTAACATATTTCATAATCCATGAAGCCGCTGCTTTGTCTTTAGTGTCCTGTTTTGGCTGTACTATGTTATTCACAGGAAAATATAAGAAATATTTTATTGGATGACAATAAAGTAATCTGTTGAGAGAAATTCTTCCTACCCAGTTAATGGATACCTTCTTGGCTCCTCTCTTGAAGGATACTCTTTGATGATCTGGGGAAAAAAGAAAAGGCCCACTGAAGTTCCTGGCTTCTATGATGTCTTGTGGCATTCAACTCTTTAAACTAAATTTGTATAATAAAAGCAAGTGTTTCTTTTCAAGAGGCTAAAAATGCATTACTACATTAAAAAAATTACTTTTTTTGTGTGTGGTGAGAAGAATTAGCCACTCATGTTTACTCTTCACTGTGTGTATATTTATTTATTTACAGATTTTTACATACGTAAACCCTAACTCAGGAGGCTCCTGCCCAATTGTGAGGTCTCAAGTAGAGAGAAGGAAAGCTGTCATGTCCTGTATTCTGTGCTGTTTGCTTTTTGCCATCAGTCAGGGCAGGTCAGTTTTCTAATTACAGGGTGAAAAGTCATGGATACAGCATAAGGAATGGGAATAAAGAATTCAAAACCTGTTAGTATGCCTTTCTAAATCAATGGTAGCAATGGTGTTTGAAATGCTCAGTGCAATATTGTATCAGCCTGTTTCACACAGAAATGTTGGAGAGAATACAGAAAAATCTGAGCATGAAAACCATTTTTAAAAGGAGAAATAAAAAAAGGTTGAAGTTATCTTGTCTTCAAAATGATGATTTTGATAATTCTTGTTAGCCTTTTTTTCATAACAACAGAATATTCAGTAAAACAGTAAGGTGATAAATTCCAGATGTTTGAAAGAGTTCTTCCAGAGGGCTGCTGTGGTATAGTACTGAAAATAAATCAAATTAATAAAATGTGATGTAGTGGGGAATAGTTAACACACAGCTTTTCAGCTTTTGAAGAGGGAAACATAGTTCTAATTTACTTTGAATTTCAGAGTATTTTTTATCAAGTTCTTTATCAAATGGTCTTAAGAAAAAACCCAAGAAAGTCTACCTAGATGACTTTCTATATGAGGGCAGGCTGAACAGGCTGGAACTTTTAAGCATAGAAGAGGTGCATATGTGGGAAGTGCTATGGTAGAGGTGAATACAAAGATGATTGCTGCAGAGGGGCTAAGTAGGGACTAGCTGTTCATCATCTTCCATAAGAACCAGGGGAATCCAGTGTAATTATGACCTAGTAGGCTTAGACAGTGGAAAAAACCCCAGCAGTTCCCCACCCCCCCGCAAACTACAGAATTTAAACTGTGGAATACATATCTCTACTATTTTCGGAAGGTCAAAAGTACAAACTGATTTAAAAAGAGACTGGAAAATCAACAGAGAACTGGCTAATGAGTCGCTATTAAAAACAATGGTGTGGATGAACCTGTGATTTGGGAGATGCTATCCTCATTTACTTAATGGCAGGTATTTTGCACGTTCCTCGATGCTCGCAGCTATGGAGATGGGCTACATACTAGGTGGACTAACGTTCTGATCTGCGGTTGCATTTTCTAGATTCCTAATTTGTATATGGCTATATGTACAAAAATCCTCGCTTTAATCTTTTTTCCAGAGCCTAACAAAGATCCAAAATCACTTGCTGTAGTGTATCCCCATAAGATACTCTGCATAAAATATAGGTTGCTGTGCTGTTCGTTGATACCTGTTTTCTCCTTGATAAAGGTGCATTGCAACATCAAGACCAAAGGTGATGGTGTTTTGCTGCTCAACTGGGTGGGTACAATAATATTAACAATTGTTCCTGCTCTGAAAAATACTTTAGGACATGACGAGGAGGAATGTTTTGAAAAGTCAGCTTTCGGTATCTTAAGGGACACTTACATTAAAGTTTCAAGTGGCGATTACACTCCCATTACATTCTGCCTAGCTACTGTTGAATGCATTACTGAGTGATGATTGACCCTCTGGAAGTGTTATAATGTATATACTGTTGGTGCATGATGCGGTAGAAAGCAATATCCGTCTATATCCCAGTTCAGGACTGAGGAAATAAATGCACTGTGCCGTTTTGAGTAATTGCCTGCACTCTGTTCATGAATCTATGTCTCTGCAATTTATTTAAACATAAACAACTCTCTGTTTGCCTCCAACACTTTGCCTTTTCTCTTCAAAATTCTTTGGAATTTGGAGAAGAATGCTTTCTCCTCTCTTGCAAGTGTTTAGTTGCTCGTTGACCTATCCAACCTGTCATTTTCTGAGAGCCTGGTTGGGCAGCAGTCAGAACAGAAGCCTGTCATTTGGGGGCCTCCTGCACATTGGGCTACAAATGAAAGAAAGGTCCAGTTTATATCCATTATGTTATATTTTTGACTAATACTCTTTTGCCTGATTTGAATAAAATATTTATTAAATTATTTTTAAATGCACTTATTTAAATGTAAAATGTAAAAATGTTAATCAAGCAATTCGTATATAGACTCAAGTACAACAATCTTTGAAAAAGCACGTATTATAAAGCATAAGTATTATCCAGTGTAGAAACACTACATAAAAAAGAATTCCTAGTATATGAATCTGACCCTTCAGAAAAACAGACCCGACTGGGAAATGTTGGTGAATTTATACTTTTAAAGAATCTAAAAGCTTAAGGAGTCACCTGATGGATACGCATAACAAATAACACAGTTGTCTGCTACATATGACTTCAGTTTAGCAGCAAAGCCAAAGATTGTGGTTTTGTCCACTTGTATCAGCAGAACACTTACGAGTTATACTCAATTTTCAGCACACGCTTACATTTCATTGGCTTCTGAACTGAAAGTGAAGCATATGCCTGTGTGGTTTGCTGAATAGCGGTGGTCCCCAGGACATTTGAATGCTTTTGTGCACTTAGGCCTAATCAAGAAGTGTATCTGGAATGTAGGATGTTTCTAGCAGAGTCTAATAAGTTATTGGTTTGACAGATCTCAAATTCAACTTGTTTTTAGCACAGCAGTGTGTTTTCGCTGGAGCAGTCTGCTTTGACTTGTAGAGTTTTATGCTTGTGTAAGGACTCTCTTGTATGCCTTTCCTTTGAAAAAGAAACACAAACAAATAATAAAAAAAAAACCCGCCCTGAAACCCAAAAGAGAAAGAACAACTCCTGCATAACTTTTAAGGGAAGAGCTGTGCTTTGTTCCAAGGTTAAAAAGGAAAATTGAAACAAAAGACGGACCAGTTAATAGAATGTAGGATGTTCAGGTAAAATAAAGTCAAGTTTCATCTATGATGAAGAAGATACCTACTGTCTAGCAAGCACAGTCTGAAGAGGACATAATAACTAATAACTTATCTGTACCTGGTTTATTAGGATAAATCTGCAGATAAAGATATGTGTATAATGGAAGCTTCAAAAGCTGCAAATCTGATGTGATAAATGATTCAAAGTACAACACATTAGCTTAGATTTTAATGTTTGTAAAATGAATGAAACAATACATCTATATGCCAAAGTAATATTATCATAAACGTATTTGCCAAAATATAAGACATAAATTGCACTTAAATTTAGTAATCTGTGATGGTATGCTCGAATGTATCTTTGTGATTAAATGTGAACAATTGCTCCTCTAAGGTAAAGGTCTGTGTACGTGTGATTAATCAGATTGAAATGACAGGGCGGACAGCTCATGCCATGCCTAGTTATCAGAATGATTGATTTTAGTCTATGCTGCTGGATGAAAAAATATCTGTTAATAACTACAGCTGCAAAACTCCTGATGTCACTGATAGCACAAATCACTTCTCACATTCTGTGTTATCTGGTGCATTTGCAGATACGGAGCATACAAACTGATCCATTGGAACGCAAAATTATAATGTACAGATTTATGCAAGAGGGATGACTGCAAAGTGCGTTGCATGAGTAGTGCAAGAAGCTGAAAATTGCTGCTGTTGTAGCTGTCGTAGACACGTTACTTTCTTTGGTATGTGTGGAGTTTTTGCTGTCAGGCTTTTAGCCTGCAGATTGTTTGTGCTATACATCTCTTCCTGCTTAAAATAGAAAATCAGTCACTGAACCTGGATGCTATTAAGTGTTCTTAGAATAGTTCTTAACTAACTTGGTTGATTTGCACTTTCTGATGAAAGAACATTTGGTTGTTTATTGCAGGCTCTGAACAAACATGTTGTTCCAAAATCAACAAATAAGATTACAAATTGCATTGCAACAACAGAATTGTTTACTGTAGGTATGTTCCTTGCCGTGTAATATTTATCTATTTAGTTGGTATGTTTTTGTTTTGAAAGATCTGGAGTTTATCTTCATCAAACATTGTGTCTTATCTGCATTTTGCAGGGGTTAACAGGGAATGTGGGTGTCTTATGGACCTCAGAGGAGGAGCGGGACAACAAATAATCTTATGTGTTTGGTAGGATGCCCTGTTCTTGCATTCTCTCTGTTTACTACTGCGTGTAAGAGTCTGCCCTGTCCATTTGTACTGCTTCCTTTTCTGCCTTTTTCTGTCTGTTCAAGGTGCTTAGCACCGGAAGGTAGAATAAGCATTTTTTTTTTTTTTTTCTTCCCCCCTCCCTTCTTCCCCCCCCCGCCCGCACCCGCCGCCCCCCCGCCACGTCCATAAACTGCAGAATGAACACAGGACTGAGAGAAGTGCAAATCCTTTTGCGTCAGTGTTAACTGCTTCTCCCCCTCCCCCAGTAACTCACCCCTTGTTGTTCTAAATCCAGCCCCTTAGCTAGCCTTTCTTCACTAGCTTTTCATCTGCCATTCCCCACTGGCCCAAAACAACACATTTCATATACCTCCAAACACAAAAATCTTTGCAGGTTCTTATAGTCCCCTGTTCCCCCAGAATTCACAAATGTGTCTGTTTTCAGGAAGCACATACTATGGTGGTCTGAAATGCTGGGGTTGTTGCTTTCTTGGAATGATAAAATTGTCCTTTGCTCTTTCAAGCTTCTCCTTTCTGCTTCATAGGTAAGTTCTTCAATGTCAAAAATGTGTATATTAAAAATCCCAGACTTGTTGAATGAGTATGCTATTTCATCATGCTGCTGTTTAATTATGGCTCGTATTCCGCAGAAGACCAGAGTGTGGTCATAGTGATACCAGTGAGCCTCAACATTTTATGGATGTAAATGATAGGGAAAAAATGCTAAGTTACAAGAAAGCAGAGATGATTCTTGCTTAGTAGGATATTAAAGCATTACTGTCATTATTATTTGTTCTTATTTCTCCAGAGGACCTTGGTCTTGATTATGATTCCGTTGCGGTAAGTGCCTCTATCAATCACAGGGAGATCAAGTCCTTGCCTGAAGATGTGCATATAAAGATACCCCATACAGCAGCATGCCCTGAAGGAGCTTGATGGTAATTTCATAGGTGCCAAATATATTAATGTGAGTTCAGGTAGACTGGCATGTTTCTGAAGTCTGAGGTATTTCAAGATTAAACCTTCTATTTATTTATTTTAATTATTCCTGTGATTCTCCCAGGAATAACTGTGATGCAGAAACAAAAGACTTGCCTGCCTTTCAGATCTGCAACCTTCTGAACTTTGAATGGAAGGATAACATGGCATATATGAATATGACTTTATATAATAATTTCCATCATTGAAGATTTTTTTATAAACATCAACAACATAGCCCTCAATAACATCTCTGTGGATATTGCCCTTTTATATGTTGAGAAGGGATGTGTGGGAATCCTGTGTTAGATGCTTTCATTAAAGGAGTGGAAAACTGAGGATGAATCCTTGCCACTAGTGCAATTTACTTAGGAATTTACTGAGGAATCATCCCTTAATCTAAAAGTCATAACGTTTTAAATAACAAACTTTTAATATTCAGAATGGACCCAGTTACCCTCTAAGCAGCTAATAATTTCAAAATGCCGTTGGCCACAGATACCCATAAATTACCTTCCCTCGCTTTCCTTTCATACAAATCATGAACGTTGCACTAAGCTGCAAATATGCTTATGTCTTTTTTTCAAGCAAAAGAGTAAGAGCTGACTTTAAGCATGCTCGTGTGTGTGGTGTTCCTGAGTTCACTGTTTGATTCGTTTGCAGATACGGCAGTGAGAACTGAGAAGGTATGTTTAAAATACTGCCGGTTGTTTTTATGTGCAAGAAGAATCCCAGCCATGAAAGAATCTGAACTAGGAGGAGGAGACAGCAGTTCTTGGCTGCACTCTTTTACTAACATGAGTAAGCCATTGCTTTGGCCATAAGGTTGAAGATGCACCACCTAAGGAATTTTAGTTAGAAGGTCACAGTTTGGCACCGAGTACAGGGCATACATACGCATCCGCTCCGTCTCCAGGCAGAGCTGCCGGACTCTTCATGTATAAATAAATAACCTAGTGTAAGACAGATTATGTTCCTCGGATATCAATCACTGGTAAATATCGTGTTTCTACTCACGATGTAAGAATACTAAATGGAAACTCATGAAGATTTCAGATTGCCATTATATTTACAGTCCCAGGGCTTACTGCTGAGAATTATTGGATGTCTTTTGCCTCCGAATATGGGCTGAAAGCTGCAGTGGGATACTCATTCCCAGCTTGCCTCTTAAGATTAATGTTGATTTGAAAGTCTATTTCCTACAACCTTACCTCTGTAAATAATGCAAAAGGCTACCAGATCTTCACCAGTTGGGCTCAGTGAGGAAACAAAACCCCAAACCCAATCCTTCCTGATTCCATGTCTGGCAAATGGTTTGGACCAAAATGTTCTGGGTACTGTGTGATTACAGAGAATGAAAAAAGTGGGGGAGAAGGGGAGGAATATCACAAAAAAAAAATGCATGAAATGTCGGAGTGCCTTCTAGTAGCTGCACGATGAAAGGGCAATTGTTCATTCCCCTTCCTTCTACTTCTACTTGGCTATCAGCTCTTTTTCTGTCAGCAGTCAGACATTCCCCATTTCCAGCTGCAAATAATACATCCCTCCATGTGCTGGCGTCAAGAGGCAGGGTTGGTTCAACCCTGGATTATTGCCATCTTTCTGTGGCAGTGACTCCAATTTCTTTGCAGTCTGTTCTTACGCTTCCCTCACCAGCCCCTCTTCTCCACTGGTCGAAACAAAGGTGAGAGATTGTTCACAAAATTCAGGAATTCTGTGTTGGAGACTGTCGGTGTTTTGAAAGAAGCCACAGTTGGGTGTTTTGAGTCTAGACTCTGATATTTTTCAACATGAATGTGGCTGTTGTTTCATTCCTGATGAATTTTGGCTTATTAAAAAATAATTACAGATATGTTTCTTCTTAGAGGAGAAAATAGATAGATATCTTTTTTCCTCATTTAGTATATCAACAGATTAGCTTGTGATCTTTTTTAATGAACTATCAGGATAAGAAGGAACTCAAAGCTTGCTACATACTCTTTTAATCATTGTTGGTAGTAGTGAATGCATAACGCTAGATGGATATTTGTTACCCTTTCCCTTCTTGATACAACTGCTCTTGTTTTGGCGCTGGATTTTTTTAGTTCTGCAACATCCTTGTTTAATAACAAAAGCACAGTCGCAAACAAAAGAGTAGCCCAGCCATGGAACAGTGTCAGCAGCGCCAAAACCATCTCAGCCAAAATAGCAACTAAGAGGGGTACACAGCACTTCATTAACCCGGTTTTGTCCAGGTACCCTGGAAGTAGGCCTTAAGGAGGTTATCTAGCCAAGTCAGCCAAGCTGGCAAGAGAATCACCACAACATGGTGTAGCCAGCCTTAATGAGCTTTAGTGTGGAACAGTAGAATTCAGACTGACCAAAATTCAGATCTGTGTTGAGGGATGATTATTTTCAACTGGAGTATAAGGAGTACGATTTTTTTTTTTAAGTTTTCTTTTAATTCAATTTTGAGTTACAGCCACAAAAAAAAGAATTTCAGTGTGCCTCTTCATGACAAGAAGTTGTGTTTTCTGCAGTAATGTTCTCCTTCATACAACAACATGGTTAGCACACCATGGGCTTCAATACAGTGGGCCTCCTGAATTTTCTGAGAAGATGGCTTCAGTGTGAGGGAAAGCTTACTATTTTGTTATTAGTTTGTATTACAGAGTAAATATTTTCCAGATAAGAAGTGATTTGGCTTACCACAAAAATGTACAGCGTTTTAAAATGTAGAAATCAGAAGCTTATTTTTACTACTTCTATGAAACAGTCACCTAGGAGAAAGCCATTTATGAATTGAGAGAGGGAGGTGGAGACTTTTTAGAAGTATATTCAGCCAATTTTGATTCTCTTAAATTATCTTAGGTATTTTTAAGCATTTTTTTTTCAGTGGATTCATATTTCAGACAGTATTTCTGACAATCTATTTTATGCTTCATTGACCACAAGGTTTGAAATTCTAGTCCATATTGACACAGTAGTGCCAAATTTGTAGTGATAAATGGACAACTTTTTTATTTTAAATAGGTCTCTGGTGTTTAATTTGAGATCTGTGATTTTTTTTTCGGTTCATTACTTCTGCTATTTTTCTGTCTAGGAAAAAGTGATCAAAAGAGACAGAGGGATCAAGGTGGAATATTGCTTTAGACTTTTCATATAAAAAAAAAAAAGAAGAAATGGATTGTCCAAGGAAGGGTAAATGTACTCATACCATGTGTTCATTTTGCTTTAACAGAATAAATTTTATAATTTTCTGACTTTGTTTTTTTTTGTGACAACTGAAAGATCATAATTTTCATGGTGATAGTGTTTTTCTATCGCAACATTGCTACACTTGGGAATCTATTTAAAATGTGTAACCCATGATTCATAATTGGGTAGTATGCTTGCTAATGCTATTTTCATAAGCAAAGATCTTTTATTTAGTTCTACCATGAATTTCTTGAATTTCAACAGAGTGGTAGTGTTGCTAAATTATAACCTCCTATACTAAAAGCAATAATACCTCCTATCATTATTTAAGTGTGTTGTACTATGCAATTATAAGGAGGAGGAAGTTGAAGAGGAGATTAAGCACTGAGCAAATGCTTCTATTTTAGCATGTTCTCTATTATTCTTTATCCATTTTACAACAAACCACGTCTCCTCATAAATGGGCCCTGAATCCAAAGAGTTAGTCATGTTGTTTGCCTAATTCTACAGAAATTTACATTTTATATTACTCATGTAAGATTTTCCTGATCTCAGTCTTCAAAATTGTGTAGAATTTTTTTCATATTTTCCTCACCCTAAACCTCTCCTTATATCCTCATTTCAAAACTTAAATATTTGGATAAATTCTAACAAACAAACAAAATCTTCTTATACTTGCCTACATAAAATCTTTCAGGCAGCCATTGAATAATCTCAATACATAGTGTAAAATAGATGGTTTTGCTGATCAGTAGATACTTCAGGTGTATACTAAATCTTAGAGAATGAAATCTATGTAGTCTATGCATACAAAGTGGTGTCACTTCCTTGAATAGGAGTTTGAAGTCTTCGGAGGACAATGAGTTTTAAATAAAAATAATAATAAAAAAAAATATTGATGAGAAACTTGTTAGCCAACTGTCTTGTCATGTAGCTGCTTCAGCTATTGTAGCCTGGATTTTTAAGATCTTTATATTATTGTATTTATTAATATTTTATATCTAAATAAAATATGGTTCATATTATTATCTAGTTTTTCTTCAAATTGGTGGAAAATATTTTTATATTTTCCTATGCTGTAATAGCTGGGAGAGTCCACCTTTTATATAGACTACAATTAAACAGAGAGGACACAGAGTGAGGTTACAGTATGTCAAGAGGGCAAAGAAGGGAGTTGCCTACCTGAGGCCAACGAATAGCTTGAGAGCGCTGAACAGTATTATGTTATATCTAAAGGCAATGCAGAAAAGTAACTGATCCTTAAACTGGAAAGAAAATGCTTGCTTCTGAAACTGGTGAGTGACAATTTAAACGCATACTTTGGTGAGGAATAGGACTAATTTTGCTTTTCCTTATTTATTTGGGTCTGTGGCTTGTATGCACTTATGTGTATTTCCCTGTGTATATTTTATGTTGTAAACTATTCAAATTCCTGGGTTTTTGTGTGTATAAACCTACGTGTGTTTATTTTCACAAGGAAAATCCATTTGGCATGTGTTTTTGTTTTCAATTTTTCCAGGAATCCATGATAGTGCTCTATTTTTTTTGTTATGTTTAAGCTTCCTTTCACAGTGGTTTCAAAAATCTGATTGTTTCTAGAAATGCTAAACTGTTACGTTATAGTGCAAACAGAAGATCTTTTGGTTAAGAAAAGAGGAAATGTTTCAACTGGCACATATTTGTGTGTGTGTGTGTATATGTATATATACATATTCATATGTATGTATTCAATGTATGTATGCAGTCAATATATCACATTCATATATGTAAAGTACAGTTTTAGGTATATAATACTTATATAATGAATAAGTGATAAATATAATACTTACCTCATGAACTGTGATAATAAAGATATGCTAAAACTTGAACGGAGATTTCAGAATGCCCAGGTGAATTTCTGTCTTTAAAATTCTGGTGGAAAAGCTACCATTTTACCATTTTCTTTATTGTTACAATTTCAGTAAAGCTGTTTTCCATTAAAATGAAGAATAAGGGGAAAATAAAAGTAATTCAACACAAAACCTTCTCTTTGGGATTTTTTGACAGGGCTTACTGTTGGATTTCAGCAGGCTGTGCATTTGAGGAGATGTTGGTTTGTATTCTGAGGTGTGCTCACTGTGCTTACCACAGTAAGCTACTGAAATCATAAAATACTTCTAATACTGTTTAGACTTGAGATCACTTAACTCCCTGATTTGGTGGAACTTGGCCAACAAGTTAAAAAAATCACTGTACCTAGAAAAAACGTGATCTCATTAAGCGTAATTTCTTCAGAAATCAGGCCAAAGCAGTGTTAAAAGAAGACAAAAAGATACAGTGCTCATAATAAGGATATGTAGAAATATGTTTGGTATTTAGATCAGTGTTTTTAGAGAACTAAGGCTTTTTCTTGGGGTGGGAGTGGGGATTGATTACTGGCTGGTCTCATCTATAATTCATCAGTCTTCTCCTTCATTTATTTTGATACCTGTGAATTTGTAACATAGGTGATGACTCTTTAAAACAAAACGCTTCTCCTCCTCTTCTTTTTCTCACTGATTTTGTTTAACTTAAATTGTGTTGACAGAAAGGAGTTGGAAGGAAGGGAGTTTGGACAAATTTATCTCTGTCATAAGGAAAGTCACACTTGGGAAAGAGAAAAGGCAAGGAAGAGCTTGTAGTGTCTTAGCATGCATTAGAACTGTAATAGACAATTATCACAATTAAATAAAAAATTTTGGCTTCTAGGTAATGTGCCAGTTTTCAAAAACAAAGTATTCCTTGTTGCCTCTTACTTGAGAGAGATAAATCAAATTGCCTACTAAAACTGGGAAATGCTAAAGCACATCTTTTATTTATCATGCCATGTCCATCTATTTGTCTTTTCTCCTATTGAAAATGTAGGTTAGTCTGAGACTTAAAAGTGTTAATTTTCTACGCTCTCTCTTTACTTGAATGTCCTTTATTTTCATGTGCAGTCAAAGAAGCATGAGTATAAGCTTCCATGCTGTGCGTATAAATAACTCCTCTAGCAACTGGCAAGAATTAAAACATGGCATTAGCTGCGATAGCTGCATTAGCTGGAATGGTTTACCCAGGATACATTAACTAATAAACTTGTATCTATTTAAGAAAGATCTAATTAGGATACTTTTGTTACATAAACCAAACCACATTGTTTATTATAATAAAACGTACATAAAATAATGACTAGAACATCATCTATTTTATAATTTCATTCAAATGAGATGACTTAAAGGTAATTTCTATGTTTTAAGCATTTAGTTTCATGGCATTCCCTAGCAATTGACTGACTATAATGTCTCAAATGCTTGCCATTATTAAGAAACATTTAATGTAAGATTAGATCAGTCATAAATATTTTATAGGGAGAAAATATATCCTTTCAGGTGCTTTCCAATGTCTTTATGCCCGTAATTCTGTGCATCTGCATACAAATAAAAGGGATGCTCTATTAGCATATTGCACTCCCACCGCATCCTTCTGTTTTGGGTGAGTCAGTCTCAAAACACTCTGAAGATTGTTTCAACTTTGCTTCCAAAGTCAGCTAGGTACATTTTGGGAGGACTTGGCTTCTCTCTCCTTGCCACTGTCATCTCAGCAGCCCTTGGGGTCAAGTTATGGCTGTTCCCAGGCGTCTGAAGGGCTGTCCTTGACCGTTCATAACATGCTTTGTGCCTGGCACTGGGAGGGACGGGTCCTGCAGCCTCCTTGTTTTAGCAGGCAGCAACCGGGAGACCACTATGACATATATGCCATGTTGGTTTCTTTCGTAATGAAAAATTGAAGTGTTATGATGTCTAAATGATGGTGTGGGGTTTTGAGGGGCTGTGGGTTGGAGGCGCTTTTGCTCAGTACCTTGAATCACCTTTTGAACTGTATCACTGTTGATGGATTTGGTTTTCCTTCCCAGGGGAAGACAAGGTTTGCACCATGGTAGTCCCGTATGAATAAGGCAGATCAGTCTGCCTAAATCAAGCCAGTGAAGGGGAAAGTGGACAGGAGAAACTGAATTTCATTTTTACAGACTGTTATGGCAGGATTGCTACAAACATAAATATTGTAATTTTTAGACACACGGTTTAAGAAAAAAAAGTGAACCTTCTGAAGAAATGAGTCATATTCTACAGGGTTTTTCCCCTTCATCTTCTTTGCCTTTTGTAGTCAAGGAACTGCGTACCATCTGCTGCTGGTGCATTAGGCCCACATCCCTCCTGACTACTACCCTCATTTTTATGACCAGAACAGCAGTTCCCAAAGTTTCCCTCTCAGGGGCTCAGGACACATATCTGGGTTGCAATTCACCTGCGGCAGTCAAATATCCTGTGGGTTAGTGACCCCATTTGTAAGTACACCCTGTCTTACAGCATGTGGAACCTAACTGAGGATCTGCTGATGTGAACCATGTGCAGGAGTTGGACGTGAGCAGCAGCAGCAGCCTGGTGTGGAGCTTCCTGGAGAATGGTCGCAATTTTACAAAGAAATAGCACACCTCGGAAATGATGCTTGGTAAGATTAGTCTGCTGTGTGCTTTAGGGCTGTTCTTCGCTGTGGAAGTTTAATAAGCTTGAAGGAAGCATAGTGTCTGCTCTGCAGCCTGCCTGCTCCATTTATTCTCTTGCTATCTGAAGACAAAACAGTGCTGTGTGTATATTCTGTTGTGATCATACATTAAACAAATTTCTTTCAATGACTTAGCAACTAGTATTATTTCTATTCTAAAGAGAGGAGAATAGTATTTCACAGAACCATTTAAAACTGTTTAACCAAATGGAATTAACAATAATTTTTTTGAAAGGTTGTTTTCTAGTTTAGGTCTATCCTCTGTTTTCTGCAAAGTTTTGTGCCTCTATAAATTCTGTCAAGTCTGGTTTTGTTGACAGGCAATATTGTTCTTCATTTGGAAGTTTGATTTGCTTCCTATGAGATTTCTTGATACACAGTACGAGCGCAATTATAGCTTAAGCTTGAAAAATCCCACCCTCCAAGTGCATGTAAGTGAAGATGCTATAAATCATCAGTGGGGATATTCCTGTATATACTGTTTTTTCCTAGGTTTGGAGGGGGCCCGTGCTGGTGGAAAAAATGTAAGTGAGAAGCTTCATGTTAGATTGGATCACTGAAATCTTCCTTGGAATTTGCCATTTTTCAATGTCCGCAAAAATTAGGTGTAGAGATGTTAACTTCCTTGAACGTTTCATTACCTCTGTGATAACCTTAAAAATCTGTGTGAGCCACATGCTACCACATGGGCGCTAGGGCAGCAGCATTTCTTTTAACAACACAATTGTTAAGAAAGATAAGGGACTAAAATAATAAAAACTAAAAATATTTCTCTTCTTATGTAGAACATGGGATTCTTATGCTTTTAAAGAAATTTTAGCTGCATACTTTGCGACAACTTTTTTTCTTTAAATTTTATTTTCATTTAGCCATGGATTCCCCGTAGTCGTCTATACTAATGCAAGCAGCAGTCCCCATTCAATGCATAGAAGGCTATTATTAAGTTGTATATGTATGAATGGTGCCTTTGCTTTTTTTATTCTGCTTTTTTTGGCAAACAGGAATTGGAAAGAAAGAGAGAATGGGCTGGCAATATCCTTTCTTGCTGTTTAATGAAAAACTGTTACAAAGTCAACAGTATGACAGAATTTATTTCCTTTCAGCACATGCAAAAGAAATACAAAGTTGTTTACAATACCACCATTTTACCATTTACTTCCCTTTTTTCACTACATGATAAACACAATATTTCTTATGTAAGAAGGCCATTTCTCTTCTTCGTACACCCTGCAAAAATAATAAAAACAATTAGTTCCTTGAGCACTTGTACTAATGAAATCTCTTCTACTGATTTGATCTTGTGGTTAATTTTACTTTGGAGCCTTAAAAAGATACAAAGATTGAACCTTTTAATAGGTTTTGTGCCTGAGCTCTTTCCCGTGGTGGCTTCTCTGGTGCCTACGTTCATGCCACAGCCTGTCCCTCTTCAGGGGTGTGTGTTGGAGGTCTCTCCTCTTCAGCAGAAGTCTCTTTTGACAATACCTATGGGAACAGTGTGTTTAACCCCTCCACCCCCAAGTTAAATATCAGCAAAACTAACAGTTCAGAAGGTGATTAATGAGTGGTAAGCAGGCTGACAGAGCAGATAGTATTGACTGCATAAACCTGTTTAGCTAGGAAACTGGGTTAAAAAAAGAACATAAAAAATAAATGTAACCTCTAATGCTTCCTTGTCCTGTGGTATAGGAGGTGGGAATCACTCACAGTAAGTTATAGTTCCAAGGAAAATGTATGCCATTATGGTAAGTGTGATATAAATAGGTAGGTAGGCTGGCTTTCACTGCTGCCTATTACTAAGTCATTGTACCGCCCCAGAGTGCCTGTACTGTAGTGATTCGTAGAGAATTTCTTGTAATGAATGAGCAAAACTCTGGTGGAACTTGGAGATTGATAGTATAGCTTGTTTTAAATCACTCACTTATTTCTTCTAGTGATACAGTAAAAGCTGAAACTAAAGCAAGAGCAGAAGTCTCCTCCCCTTGTCCTTCAAATTATTTTGGAAAGAACACAACATTTGACTCTCATTTTATAAAGGTGTGGCGAGGCAGGTGTGTTCTCTCTGTTTGCAATCCCCATCTTAATTATTTAGAAAAACTGGGGAAATATCTGGATTTAGATGTTGTTTGAGCCAGAAGTTGGGCATTAGCAGTCTCATCTGTGGTAATGCTTGTCTGCATCATGGTAGAAAAACAAATAAATTGGGAGAGCTCATAACTTTTGGATTAGTGTTTCTAATAAAAGTAAATTTTTTTGACACTCTGAAGTCAGGAAATGAAAAAGTGAATGTTCTCATGGTAACACTAGCTCAGCTGCTTTACACAAATAGATTTTTTTTAAACGTTTTTTGTAGATTTCTAATGCTTATTATATTACCATTTGTTTTGCTCTGCATAGAAGAAATTGCCTTTCTTGCAAGGTATACATTGCCTTCTGTACGCTGTCAATAGCTAAACAGTACTGATAGCAATGATTAAGGATGGTATGTACAGCTTGGCTAAGTTCAATTAGTAGACGTAGGTTTTCATTTCCTGAGTCTTGATTGTCGATGATATTGATGTAACCTTAATTTTAACTGTGTATATGTTCTGAAATGTAAATATAAAACAGCACATCCAAAAATGTCATCAAGCGTGAATGAAATGTGCTAGACTGTGCATCCCTCCAACGCAAAACACAAAAAGGAAATAAGAAGCTAAGTCATTCGATATCCTGTGTTTCACTTGGGTCTGCATCTCAGTCTTACCTTCCTCCCTTCCATCACACACAGCTCACCTACCTTTATCCCCCTATGCAACAATCTTTTTTTTATCACCCATAATTATTTGCCAACATACTTACTAGAAATTATAGAGCTGAAGTTTATAAATTTAAACTGTCACATAGTTGAACTATAGTCTGCCTATTTCTTCTCATGAGTTGGTTGTGCTGGCTAGTGCAGCTAGACAGTGAGATCATGTAGCAGGGCTTTTTAAAGTGCTTCTCTGGATTTTTCTGCACTTTTGAGGACTGAAGAGGTACCCTCAGCATTGAGTGTGCTGCCCTCTGCTGCTGCGTCTCCTTGTTGTAGCCTCCGTTCACAGTGAACATCCCTCACCCGGGCCAGGAACCTCAATGCAAGACCAGGGCTGGTGGAGGTGAGGTCAAGCCAGGACCAGCGGGTGAGGATCAGCAAAGGCATAGGTGTGCCTACCGTCTAGTGCAGGAAAGGTCCAAGGACCAGAGCTTAAATACAGCTCCCGAGCTGAGGGGCAGAGGCAGGTTTCTCACAGCTCTTTTCCCAGCAGCCGATCCAAGGTTACCCAGCGGCACCATTGTTGGAGGAAGCCTTGAGCACAGGCAGCTAAAGCCCAGGACAGGTCGGGGGAAAGGCTGCGGGGTGCCTCTGTATCTCACTCAGGGCTCTGACATAACCTATCTCTGTAGAGTGTATCTATGTAAATAGAGTTTAATGGCTGTCTCTGCCTTCCCTGCTGATAAATGGTGTGAGAATGGGACCAGGACATGTGGAGTTGGCACAAGTGGGAAATTCTCCCAAAGAGTGTTTGACTCTGTCGGCCACCTTTGAAACCCATACAGTGAGACTTCTTATCATCAGCAGAGCAAGTGTGGATCTGAGGATTGCAGATCTGATGGCAATTCTGATCTTTGTAACTAATGCTGTCAGGAGAGAGAGGACCTGACGTCTTACGTGGGATACTGGAAACTAGAGGTGAAGGAAAAACTGAGCTGGAGAAAAGTCAACTTCTGAGAATGGCTTAAGATTCTCAAGTCTTGTAATAGACTTACCGTAACTCTAAAACTTCCACTTGGATTTCAGAGGAAAACTTCCCATCCAGTATTTGACACTTTTGCTGTTCCCTGAAATAGTAAATTTTCTCTTCTTATCTTAACGGCAATAAACAGCCTTAAATATTTCACCTTTCTCTTGTCATCTGTTTTCTGTAGGAGTTGGGAAGCTGTGTTGTTTAACATATGAAGAGTGAATAATTAAGAGACCTTGCTTCCTTCCTCATGGATGTGAAGGCCAACAGTAGCTAGTCGATGAGGAGAAGACCTGCATTTGTTGGTTTTTCTTAAGCAATGCAAGAAAGAAAGGAGAGAGAAGTGTTTTTCTTCTTTGTTATCATTGGAAAAAGAATAGCAAATAGACTATGATGTAACATTATTAATATTGCTCATGGAAAAGGATATATTTCAACAAAGTAATTCCAGAGGATCAAAGAAGATTGGCTAATTGAAGGTCAGGTAGTTAAAAAATGTGCCCTCAGGACTCTCTTTGTCCTTCAAGTTCATCAGGTGGGATGGTTACTTTTGGTTCTTCTCAATATTAAGGCGGTCCATTTTATTTCCTAAAACTGAGTTAAAGATGGTGAATTTCCCTTTTTAAAGAGGATACCTTTTTTTAGCAAGAAAACAGACAAAATATTAGAAAAGAACAGGTCTAGAACTGTTATTTGGGTATCTTTCAGTCTGTGAGGAGGACCCCTGCGGTGTTGTATTCAGAGACATTTATTCACTGTCTTTTTATTCTTTTCTCAAAGTTCTAAATTCCAGTTGTCAAAACTTTCTCCTTTCAGATGTAGCAATGGAAAACTTTAAAGGCAAGGGAATAACCTTTGGCTTGAATTTAAATGCATGTCTCCAGGGATTATAAACTCAAATCAGACTACTTTCTACCCAACGGATTCTGCAGGTAATACAATAAAATTTAGAAATTCTTTTCAGAGTCAGCCTTGCCTGATCTCCTACCACACACATGCGGAGTAAGGGGAAAAAAGAAACCTCAGTACTCCAGACAGAAAGTTACAGCTCCTTGTGTTGATATTCCCTTGCATTAATCCTTCTTTTTCACCCTACATCAGCTTGCATGTCTTTCGCAGCTGGTACTCGTTTCCATCTTTCTCATACACCAAGTTACTCATAACTGTCTTGGTTTTGTGGTAAACACTTTAGCTACAGCTTTCCTTCCTTTGCTTTGGCTGGTGTGCTTTAGAACTCTTGAAGTGTTTTTCCATTTGAGAAGAGGAGGTCTCGGTCAAAACATAAACAAGTCATCCCAAATTGATGCTGCATGTCTATTTTATTGGCTGTGAATGCTCTGAGGAGCTGTAACGCTAGGGGTGTGTGTGTGTGTATATCTCTGTATGATATAGATATATGTATATAGTCCTGGTTATGGCCTGCACACACGTGCGCATGCACGCACGCACACACACACACGATCTTCTCTGTGGGGGCCTCCTTAATTCATGAGGTGCAACTTTTCTCCCACACAAGAGGTTTCTGGAACCATGGCCTTTCATAAAGATCAGTCAACATTAAGGAATGCAGAGGCCGGTGTCCTCATACGCATTTATTACCATTTTAGTTTCAACAGTGTTGTGCATACGTTGTGTTCACCTCAAGAAAAGGACTTCTGTAGCATTGGCTGGTGTTAGATATCAGACAGAAGGTGGCCGTCACAGGTGATGTGCTCCTGTTCCTCAGAAAGGTAATGTTCTGGAAGAAGCTTTGCTCAGCCTTGCAGCTGCAGTGCCACAGCAGTCATGCAATACTTCCAAGGACTGGAATACTGTGGAGAGCACGTGTTAAAATGCTTATGAGAATAACATATAAATGTCACTTGCTGAAAGCAATTAATCAGTTCTTTTTACATATGCTGGAAAGGAGCAGGGTAAAACAGCAATTCAGCCCATTGTGGACAACATAACCATGACGTACTATTTTACAAACCAGAGAAGATCCAAGTCTTCCCCTGCGTCATGGTGTGCAGTATTTTTTTATCCAGCATGCACATTAAAAAGGAAAAGAAACAAAACAAAAAATGCAAACCCTCAAGGTCAGTCAGTCCAAATAATGACAGGCAATACAAATGCATTTTTATACGTAAACAGAAAAGGAGTGGGCAAGCTCTTTCTCATTATGCCAAATAGCAGTCTGGCTATGATTTAATGCATTTGAAATTAAGTCTGTCTCTTCAGCTGTACATTTTTACTAGGTCTGCAGAACAGACTGGCAGACAGTGTGAGCAGATGCTTCTGGTTGGATCAGGCATAGGAGGTGAAGGATAAGTTTGTTTGTGCTGGCTTTTCAGTCTGATATCATCCTTTGAATCCATGCAGGACAACAGCAGCAGCGAGCTTTAGGTGTTTTCAAGATGAGGTGTTGGACCAAATGAGTCTACTGGTGTATCATCGCAGGGAGTCTGTAAAGGCAGCTTCTGCAGATCTCTGCTTACTGCATAGGTAAAGAACAATTATGACTCCATGTGACTTTAATCTCTTTCTTCTTTCCATCTCCTCATGGCCCCTTAAAAAATGTTTAGAGAATTCTTGTCATTTTTTCACCCAGTCAGTATAACACCTGGTGCTTTTTGGATTTACAGTATGTGAAATCAACACTTTATTTCATAAGTAACCCAAAGAAAAGGAGATTGTGGTTTGGGGTTTTTTTCCTTCAGTAATAGAAGTAGTAGTAACCAACTTTCACCTCCTGCTGCCTTATGTGTGTGGGTGTTCCTGGACAGTTCTAGTGGTAAGATGTTCATCAATAGTCAAACCCATAAAGTCCCAGATCCCTATTCCTATCCCACAAGCAGGCCCTGACTCTGATGATGATCTTTTCTTGAAGAGTATGGAAAACATATCTTGCAGCCAGCTGTTATGAACTGGCATCTATCTTACTACAATATATACCAATAAACAAGCGCCTCCAGAATGACATGAGATATGGTATAACCAAAAACATGTTTGGAATTATGGCCGAGTGTCATTGACTGAAAATATTAGAGGTATGATTTATTATTGTTGATGTATATAGCTCAATAGCTTAAATTTTTGCTTTAAAACAGAAAATAATCTACAATCTCTGAAAAGTGATTATACTTACTTAAAAATCAAAATGAATTGCATTTGATGGAAAGGAGCAAGGAGTTAAAGAAAAAACAAAAGAAGAGTTTAAAAACGCCCTTCTTGATAGTTATCTATATGCATGATTTTTCTTTGTTCCTCTTTTTTGTTCTTTTTTTTTTTTCTTTCTACTTAGAAGCTTTGTTATTTGGAACTTTAGTTCTTCCTGCTTCTTTCATATCTTAGCTGCTCTTTCAGCAAGAGTTTATGGCCTGAAAGCCAATTGCCTTTTTCTTCTTTAATTATGGAAGCTGAAGGCCACTTTGTCTGCCCTGAGTGCTTAATTGAAGGAGGGCCATGCATGCTTTTTTGTTCCTGCCTAGCTTGCTAAGAGTGTGGTGCACTGCATAGAAAGGACAACAGATTCTTTGGTGATTTCTTTTTAACTGGCATCCTGGAGCAAAGGGGGAGCCAGTAAGGAGATTATAGTACTCTGTCCCTTATTTAGGAAGGATTGTGATGGCCTAGTCTAGATTAAGTATATGTGGAACGTTCTTCAGTTTCCCTTTTACATTGGCAAAAGATATGAAAAGTACTCCCCCCTCTCCCCCCCGCCCCAAAGGAGGGCATTTAACATCTCCTGCATCTCTTTTTCTTTTCCTTACAAAAAGGGGAAAGGGTTTTTATTCACAAGGAAATCCCCTACTTTCTGCCCTTTCATCACTAAGTAATATTTTTCTCATGAATTTATTTTGAAAGAAATGTATGTATGGTCACTGCAAGCTGGCTGCTTGGCCTTTTACATGCCATCCCTATGAATGAACCAGAATGTGACTGAACAATAATTACCTCTATTTGAGTTCTAGTCTTTATTTGCCCTTGTTTGATGTATTTGCCCAATTTGATATCTGAGTCATTGTTTTATAAAAGGTATGTCTTTAAATAAAATTATTAAATACAGTGATAAGATTTCTAAGCAGAGAAATGTATTTGAATTGCTCTTATAGTATTTATGCTAAAATGACAATCGTACACTCCAGTTCTACCCTGAGATACTTGCTAAAATGGTAGTGGGATTGAGCTTGGCTCTGACTTTATAGAACATGCAAATCTTATGAACGAGTCATGAAGGGTGAACTGTCATATCAAAGCTTAATTATTGCGTAAGTTTATCCTTCAACCATTCTCCTCTGATCTTCTCATACCAAAAGTCAGATATTTCCTGTTGTGATACATTTTATTTTCCCAGGAACAAATCCAATGATGCCAAAGGAAGCTGTAGTTGCACTTTAGTGGCAGAATACAAAAAGGAATGTGATAATTAAGTTATGTTATGAATATTGGCTATAAATTATGTTGTCTCATGTAAGCACTTGGGGCTTCTGTTGTCTTTTTCTTTCTACTGCATCATTTTTTCACGTTATTGGAAGCTTGGCCGTGTGCAGAGATTTTCTTATCTAAGGATACCAGCTGTTTACTGGAGGTTGAAACTAGTTGTTCCTTTCTCAATCAATGTCTGTCACAGGGAGACAAAAATGTGTGTATGACTTACATGATTTGTTTTCATAATGACGAATGTAGGAAATTGATTATAAAAATAGAAACTAGGTTTTGAAAAGCAATTTGAAGATACGATGTAGATCTGTGATGATCATTTTGAGGCTACTGAGTATATTTCACTTACATAGTTAATCTTTTCAGTGTCTAGCAACAATGTTAATGTGGGAAGCCAATGTTGAGAGTAGGATGCATGCTTTGCTGATAGGCACCCAAATTATATGCTATTTAATGCATTATTTCCGTGGAATGAGTACATAGAATGCAAATGTAATATAAAGCTGAAGCATTAATCTTCTTCAGAATATACAAGTATCAGCATAGAAGTGCAGTAATCTCATTTAGGCTTTCTTCGAATAATGTTGAGAGAAGATTTTGAATCATTACTGGTTTAGAGGCGTGAGCAACAGTTTGAAAGTCAGGTTCTATCAGATTCAGACTAACCTTGAACCACATTTCAAATCCTTGAAATATCACAAAGTCTAGGCCAAAAGAAATCTTCCCTGTATCACGGGAATACTGTCTCAGTATGACCCAGACAGGGACTGCACTCTGTGTCATCCTATTCCTTCACTCCTTCCAGTGGTCAGTGTTGCTCCCTGTTACTCTATTAACTCTGACCAAAAAAAGGGGGCATCCTCTGTGTAGCTATGGAAGAACCCTCTACCTCCTGATAGCAACAAAATACTTGGTGTTTATTTTACAAACTCTATGAATGTGGCCTAGGCAGGCCAGTTATTTCAAATTCCCTCAAGGCTTTGATTATGTTTTCAGTACCCTGCTGCCTTCTTTGATAGGTCTTCCACCAAATGAGAAAACAGAGCAGGTGTCATTTAAAAAAAAAAGTGTATGAGAAAAGTAAAATTATCTTGGTCTTAAATTATGTTAATTTGCCTTTTAACATGCTAGAATTGTAAACTTTCAAGTTCTCTTGGTTCAGTATGGCCTTTATACAAGCTCGTCTGTGGTTATTTTGCTCTCCTGACAAATGTAAGAGGGAGGCAAGAGAGACAGTGACAGCAGCCCTAAGGAGGTGGCACGTAGATTTTAGCATGATGCTTGCTTTCTGTGATTTGGTTTAATCGAAATCAGTATGGAAATACCTATGTTTCCGCTTTGAGCTTTATTAGCCCATGCAAAACTTTGCCATTTCATCTCTCTACTTTGCCTGGCACATTTAATAAATGTGGCAGCAACTCAACGAAGAAGGCATAATAAATGAGTCTTTCCGTATCTTTCGCAGAAGAAAGTGTAGATTATTAAAAAATCCAATTTTCTTTAGAAAAAAAAACAGACTATGCCTGTTTGATTCTAAATCCAAAGTATGTGTGAATAAATTGAAAGAAATACCACTTTACTTTAGCTGAGAAGACCAACAGAACATCTATAGAGTCTTTGCAGGTTAAGTCTCTTTCATTTTAAGAGCAGCACAAGTCTTTGTCTGGTCTCTGCACTTCTCAGGTAATGCAATCTCAACTTTCAAGGCACTGTTTTGAGATACTTGGATACACACTGTGCAACTTGGGCATGTAAGACCTGAGATACCTTGTGGGTTTTTTGTTGGGGTTTTTGTTTGTTTCCAATTCTAGTAGTCCTGTTTGCCAGGCTGAGTATAAGACTGGTTTGGGCGATGGGAGATGGGGGTGGCTGAAGGTAGTGTCAGAGATGATTGTTCATGTTTTCTTAAACACCAGTTCTTGCAATTCTTCTTCATAAAGATGCCTCCAAAACTTGTTGGAGAACTTAGCTAATCTTACTATGTTTAGCTTTGCGTGCAAGTGGAGATCTGGTTATGTATAAAAGAACTTAAACAGAGTTGTCATACTAACATTTAAATCTTTTCTTTCCAGCACAGCACCACTGTGGGTGTGTTACATAAATTGCCACAATGGAGTGTATTTCAGATCCTTCAGCTCAGAGGCCATCTGTCATTGAAAGTGGCACATTCACCTGCTCATCACTTCTGCAACAGTGTGTGCACTAGACAGGGTACATCTAGATGAAGTTAACAGGAGCAGCTCTTCATACAGCTGAGTTTGGAAAGACTTAGTAATCAAGTCACTCTTTCAGATGGGAGCAAACACCACAAATAGATCGCTCTTTCTATCCAAGAGTACACCAAGTGCTTTCCGCCTTGCTTCAGAAAAAAGCAAACTAGTTCCCAGAGGGATATTTTTCTACTTAGTAGAATCCAGCATTGCCTCTGTGGGCACTTCTCTACCGTGCCTGACCTGCAGGTAATCACAGAATTCTAATAAGAAAACTGTCCTCAAGTCCTTGGATAGATCTAGACAGGATTCAGCATTTTTATAATTATCGATATTTTTAATGGCTCCCCATTTCCCTTCCACCTTTGTATTTCCTTGAACTCCGAGGTAGTGGAAGTAAGCCAGGGCATGCTGTTGACCACTTCTCCTAATATTATTTCTCCGGAGAGTTTTTTGGCTTCAGAATGTGTTCACATTTCTGTATTTGTCTAACTTTTCCTTGTTCCATGTTTAATGCAAACTGTGTAAGTTGTTGAAGGAGGAACTTGACAGTGTAGATGTGTGCTGACAATTTGCTCAAAGAATTCCAGCTATGGGTCAGAGATTTTTCTTTCTAATCAGTGACAACATACATAACCTTTCTGTCTACTCTAAATGTTCTTGTCTGTAAAATGAGGTTTTACTTGCCTGCCTCACAGGCATGTTGAAGCTTAATTAGTGTAGATAAATGCTAAGTGTTATTTTAAAAGATCTATTGCATTCTAAAATGATCAAGTTTGGATCTTAATTCACAGCTTTATGGGGTAAGGTTCAGTATTGATTACCTCAGATTTTCACAAAGCCTCTCCTGAATTTAATAAGGGATTTAACAAAATAACTCTTGAAAACACTTATAATTTGTCTTAATAAAAAGCTAACTTGTACTTGCATAAAACTAGTAGAGCTTTGCACATAATCAGAGTTTTCTTGAATGACATGGTCTTTGAAATGCAAATGTTGTACAGGTCTTCCCCTTCTGAAGAATATATGCTTGTTATTGTATTAAAATATGTAAAATGTTTTTCTTCAGATATTTTCTTAAATTATTTTCTTCAGGCTCCAGTATAAAGGAAGAACATAATTTAAAATCACACTCATTTGGCATTCTTCTGACATTTCGTAAGTAAAAACAAATTACACAGTAAAAATGGATTCCAATTTTCTAGGGTGGGAGGTCAAAGAGTAAAATGTTGGGGTTTTGGGGTGCCTGGCTTTGTGCCTCATCATGTTTAATCAGATTGATATCAATCATGAAAGACTGTAGGTCTGAGATCCCTTTCTCAGCATTCCTTGGAAGATGAGCATCGCAGTTCTTTGTTTTCTCTTCTTGTTTCAGACCCGCTGCAAAGAGATCACATTTTTTTAAAATCAGAGGTATTACTGGAAAATTCCATTAATAGAATTAAAAGACGTGTCATAGAAACAAGGAACAATATGTGTTCTGCAAAGTTTAGAGGACCCTGGGAGGAGCTTTCTTGACACCAGAAACTACAGATACTTTATGTCTGTTGTAAAGTTAGCCATGTCTCCGTGTGTGTGTGTGTGTTGCATGTGATTTTCCTGTTTCTCTAAATACTGTTCTTGTACTTCTTGAGGCCACTTCTTGCTATTATGGTATGTGATTAAAATTAACCTTACTTTAGTCAGGGATTCCGAGCAAGTTCCTGCCATGGATTCTTCTAATCTAAAGGTTGCCTAAAGCTCCAAAGTGAAAATGTGGTTGAAAGTGTCATTCTTTTGCTGCAATGTAAGCTTCTTCGGTAGTGTTAAAAATCATCTCTGTAGGACGCAGAACATTCTTGGGGATCATGACAAGACTCTGGGATTCTCCCAGCAGCTAAGAATCATCATAAATCTTGTTTTACTCTCCGCTTTCATCGGTAGGAATATTTTTGACCTTGCCTGTGTAAATACACAGCAATATGTAGAAAACAATAAAATAAAAAAACCCCAGATCCCTTCATCTTAATCCCTCAAACATTCTTCTCAGCCATGAAAAAGGGCAGAGGAACAAATAACATGATAGGTATGAATCATACTGCTGGATGCCCTTTTAGAAAATGCTGAGGTGTTATTAAGGCAAGGGTTTAATGTGTGTATACTTGCTGATGTGCCAGAATCCATTGTTGTTGTTTTTAATGCATGCATTGTAGTAACTACAGATGGTTGCATTCACAGCTGTGGTAGATGCGTGTACAGAAGTAGTCATGCATAAGCACGCTCCCATGCAACGTGCAAATAGATATGGCTTAAAAAGGATTTATATCTTGGTGATTAGTTGTTGATTTCCAATGATGGGAGGGTGCCCTTGTGCCCTGGTGCAGCTGTTAGGTACTCCAGTAATGGAATTCAGGTTAGTTGTCTTTTAGCAAAAATTTGCAATGTCTGAAAACAGTCTTTACAATGAATGGATAAAACATGTTTGAGGATTTTCTGTGTAGCACAGTTATGTCTCTCCATCTATTTGAAGGGAAAAATCTACGTGCAAATTTTCTACTGAACTGGCATAGGCAATTAGTTATGTCCTTGATTCAGAGCTGGCACTCTTCTAGATGCATCTGATGCTTTCATTCATTAAGGAAGATTTCCAGCAAACAGTTTTATATCTGCATATTTTAGCAAGTTGAGATGTCACTGAAAACAAAGCAATGAAGAACTTCTGTATTCTCTAACACTGGCCCAAATAAAGTGAGTGTTTAACTGTCCTTTAGGAGCTTAGAACTAGCTCCCAATGACTTGTCTGACACTTCAGGCTGCACCTCCTGTACTTTGGCAATTTCGTTTCTTGTTAGGAAGCAAATGACTTCTTAGATTCCACTTACTGTACAAGAGAAACATCTTTGTGATCTTAAAGATAATCTAAAAGGTTATTTTTTTTTTTTTTTTCCAAATATGTATTTCAAGATCTCAGTGGAGAGCTTTGGCTGTTCTTTCTCAGAGAATGACTGATACCTTAGGGAATTCCTGATGCTACGTTAAGTCACTGGCTTTGACACTGGCTGGTAGAAAATAGACTACTGACTTCTAGAACTGGTGGGTCAGTAAGTCAGGAGTGCGTTTGGACATGAGGAAATGGAATGAAGATGTGTCAGGGGAAGTTCAGATTGGACATTAGGAAAAGGTTCTTCACTGAGGATGGTTGGTCACTGGAACAGGCTCCCCAGGGAAGTGGTGACAGCACCAAGTCTGTCAGAGTTCAGGGAGCATCTGGACAATACTTTTAGTCATATAGTTTAGTTTTAGGTAGTCCTGCGAGGAGCAGGGAGTTGGAGTTGATGATCCTTATGGGTCCCTTCCAACTAAAGATATTCTATGATTCTATGATTTAAGACTGCAGATTTTTTGGCTGATTGAACTAGGACCGTAAATTTTAAAATATTTTGTAGTTCATGTCTCATGGTAGGTTGCAGATTTTCAGTCTTTGAATAAGCGCACTTCATGTAGAGGAGGATCTTGGGAAATCTAGAAAGTAGCCATTTTTTTTCCCCAGAAGGAAAAATTTAGAAAATGCTAGGTGAGTGAAACAAAGGACATTTCTTTTCTCTTTTAGAGGAGAATATGGTCCCTCACTATGTGTCCAGGAATGACACTAGAAGAGTATTTTTCATTTCTTTTGTGGGGTAGTTTGCAGGGTGATATGGGGAAACCAATAATTATATAATCTGTTTCTTTGGCTACCTAGTTTGTTTCCCCCTCCCTTTCCCCCCTACTCTGGAGAATGAGAAGGGTCTTGTTGCTGAAGAACAGTTGAGGAAGGAGAATTCTCTTTAGTTTTTTTTTTTTTTTTTTACACTACATATTTTAATGCATAACCACGAGGTCTAAAAGTATTAGCCTCTTCTGCCTAAGCTAAAAGACAAACAGTGTCTGCGTGAGGTCTACCTGTGGAGTGTGGAGGGGGAACAACTGTCACACTCTGAGCTTGACCTATTTTTCTTATTTGATGAAGAGAATGAGTGAATGTCCTGGACGCCCGTCAGCTGCATGACTGAAGAAACATTTATACTAAAGAGATTTAACTAAAAATATATAGCAACAAATATTTACTTCCTTTAGTTAGCACATTCCTGCTGTATTTAAGAGTTTTCTCCAAGGAGAATATGCAGAGCCATTTGTAAAGGAGCATGAAATTCTTTTTTAACTTAGACTGTTAGTCAACTCTTCATTTCAAATGCCCTGTTTAGTCCCTAATGGTTAAAAAAGTACTTAGTTGTGTTTTCCTTCTATAAAAATAATTTCCTGAGGGTTCCCTGGCTTAGAGAAAGACAGTAGATAAATTCAGCAGTCTTATACAACCCCCAGAACATCAGTTGCCTTGTGAATCTTGCAGGAACCATTTGAACATCTTATATATGTAAACTTTGGAAAGAAAGTCCTGTGAGAACATGATTTAGTGTTCTTAGGTAGGGTGAAACTGGCTTCAATGATTTTTGTATTGTAAAAGACAGATTTCTCATCCTTACTCTTCTAGGACAAAACCTTTTCTTTTTTTTTGTATTGATGAGTTATTTTTAAACAACAACGTTTTCCCCTTGTTGCATAGAAACTCTCCTAGAGTGATTCAGCTTTGTGTTGAGATATGTGTGCATGCAGGTTTTTAAAATAACCGTAAAGTTTAAAAAAGGGAGTGTAAAAAGTCATAATCATATCGGAAAGTTAGGGTTCTAATCACTAACGTTTAGCATGGGTTGTTTTTTTTTTTTTACCAGTGCATGAAAAATCTGCACAAAGACAATATTTATCATCATAAGTCAGATGACGTTGATTACTTGAATATAGTGCTTAACTGGCTCATCAAATGACCCTTCAGATGGCTGTGGTGGAAAATAGGTACGAAGAGTAGGTGCCGATTCTGTCAGGTTTGCTACGAGTGACAGTTTGGTGGCTGCTTACCGAGGGGTAACAGGACCTTTGGGAGCTCAGCTAGCCCACCCTCTTGTTCCAGGGCAGCATCGGCTGTACCTGCATCATTCCCAAAACTGCTGCATCTGTCTGTATCGATTTTGGCCAGGACAGCTTGTGGAGTATGTCAGTAATCAACGTAATCTTAATAACTGTCTGCTTTTTATTTTAAATCTCTATTGGTAATCGATTTACATTTAGTCCTTCACTTAGACCATGCTGCAAACTTTTTCTTCCAATAAAGTTTATTGACAGTAAGTATTAACATAATTTATGCTCACAGTTAGTGCCTCTTTAGTGGATGTGAATGCCTAACGGTTGAATTTAATATCCCGACAGCAAAAGTCAGTTGTATAATTCTTCTCATAAATAGATGACAAAAAAATAGGGAGTTTGATAGTTTTCCATAGATAATCTGTTTGGAAATAAATAATTCTTTGTCATAAATACATCCAAAAGAAAGTTGCCTGATTTTTCTCTTTTTTGTAAATTAAAATATCTGTTTAACTGTACTGTATTCTGTAGGTTTTCAAAATATTTGTCTCTGTGAATTTTGCATTAACTTTGCCAATTTTGTATGAAAATAAGGAATCTCATTATTTTTATAGTCACCTGCAAAATTTCCAGCTCTCAGGGTTTTTGTAATGTATTTATCACTACATGATATGAATTCAGGCTTTTTAATAAGTTAGACCCTCTCTGACTTAAAAGAATAGAAACTCTCATGAGAGTGGAGCAACTGGCTAGGGTTAACCACGCACCCACTTTCTATTAAGCTGGTTGGAAGAGGGGTAGGGAAATACTATGCTTGCATTCTGCAATCTAAAGACTACATTTTTAAAAGCATGATAACTGAATAAAGAAGTGTTTACTTGGCTGAGTTCTGTTTTGTTGAGGAGATGACGGTCTCATTTGTTTAGCAAGGGGTTAAACAGAAACTAATCCTTTAGGCTTACTTTGAAAGGTGGTTATCTTTCCAGCAAGAGAGAGCATTGTTTGCTTTGCCAGAAACAGTGTAATTGTTCCTTAAACCATATTCTCTAAAAGAATAAACTTATTAGAAAGAGGAAAAATATCATTGGCATAAGCATTGTCTTTAAAAGATTCAAAAAATTAATGAAAGTGCTTTCATTTATATCTAACGAGCATAGGCATTTTGCATGATGTAAGCTGCATTAAAGCTTTTTGTGAAGAGATTATTTTTTGTGTGACGAGTGCTCTAATAGAAGTATCGTAAGTTATGGGAATCGGAACAGTAGTATGGTTGGGTCAAGTTAATTACATTTATTCAGATGAAATACTTTTCTACTGTACTCTTCAGGACAAGCAGAGAAAATACCGAAACCTTTTTTAGCCAGCATTTATCTATTTCAATTATTCTTGACAGTGTGTGTTGCATGTGTGCTTTAGCTACAGTGCCTTTATATCGACAGTTGGTAGCACAAGCCTTTTAAAGCACAAAGGGTAGCAGTACTTCAGCCAATCTGTGATAAAGGGAAAAAATGAAATCACTATGGAAACTGCAGGAAGAATCTAAAAGCTTTCTTTATAAAGTAAACGTCTGATGTTTGTGACTGCGGGGGCAAAAAATTCATAAATCTGTACGATGCTATCATTTCTGATTTGTTATCGCAGCAAATGCCAAGTCTAAGCAGTCTGACCTTAGCCTTATTAAGTGCTTTCTTTTCAGATACAGTTATTATTCGACAATAGAGAGACTGCAGTGCTGCAAGGGGGAAAACTAATATATTTAAAATGTGTGTGTGTTTGTGTGTCTGTGTGCGCCTGTGTGCGTGTATATATATAACTATCCGTCTTTTTTTCCCTGTGAAGCTTATGGAGTTGGGAACACTGAATGTGGGAACTCGGGGTCCTCTATTCCGAGCACAATTGAGAAAACTATGTTTCGTCCCATTGCATGCGCCTGTCTTTGATCTCAAATTGAAAATCTCTGAGCCTCTTCCTCCAATCCAAAAGCAAATAAATACTGAGAGAAAGAAACCTCTCTCCTCTCAGCACATAGGGCCTCCATGACTGAAAAATGAAGGTGACTGTAAGAGCTCTGATGAACCTGTTTGGACAACAGACAGCAACAAATACCTGTCTCGGTGGAGGAGTTTAAGAGCACTGCAGAGATCCTCAGACAGTACAGAATATCTTGGCTCACACGGGCCACTCTATCTCAAAACAATACCAGCCAAGCTCCTCCGTACCTACAACTGAAGAGCTGCTGGAACAGGAGGACAGTAACTATCACAGCTTTTAAATTTGAATCTCCTTGTCTTATTTAAAAAAAAAAAAAAAAACAAAACAAACAAAAGAGAGAAAAAAGAAAAGGACATGAATTCTAAGCAAGATGAGATATCTGGTAAGTATTTTTATTGCATTTGTTTGCTTTAGCTTGAAGATTATTTTTACTCATAAGTATCTGCTATAAACAAGATTAGGGCTTGAATGAGTGGGGTTTTTGTTAATTTTTTTAATTATGGAAAAATTTAATGCATATTTTTTGCATTTCCAACTTTGATAGCTTTTAGATTTCTTTGTTTTGTTGCTCTGCTGTAAGTAGTTTATAAGCTTTGCAAGTTTGATGTTTCAAGACGCTCAAAAGAGCACTGTTGTTCCTAGGCTCTTTGAATATAAACATGCCCAGTAGTAATACATATTATTGTATATTATAAATGTACACAACAACAGGCTTTAATTTTTGTTTTAGTATGGCAGTTTTAAAATATACTGATAATGACCCAAGCCAGGCAAGTACTTTCCAGCTAAGTGTTTCAAGCCCTCAAAACGGTGTGAATGTTTTAACTCTTATTGAAGAAGTTTATATATGAAAATTTAATCTGTGACAGATGACAGCACGAAATTATTTGGCTATAAATGTGAGAGGCCAGAAGAATTCTTGATTATATTCAGATTTCATGGTACATTGGTGAATGCTAGTATAGAGTGTGCTTATGTTATTAAGTAAAGATTTCAGGTTAACAGTAGCAAAACAGAGACAATACAATTCTTGCAAAAGCAGGTAATATATATAAATATAAATCCTAAAAAAGATATAGTTTGACATATTGGCTTCATTGCAGCTTTTTATACATATAATGAAAACCAATTATCTGTGGAGAAAATTTGACTTTGTGGAATGGAATTAAATTGCTTTTTAAAGGCTTCCTTAAACAGCACTAGCTGGAGGGAAGTCCAATAACATTTTTAGCTCTGAATTGTAATGACTTTGCTACATTAATAAATCATGTTGTATTCTGACTTTTATCAAAAGATTCCAGGGAAGAAAACTATGCACAGCAGGTTGAAGCTACAGGGGCAGTCCTGACTGGTTTTTCTCCATCCAGCTACTTTACTTATGGCCCTTCGAAACCAGCAATTCCTGTGGATCAGCGCTTAAAGCGGTAGGTCCAAATCCATCTAAGCTGATGAAAACAATTGATAAATATAAATTCCTGCTAACAAGTGAATTGTCAAACTGGAATATCTGTAATGTAGTCTGGTTACTTAAACCACTGTGATTTAGGAACCACGGTGAAAATTTCCATTCATGTTCATCACATTTGGGGTGTGTGTGTTGTTTTGGGGGGTTGGGGATTTTTTTGTGGTTTTTTTTTTGTTGGTTTTTTTTTAATAAGGAAATATCTTGTTCTGTTTATTCTATTTATCTCTTGTTATGGAACTGGGTACAAGATTGATTTAGAAAGTAAACTTTTTGAAAAGAGATGGTTTAATTTACTCAACAATGTGTGAATGTGCCCTGTTGCTGTAATTCATGCATTACCAGTTAGCTAGGTAAGTGTTTGGGCTCACTGTTGAATGGAGGGAGGTTTTGTAAAGTATGTATTTGGGATTCAGAATCTGAAACCTCACAAAAAGAAAGGCATTTATTTGAACAGTGGTTTGGTCTGCTGATGTTAGCTCTAAAGTAATCAGGGGAGGAAAAAAAAGATACTGTCAACTGCTACTCATTTTTCCCAACAGATCATGTATCAAAAGTGTAATCTGTAAGAGGAACATGAACTGGTGAAATGTACCTCTGATGCTGGTTTCCTATGTTGTTATGTAGAATGTTTGTAATTATCTTGCTGAGTCGTAATCCCTGACATTTGCTTTCACAAAGCATCTAGTGGAGAATGCAATACCCTAATTATGTTTCTGTGAAAGAGTTGAGGGGGAGGAAAAGTTGTGCTCTTCAGCACAGCATTTTAAAGAAAAGCTATTTCATTAATAATATATATATATATATATATCAAATTTTGGGAAAGCTAAGGATACTTTATCAACTGTAATTCCTGGTTGTTTTATATCATACTATGCAAACATAGTTGAGCATATGTTAATCGTAAGTTCTTTTCTAAACTGTGTGCTGTACTGGCCTACATCCTAAGCAAAACAGGCACTGGCTCCAGTCTAAATATTTTTATATCTTTATGCTTGCTATCTTATGTTTTTAAGTGTTTTCTGCAATAAATAAAGTCTAGTTACCACATTTTAAATAACTATATTTTGTGTAAAAAAAAAAAAAAAAAAAAGAATCGGTGCTTTTTCATATAATGTTTTACAGTAGCTTTTATATTAAGGAAATGAAGATCAAGAATAACAGTGAGTTAAACTTGAATTGCAGCTCATAAATATCCCCTCATGTTATGCTCTTTTATATAGGGAGCTAGCCACAAACAGTGTGAAGTTGTAAAACTGATTTTTGATCATGGGGAGAGCTCACTTTTTATAGATAGGTTTGTCTACAAACTGAGGCAAAAGGTTAATTGAGGTTACATGCTCAAATACATTATGTGTATTTCACCCCTATAACACAGTCAGTTACTGAAACACTGCTTTTTTTATATCTGGTATAAATAATTTCTAAATACAAAGCTATTTACTAAAGAATCATTAAAATGGAATCTCCGAAGGAAAATGGATACGTGATACCGGTATGTGGCTTTGTTCACCAAAGTGGGGCTGTGTGGGTTAGCTGAAAGAAATGACTCCAGCAGTCTGTTCTCAAGCAAAACGCTCAGGCACAGGATTATTGTACAGGACATACCTGGCTTTCTTTACGCTCTCCTTTTGGGAAATCGGTTCAAACTGTTCAAATATCCTACGGTACGTGAGACTAGATATGCAATGTTGTGCCCATCATGTCTGCTTTTATTAAATGAGCTGTACAATTGAAAAAAAAAAAAAAAAGAAGGAAAAAAAGCCTTGCTTTTCTTCCACCTTAAGCAGCACCCTTTCCCTCCCCCCTCTGTGCTTGTGTGGTTTTTGTTATTTAAAAAAAAAAAAAAAAGAAAAAAATTAGCACCAATCAGTATAAACAAACATCACCCTTTACATAAATCCTGTAATTTGTACTTTATAGCAAGGCATCTGTTACCGGTGAGTTGTGGTAGACTTGACTGGGAAGAGCGGCCATCTTCCTGCTCAAAGGCGACCTCCAGAGAGTGCAGGAAGTCTTTGGGCAGAATGCTTCTCTCCACTCTTGTCTCAAAACCTGAAGAAAGTTGTTTCCCTCACGGATGCAGGCTGGGGATTGCTCCAATAAAGCAGGGGGGGGTTCTGAGGAGGAGGTCACGCCTTCATAGCACCGATTTCTCCGTGTTCCTGTGAGGTGCCCAGCTCTGACATGAGCTCGCTGCAGAAAGTTTTCCTTTTCATTCTCCCATAAACTCGTGTTTTTTAATGCTGTGTTGCTTTTGAATGCCATGTGCATTTGTGTAGATACCAAGGCAGCAGCTGATGAGGACGTACTGGGATAACTCAGTGCTGGAAGACGTGTGGGAGGCTCAGTTCAGGGTGAAATATCCCAGGATATTACACTGAGTGAGGCCTAACCAGAGGTTGAAATCAAATATGACTGTGCTCAGGAGCTTGTCACGTGGTGCTGTGCTTCGGACCACTTTTTTGCCAGCGCGGTATCACTGGTCTCCATATTGCTGCTGCGTAGGGTAGGCATGTACTCCACTGCCTTTTGGCATTAGGGCTTCGTAGCAGATTCTCACCTGCAAGGGGCTGGCACAGCTCCTCCACACTCTACACCAGCATCAGAAGATCTGCCTGGCATGTATTTCCCCAGCAATTTTTAATTACATTTTTGGTTTTAGTGGCAACAGTTTGTTACCAGTTTCCTCAAAACACAAAGGAAACCAGTGAAGAATGCTTCAGAATTTGTAATAAATTAATCTTCTTATCTAAGAGCACTATTAATTCATAAATATATTCATAATTGAAAGCTTTTTTCCTTTCTTACATAAGCTGGTGATAAAAAGTACGGTCCAATGGATGTCTCTGTCCTTAAGGACTGATATTCCAGTTGACATGAACGAGATACTCTGGAATTAAAGAGCAACAGGGTTTGTGAATGCAGAGTCCTGGTTCTTTAAAACGCATTGGGTAGTCTAGAGGTATTCTGCCACACAGGGTGCGTTACACTGAATAACACCGATTTGCTTTCCCGTTTGTCTGCTTGTTTCCTTGCTGCACTGGAAGAATTTTGAAAGGCACTGGACGCCTGGCATTTTTGTAGGAGTGTAATAAAATTCTCAAACATGCAGAAAAGATTGCTTTGAAACACTATAATGTGACCATTGGCAACTTTAAAAAATAAATCACATGCATGTGATGACAGTAACGTCATTTTGAAGTTACTGATAAAATTATTATTTGTGTAATGGGTAGGGAGGCTTCTCAGAGGTGATAGGTTCTGCCAGGTTAAAATAGTGGTTTTCACGTCATGTCTCTAATTTGCACTTGTGTTAGCAGTCTGAATATTAAAAAAAACCCTCTGCATTTTATAAATATGATTTTATTGCCATGTGAAAAGTCGTCTTGTACTCTCCAACCCTTACACCTTAAAATTGCCTTAAAACAATCCGACCGACCAACCCACCCACCCAAAAGCAAGTATATCCACATACGCATCCTACTGCAACCTGCTTGAAATGAAGTTAAGACTGGCTTAAACAGGAGAAAGGAAAAAAAGTGTTTTAAAGCTGACGTATACACCTGGGCTGAACTTATACAATATTTATACAGAATGCAGAATCATTAGCTTTTCATATAATAAAGCATTACTTCCTAAAAGTCAAACACAGAGTATAAATGTCAGGATATTTTCTCTAACAGCTTCATTGACTCTGTCTTTGTGAATAAATTCTTAAGCTCCATGTCATATAAAATAAAAAAACCACCTTTTTGTGCAAGTAAAATCTCCTTATCAAAATATAAAACTGCTGCAAGACTGAAATGAGTATCTGCTTCTTCTTATGCCAACTAATTAGCTAACTATCTACTTGCTCTAGCACAGTTTTCTGTCGGAGATGCTAACTTCATTTCCAGTCAACGCTGAAAACTGATTTCTGGTGGAAAAACTGCTGAAGCATTTGCACTAAATTGCTGTCTTTCTTAATAACTGGAATATTTGAGCAAAGATGCATGTTATCTATTCAAACTGTTTTATTTCCCCGTGAACTATGAGAGAGGAAGGAAGAACAGGAGTTATTTACCTTACAGAATTGGAATCCTGTTTTATGCAGAAGTGTGCTATTGCTGTGTTGTCCAACACCAGACTAGATGAGATTTCAAAATTAAAATCAATACTTCTGAATTTGCATAGGGTTACTGCCTATGTATGTGAAACCTGAAACATTTTTCTTAACAAAACCAGAACAATTTACTGATATCTTCCCCCCCCCCCTTCCCTGCCCCTCCCTCTCCAGAGCAAAAGGAGATCTTTTTACAAAGTAAAGCGCTAGTAAATAAAGAGTTAAACTGAAGGCAGGCTCACTGGTTTGTTGAGATCTGTCAGAGTCTGAGTGGCTGGCTACATATCTGTCTCAGGAACAATAGCTACCTGTATTCTGCACGGACTGCTGGGCAGGCACTAGCAATCTGGAGAAGGTCTGCCTCTGTTAGAGGCTTTATAGTAGGAATCCCTAATGACAGCCCTACTTCTCATTGGGGGGTGGGGGGTGGGGAGGGTGGGAGAAATCTTGTCTACTGTGTTGATGAGGGACAGAGCTTTGATCATTTTCGTTCAGCCTTGACTTGGCCTGAGGTTTAGGTTCCCAGTCCTGAAGTCAGCAGGCTCTCTTTTCTCACGCACGCACACACACACTCACACACTCTCTCTCTCTCTCTCACACACACACACACACACACTCACACACTCTCACACACACTCCTTTGCTGGTCTGTGCAGGCAGTTTAGTGTCACGGCTGTAACTGAGGCACAGAGCAATAAACATAGCAGAACCAATCTCCATGGTGGCAAGAGGGGGCACTGGAGGTGACAACAATGGAGAAGGATTTTTCTTCTGACAAGTTTTAGGTAAGAGAGAATATTTATACCCTCAGCCAAGTATTTTATAGCCTTCTAAATAAGTTAGAAATTGTTAGGTTGCAAACGTGCCTTGTTATAGAAATATTTTAGTTTACTGCCGTATCCAGGCTGTTACTAGCTTTTAAACCTGTAATTGCCATGCTTTGTGTTACGAGACTGCAGAAAGCAGGCAGGGTTTTTCCGTGGAAGTGGTGGCTACTATAGTTACGTTCTTAAAAATGCAACATTTCTAACATTTGCATTTTTAAAAGTAACGATGAAGCTTCATTTTGGCTATGTTAAAATTATGCTTAGCTATAATAAATGTCCATATCCGATAAAATGTTGTGTAGCTGATAGCACACATGCAATATTAAAACAGTGCTCCCTCAACCCTAATTTGTAATTATTTTTACACCCTTAACTGCGCTGGGGTCAGAGAGTTTTAAAAATTAATGAGGTTCCCTGCTGAGTTCAAATAGTATAATCTACATGAGTTGTTGCTGCAGAGGGCTGAAATTATTTCGGCATATTTTTAATGTAGGTGTAGAATTTTTGTTTCAGTATATTGCTTTCAAACACTTTCCTTTAAATGTCAGTTTATACAACCTGCAGTAAGAAGGGAATGACGATCCATTTTTAATAATGACAAATTGAGTGTGGGAAATACAGGGCATACAGTGACAACGCAATGCAAACATTTGCTGGATGTGTTTTCTGATTTCATGTGTTAGATCTGTGTTAGATTCCTGCAGCTGTGATCAGCTTCACCTATTTACAAATAACTACTGCTCTAGGGAGAGGAAGAACAGCAATACATAATGCTTTGTGTAAGAACAGAGTAATAGGTTACCGATGTGTTTGGAATGTTAAAAAGAATTGTTGGAGTACTTGAAAATATATATAAAAGAGAATAGCAACAGTGCAAAAAGAGGCAGTAAAAATGAAATAATGTCCTATCCCTTTTCCTGGAAACGCTAGACAGATAGTATCGTCAGCGCTCCTGGAAAGTCGAATTTGCTGAATATCCTCAAATGGAAGGACTGGAAAGGAAAGGGGGAGGGAGCTGTTTACTATGAAATTTCCATATTGAAATAATGACAAAGTTTCATACCACAAGATTTAAGGCATTCTTTATTATTTATAATAAAACTACAGTGCATTATGTTTAAATGGTAACCATTTTAAAGCTGAGTATAGTGTAATCAGCGCTAAAGACACGTTATACTTGGTCTTCCATTTGCAAGACCCACTCTGAGCTTCCTGTGATATATTGTTATGTAAATACGGTGCAGCAAAGGAAAGCAGCACTATGGAGATTCAATTTACTTTGAAAGTTGTTCATTATGGAAGGGATGAATGTTATTTATTTGATGTGAATCAAAGGCTAGAAATGACTTTTTCACTGTGAAGTCTATTGTGATGGGTGCAGCGTGATCTAATCTTTTTAATTTTGGCTTTCACACCAGTGGAGATGAAAAGAGATCTGAGCTCATTTATTGGTTGCTAAGTCTTACTGGAGGCCTAAGTACCATTCTTGGTTGCTATGGCCAATCTGACCTCAATCTATGCAGTTTTAGGGACTTAAGCAATCCCTTTTTTATTTAGGAGCATGTACCTTGATTTATGTCCAAAATTGTGCCTGAATGTCTTTGTCTACACGTGATAAATGGTGGTGTACAATTCATCAGTTCTTACAAGTAAACACTGCTGTCCCACTAAAAATATGTTTTGTTCTGAGTTAATGGTATGGAACAAGCCAGTCTCCACAAACAGCTATCTTTTATTGTAGAGAGCCACTGAAACTTGGAGCAAAGTGAAGGAAATTGGCATTCATCTCTTCCATTAGCATTTCATTTGTGCTCTCTGGTGATGAGACTGTATGTCAATAGACAATGAAAGGCTAGCGTTGTGTTTCCCTGCTTGAATATATAATTGATCAATTATGAATTTATTTATTCTGTACAGATATTAAAAGGTCAGGAATACGATTTCTTATGCTGTTTGCCTTCCACTTCGTTATTACTAACTGTGAAAGTGTTTGCAGTCAAATAAACTGTGTCTTGGCTGTAGGAAATTCCCAGTTTCTTAAGCAAGTTCCCTGTATTCAAGTAATATCAGATATTTGTTACTACCAGACATGTACTACTTGTGTGGTTCTTAATGGTGCCTAGTCTTTCATGTATATTAGAATTTCTTTCAGTAGGAGCTGTTCTAAAAGGTAATTGAGAATATGAAGTGGTTTTTATAATATGAGCAGTAATAATTTTGTTGCATTAAAGTTGCTGGTAGTCATTCGGGTTGTACATGCACCGAGCAAATGTGACACTGAATACACAATAGCAGATGCAAAATCTTTTGCTGGTTTTTTTTGTGTTTTTTTTTTTTTTCCCCCTAAGATAGAGTAATAATAAATAAATAAAACTATATGGAGCTGGATGTTAATATGGCTTCTACTAAATTTGCTACCATAGATTTACTAGTCCATAGAGGGAAAAGTCAGATCAATTGTTGATCTTAGTACTTCACAGTATTATAAATGTATTGCTTGAAAAAAACCTGAAGTTGCTTTTTAAAAATGTAAGGACTACCTTGCTGTAATAGAGTTCAGTATAGCTAAGCACATGTGGAGCAAAAATAATTCTTCAGTTGTATGTATTTTTAAGCTAGTGTACTTGAAGTAAAAGTAATATTTCCTGAAGCCTGATTTTTTCATAGTTTATTTTCAATAATAGGCTACAGTGAGCCTTAGTATTTTAATTGAGCCCATTGAGCCAAGTTTTAGTCTTCCTAAGGTGAATTTTTAAAATGTGAATCTACAACGGTGACAGTTTCCCGGTATACTCTATAGATGATAATTGCTACTGGAATAAATTCTCAAAGAGATGGAATTTACAAAGGTTTTTGGAACTACTGAGCTGCTTTTCAGCATCAGATTGATAGCAAAATTTGCAGAGGCAGTTCCTTGGGCTTAGTTCACAATAGTGCTACTGCTTCAGGGCTTTTAAGAGTAACAGTTATTAGTAGCTATTGCTAAAAATGGTCTGAGATGCTAGTTACAGAACAAACCTGGATGTTCTTCTTGTAAAGGTGCTTTGTAATAGTCCAATGTTCATATACTGGCTGCTTTATACAACAAGAAACTGTTAAACCAGTCCTGAACACTTGGAAGTAGACTTTTTGATTTGATTTTTTTTTTTAATTTAAGCATTAGCAAGGAAAAAGACCTTGTTTTTTTAAATGTTTTTGAAAGAGAAATGTCTTAGAAAAACATTTAAAAATACTAATCAGAAGTAATTTATTTTCACTATGATGGTATTTCAGTGTTCACTATTTGTTTCTACAAATGTAAAGAAAAAATAGCTAGTTCTTTAATCTTATGAAAAATTTTAATTTGATAGCACAATGATTAAAGAAGTTGTGTTGAGGGGTGTGTATATCTTTGGTCTTTTTCACACCTGTATTTAAGTTAACTGGTTTCTGCATACACAGGTGGAAGTTGCTTTTGGAGTAAGGGTTTGTAGGATCAGGACACACAGTATGTCCTTATTCTTCTTCTTGTTACATTTTGGTCTTCTAAAATGCAAGTGTAATAATTGAAATACTTGCTTCAGAGCTCCAGAATTCCACTTCAAGAAGAGAATACAGACATTATCTCTTTGTATTTCAGTAGTGCATAATACAAGAGTGTTGATTAACTGGCAAAAATGTCACCACCACCTCAGTGGAGTACAAAAGTGAGAGAAAAAACCCCCATCATTGCATTTTTTGGGACTCTCTTCAGCTTATGAAACAAGTTTCCTTTACTGGTATTACAGTTTTAATTTCTGTAGCAGACTTTATACTTATGAAACTTAATATAAGTAAGAAAGATGCATCAAATTGCAAATTGTTGCAGGAAAATAGGAAATATTTATAAGCTTATTTTAATCAATGGTCATCTGTGAATAAAGTTAATCATTATTCTTTCTTGACAACAGCTGCCTTATCAGCTAATTTATAGTCCAGATTTTGAAATGAAGGTGTAATAGTGGAGAAACCTGTATTTTTGCTCTTTAAAATGCATGATTTTGCATGTAATCTTGCCAATAACATTTACATATTTTGGATATATTCACTGTGGACTCCTTTAACAATATTAACTAATATTCTCTTTTGGAAGAGAAGTAGAAGACTAGATCATAATATAATGTATGAATCAGTGCATAATCATAAAACTTGGGGTTTTTTTTCTCTCCCTCGTGTTTTTCATGAGATGTATGCATGTTCTCTCACATGCACCCAGAGTGAGCAAGCTGTGACATATAAAACCAATTCCCATGACTGTTTGAGTTTTGGACGAAGCCAAAACTGCGTGTGAATAAATTTCTGGAAGGTACATAGTTTTGAATAAGGTTTTTTTACACCATACCAGGTTACAGTAGGTCATATACAGGTAAAACAGTGTGGAGCAAATATAAACTAAAGATATTTTTTTGCCTTTGAATTTTCTGGCAGCTTTGGCACAGATCACGTGTCGGGGACACCAAATGAGGTAGCTCCCATATGAGGTCTGGCTTACCCAGCGAGCTCTTGCCCCTGGCCACAAGTGGCAAACGAGGTATCAGTGGTTCATTGGGGAAAAAGCCCTTGGCTCCTGTTCCCTTCACCTGGGACAACTGAGTCACCCACCTGAGCGCTCTCACAAGCGAACACCATGTATTTGTCTCTATCACTGTCACTGTTTGTCATCAGACATGCATTTGTATTTACCTAATTGGTCTAAGGCTACTAATGTATTCTTATTCATTTCCTGGAGTAATTTGCCATACCTCAGTGTCTGACTGTCCACAGGACTTTATGTTTTTGTCTCTCTCTTAAGATACCTTATTGACTAAAGTCTCATGGAGGGTGGAAGCAGGGTCTGGGTGACTCAGGTGGTTTTTATTTTACCTGCAGAGGAGGACTTTTAAGTTTGATGCTGAATGGTAATAGCACAAACCCTTTTAACATCTGATGGTTGACCCAGGTATCATTACTATGCCACCCCTCTTCTCCACTGGACATCTTTCCCGTCTTTGCTATTGTCTGTATATCGCTCTGCAGGCTGAAGATGCTTGAGAACAGAATAATTTGGATTAAATAATCTGTTACTCGGTAAGTCTTCCTGTACACTTAATGAGATAGGGGTCCTATCAAAAAGAGAAAAAAGGTAGTTGTATAATTAAACATGGCATCATGAGGTCCAATTCTGAATTCATCATCAGCCTTTATTTTGGTACCTCTCCTATTGTTTGTTTGATAATTTTGCACCCTCTATCATAATCTTTAAGATTAATTGCTGTGTGGTTTTATATATATATATATATAGTATGTGTGGTCAGTTTACAGTTTGTGAGAATTACAGCTTTGAATAGCATCCCTTTTGTTGAAATAGAGCGGCAACCAGAATAAATCCTCAAGGTTGTCTGAATATTGTTTCCCATATTGTTTTGTTCGCTGTAAATCGATAGATTCTGCCAGAGCCTGGCTGAGAGCGAGCAGTTCTCTTTGTCTCTCTCTATCAACTTCATCATCTTCAATCATCCTAATGACACTATTGACTAATTATATCAAATATTTTCAGGCCCCAAATATGGGGTGATGTATCGTTCTCTCTGCAAAGTGCAAGGAAGAAGTAGTTACCATCTCTTCGGCTGGAGACCTTTTGGGGCAGCTGCTCGGTAATTTGACTCTGCTTGAATTGCGGGCTAAGCTGCCCTCCACTGAACTGAATACCTCTCTAAAGGGTGCGTACGCAGATGGTTGTGGTGAATCACCTGATGCAGGGTTGCCTGCTTAGCGGCTTGGTGGCTGTGTGCATGAAGGAGCGAGCAAGAGCCTTTGAAACAGCTTAGCTGACCTGGGCCAGCGATGCCAGTGAAAGCGCCGGTCCTGCCTCCTCTTTGTTGTAGAAATGACTTCTAAAGCTTGCTGATCAACTGAAAGCTAATCTTTCTTTTCTTTTCTTGGTAGGGTTAGTTTTCAGACAGATCAATCACCTGATCCAGCTGACTGCATGGCTTGCTCACGCCCCGGTGTCAGCACCAGAGAGGCAGCTGTAACGCGTTATGAGGGTGGAGAGGGCAGGTCAGCCCTTTCAGCAGGGGCAGTCGTGGGGCTCCAGCAGGAGCTAAAATAGTGTTTGTGGAAAAGCAGTTCTGGCACGCCACGCCGTCCCTCTCGCTTCTGCGCTTTCTGGAGCAAAAGCTGCCTGCCTTGGTGATTTTGAGTGTCAAATAGCGTTGCGACTAGGACACTTTTCTTCTCTGTACTTGCATCTTGAAAGGGATCTGATACGGTGTTTCTGGCCTCAGACTGGTAACGTCGTTTCTTGCAAAAAAAAAGTCTCTTAGGCAAAGATTTTACTCCCTTAAACCTGAATGAGAATGCGGACCCCCTTGAATTCCAGATTAAATTCTCAGTGCTCTCAGTGTGCCTGTGATTAAATTGCAAGCACACTACTAAAATTGTTCCAGAGGTGTCTCTTACCTCTGTGGGTTTTTCTCTAGCCCATCAAGGTATTTCCTTTAGCTTCTTTTGCTTTTATTCGGTCTGCTGTTATTGATTACACGGGTTCCAGCCCTCTCCTTTAAAGAGGTAGGAGAAGTTTGCTCTTTCATTTCTTGCTAGTAATTCCTCGAGCACTTCTACAAAATCATCTTTATCTTCAATAGCAGCTGTCATCTTCCTCTGGGCCTGTGGTATCAGAAAATGGTGGCAGTGTATTCATTGCTGATGGCATTGACTTGAGTCTGAAGAAATCCATTTTTATAGTGTTATTTTCAGATATTGGCATTAAATTTTTAAATTTTGGTACATCAACTATACTATATAGGCAGCAACGTGATCTCTACAAATAACTTGTGTAGCAATCTTATTTTCATGACTGTTTAATATCTTCTCATCTTCTTAAAAATCATAATTCCTATTGTGATAGGGCCTTTGCATCTGGGAATGGAGAACTGAGGCCTCCAAGACTATTACTTGGCCATCATGTGGAAACTGTAGATCTGAAAAATGAACTCGTTGGAAACTGAACCAGCCTTCATTTTGCCATTTAACCATAGCACTAACCTTGGTTTCCATCACTGATGAAATATGGCAAATTGAAAGAGAGTGAGTGTGATTGGGGCACTGTAAGTTTCTCCATCAAATGAAATGATCAGCTCAGCATGTCTCAGTAGGGTTGTTGCATTGACCCAGATGGGAACTGTACCATACCATACCAGGAACGCTGATTTTAGCAGACTGTGCCCTTCTTTCTATGACGAGAACCCAAATTCACACTTAACATTCAGTGAAATGCAACAGACATTAAAAAAAAAAAAATCCATAATACTGAGTATTATTGCCTCATAAATTATACCTTTGAAAAGTTTTATTGGAAAACAAATTATTTACTAGTAGGTTGAAGTGCACAATTTTAGAAAATTGCTTTCTGGAAGAAGGAACTATTAAGCGGTTTGGACACAAAATTTTACCAACGTAAATAACTGTGTACTGATATTGTAGAAAATAACGGTCTTCCTGAGGAGTAACTTGTGATCATTGCTATCTGCATTCAGCATATTGGTTCAAAACTGTACCTGCACAAAATTGACATATTTCCTTTCAGTTCATCACCTTCCATGTCCATGAAATTCACTTAAAAACTAATATTTGTCCTTATACATTCTTCATATTTAGAAATCCTTCACAACTCTAGATATAATAAAAGCCATTTATGCAAATGCATTCTTGCACCATGGTACACATTTGGATTGTCAGTTTGCTTTAGCATTTCATTAAAAACAATAGATAAGGAGTATCTATAACTTACACATTGTGGGTGTATATTCATATATATTCACGTTAATCATGTTTATTGTGTAACCTCTAGACCTACCCACACCCAACAAAACTCCAAATCTGTTCTGTAATGCACGGTTTGATTTTTCAGTAAGTACATGTTTCATATAGAGGTTGAGGCTTTAATAACTTGGAAAAATAAAAAAAAAAAATCAATTCCATTTCTTCTGGATTGTCAGGAGACCTGGCACACTGTGGGAACATCTCTTGAACAGAAACTGTCTGCAGGGCCTAATAGGTACAAAGAGGAGGAATCGTGTTCAGGTATTATTGCAGTAGTTCTCAGACTTGTAAGGATAGTCCCTCCTTTCTCTGGATTTCCACAGGATAGATTTTGCCACCTCTTACTCAGCGTTGAGTGTTTCCATAGTCTCCCTTGTTCTTAGCAAGTTGGTAGCAGTCTTTATTGTGTTTTTGTTTCCATAACCCACTTCTCCCTATCAGGGTGTGCCTGAGAGAAGGTGAGATTTATTTTAAGAACAATTTACTCAAACTGAAATGAGATTAACTGGGGTTGGCAGGAGAAGCTGTATTGAGGGACTGTCTCGCTGACCATGCCTGCTCCTTTTGATCGGAGGAATTAACCATCTTGGGGTTCTTAGTAGTCCCCTTGGGCAGTGAGTAGTACCTTCTCTTGCATTTGACTAGTCAGTTTTGGTCACCTGGTGACTCATAGTTGTCATCTCAAAATGTCACTTTTTTGCTATATTCCAACTGGGATAAAGGTGATGGAGAAGTTGCAGCAGGTTAAAAAAAAAAAGTAAGTAGCTGATTATTCATTTGCAGACCATTTAAATATATAAAAATTAATTGTCCGTACTTTCTCCCTATAAAACAAGTGATTGATACTAGAATGAGCATTCTTCTTCCTAGATGAACTAATTAAAGTAGACAAATACCATGGTCAAAAGGCTTTCCAAGTGTGTTTTTCCACAGTGCAGGTGTTATTACAATGCACCTCTGAATATTCAGACTGATTTTTTTTTTTTCTAAATCCCTTTCCTGACACCGTCCAATACACTTTTCTAGAAGCAGGAAAAAGGGAGCAGGAATTGGAGAAGTCCCCTGCTTAGCAGCCAGCTGACTTTCACTGTGCTGATTATGTAGACCATGTCCCTCCATTTAACTGATTTTCCAACCTTTGTGGGTTTTAGTTTATGATGACTGAGGTGTGTCCTTCATCCCAGTCCACGTATGCATCTGTCAGGGGGGTAATGGAGAAAAGGGAAGCAGCTGGGATTTGGATCAGCCTTCTGTCCCAGTCTGTACAATATGATAGAGGTGACTTCTCTGTTTCATATACGTGGTCTCCACGCGATGGGAGGCCGGCAACGCGGACCTCAGCACTGAAGCGGTGCTGCCATTATCCTCCGCCTGCTTGCACAGCCAGGTTTGGCATCAACTGAATCTGAAGACTTCAGGATAGTGAGGCAGGCGATGCTGCTGCGAGGTTTCTATGGAAACAGAAGTGGGAGATGAGAGGCGACTAATAAGAGCTCAACTCAGCCAGCTCCTGGATGGTAATTTAAAAATACGGACTTTTAAAAATAACCCTTTACCTTATTTCCCCCCACCTAATCTTTGTTTCTGAAGAAAGGGATCAGAAAGGCAGTGGGTTGCTAGCAGCAATGAATGAGAAGTCTCACTCACTGCTTTCATCTGTTGGCTGTCATGCAAGAGCTGTAAGTAGCAGTTTACTAAAACTGGCTGCAGGCTTATAAAGTGTGTAGTAATTGTAATTTTGGACTAGAAGAAAATGTGAAAGGCATTTTAAAGGTACTCTTCCACTCCTGTTTTCATCCTTTTGAATGCAGTGACTTCAAGGATGGCACAAAGGCGCTTCCTAAACCATGAACTTACACTAGATACACACACATTCTGCCAGAGTTAGTATTTTACTGCGTGCAAAATACTGTTTGGTATGTTGTACCCATATTGCAAACAGGATCTAGGTCTGTTATTCCTTTTAACCTGTTTTGTTCCTCTTCATCCTTCCCAGCATTGTCCCTATGCTGGCAAGTTCTCATTTTGTAGACCCACAATGCTTCAAGAAAAATTTTGTGAAGTTTTTTCCAAGAAGGATCTTAGAAGGATCTTAACCATAGACGGTTACTATGTGTCAGTGAAAAGGGTAATTCTTTGTCAATCCTTTGTTTTATTTAAATTGCTTAGATTATTTATTTTTTCCCTCAAAGGGTTTAGGAGATGGGAAATTATGATTGTATCAATTTTTTATATAAAATTGAAAACTGATACAACAGGTCATAGTTGGCATTAAGGCTGAATTTAGTGCATTCAATCTCATGCTGGATTGATTTTGGTGGTGTTACGTTAATGTGACTCTTGGATGCTTGTATTAACCTTTAGAATACAGGAACTAGATCAGATTGTGACTCAGCTTCTTAATCAATTTTTAAAAATCTGTTGAGAATTTTAAAAATAAAGAAATAGAGACACTCAAGAGAGGTGGGAGCTCCACAACTTAGTGTTACATGGCAGTTCCCATCCACACAGATGCTAAACCAGAATGAGGAAACCAGCTAGCTGATGTCCTTGTGCATCTGCGTGCCTCTCCTCAGACTCAGCTGTCCTGTCCTGTCCTTCTGGATAATGCCTTAGGGATCCTGGGAAGCCTGGGGCAGAGGTAGTGGGACACTACCTTCTCTGTCCTGTTGTGTGCACACAGAAATATTCCCGCTCTCCATATTGTACCTGGAATCCGATATGCTCCCTGGGGCCACTTGTCTATCCGACGGGCACGTCTGCGACCACGTGGTTGTGTGATGTGGATAATGCTGCTGAGAAAACTCTCTAGAGGAACGAAGTGGTGGCAAAGATCAGAAATCAACACTTTGTAGGAACTGGGAGATCTGTTGGGTGACCTAGATAAAGTTCAGTTCTATGGCAAGGAATAAACTCCTGCACTTCATGCCTCAGTTAAGTGGCACTTCCAAAATAAAAAAATAAAAAAAATCTGCTTGTGTGGATAAGTGGGGGCAGAGAACAAAGTGGCTGGTTAAGTAGAGGGAGAAAAGTTACTTTGCTGGAAAAGGCCATATGTACAAGGGGGGCATTTAAACTATTTTCTCTGTGCATTTAGTAAACATTTTTTTCTAAAATTTCATATGGAAAATTCAGCTACCTTTAGAAAAAAGTTACCAAAACTGAAGCTCTGCTATAGTGTAAACCAAAGGAATTTTAATTCACCTCTAAATGCAAATCGTTGGAGGTTGTGTAGATTTCCATTACACGGACATTTCAATTTTTCTCAGTCTTTTTTGGGGAGCAGGGAGGGGAAAGGGAGTAGGGGAAGGAGTAGCTAAGGCTTATTTTAATTAATAGTGATTTAAGTATGAGCAGTTTTCAGCATCTTAGTATTTTTTCCAGAAAAGAAGAAAGTGGTTACTATCTACTGTGAGTTTTATTTTTCCTTTTGATGTACTCTTCATTCCTCCTGTTGATTATAATATACTTAACAGTTGTGCTTGCAGACTTGCAGATGTAACACATGCTGATTTGTCCTCCCAGAGGCATGGTAGATTTGACATGCAATTTTTGAAATACTGTATTTGTCGCTGTTGAGAAGCTCCTAAGACTATAAACATCATTAGTTCATAAAAAAAAATCCCAAACCCAAACCACATCAATTGCTACAGCTTGCTGTGTTTGTATATATACACAGGTATAAGTGTAGAATATCCATAAAAATATTGAGTGTTGCAATGGTGCAGATACCATAATACGTAAAAGCACTTTTCAGTAGGTTTTTGCTGCTGTAAAAAAATCACTCTGTTCATAATAGCTGTCTTCCTCAGCACTGTGCTGACAAGGACTTGTTATTCTGAGTATCTTTTAGAGATGCCAGGATAAAAGTAGGGTTATACTGCTGGCTGTATGGAAAGCAGGTCCCTTTCCAGGGGCAGTCAATGAAATTTAGTCTTATGTGAAAGTTCCCCTTGGAATGTGATCAAGGCACTTAAGCACTTCTTAATTTTTATAGCAAATCATAGACTTCCCCGGACTGCTTTTTAAATCTTCTGCCAAGCGGCAGCAGTGGAAATGCTGCCAGAAGGATAGGTAGACATACCTATCCATTTGTGGAAAATAACTGAGACTGTATGTAAGTCCTGGTGTTTTTAGGGTAGCATCAGTCATCACAGTCTCTGAACATGATTTATTGAAATATTATTTTTTCTTTTCTTCTTGTTAACGAGCTCTGCTGGCACAAGTTGAGCTTAAATATAATATATTTAATGATGTTTAATAATATTTAGACTAGTCCAGCTGGCATGAGTCACACTAAGGAAAAAAAAGATAACAGTTTTGATATAATTTGCTTAGATACTAGCGCGATAGGTCCTAACACATGTCTGTAGAAATGGAAGTGTTAACTTATGACAGTACTATTGCAGGGCACTTTCAGAGTGTGGGGAGCAAATACTAGCATTTTGTCTGAATGTTTCTTTTGGAAGAAAGAGTTAGGAAGCAATTTTACAGCCTTGGTTCTGCTTCTGTGTAGGTTTGGGGTTTTTTTTAATCCATCCTTATGAGGTTTCCCTCTATTGCTTTACCAATTTCATTGTTCTTCTGGAATGTCGCCTTCATGCGACATACTGCCCATGGAGGGCGCGAAAGAGAGAGAGAAGGGGGCTTTTAAGTACCTTGAGCTAATCTCATTCAGTCCTCAAATTATCCCTGTTCCACAGGGGCCGTCTACCCCATAAGTGTATGATAGCCATTCATCAGCATTTGCAACTCTGTAGAGGTTGTTTCAGGCTGAGGTCAGATTTGTACAGCTTTTATTAAAGAATCACTGATACTACAGGTGGGAAGCAACCTGTTAGAAGGTCTGTTTATTTTTTATTTTTCCTCCCTATGTGGAATTATCTTTTTAAATGTTTTTTCTATCGTTTAGCTTTAAATGCTCTCAGAAATGTAACGTGGAGTGACAGAAGACTGTTTCTTAGCTTAACAAACCTCACTAACTGATGGTGTTTTCTACTATTCAGTCTTACTTCTTTCCCTTCTTAATGTCATCTCATTAAAACTATCGTATCTTCTGCATCACACTGTGATTTACGGAATCTGGTGAAATACAGACAAATGTGTTCCCTTGGCCACTGGTTCAGGCAAAGAAGCTCAGTTAGCATCAGCTCTCTCAAATTTAAAGAAATTGTGTCTTATTTTTAAACTTTATCATACTCCATAAATTTCTTTTTCCTCCATTTTATTCTTTTTGGTAGGGGTCAGGGTAAATGCACTTCACCTCTGAGGAGTTTTTTTACCACTTCTGAGCAAGTCCCTGAGCCTCCAGCTTTCTTGGGACTGTATATGAAGTGGCAGTTTTGGGCAGGTTAAACATATGTTAAAATAAAGGAATTGTCTAGCAGGTCAGAGGGCTTTCCTGAATGGTTGTTTTAATGCTCACAAATATTGTGGCTAATTTAGATACAGCCATAACTAGATATAGCTGTCATCTCAGGAGGAGAGATACTGAAAGACTCACGGACCAAAATGACATATTAGAGTTGACTGCTGGAGCAGTCATGAGTCTCCTGGCAGGAGCGTGCTGGGAGAAGAGAGGGAGTTTCTTTGAACAGGAAATTTACTGCTGTGTTCACAACAGGCTGAACAGGTTGAAATAAGATTTGGGGGAGGGGGGAGAGAGAAATCTCTCTCTTATGGTACAATTAGCTCAGAGTTGGCTCTCCTTCCACCGGGATGTGTGAGGAGAAGGTGATCAGAAAATAGCTAGTTAATGTTTCTTCTGCCTGCCCAGGAAAAGCAAGTTTTAAAACCCTTCCTGGCAATGTGAAGCTGGGTTGTGGAGTTCAGTGCCAGAAGAAATTAAGGAGGACAAAGGTATAAATGACTTAAAAATGGAATTAGGGAGGTTCATGGTGGGTAGTTTCCATGGTGGCTATAAAGCGTATCTGTCCAGATGTAGTCTGCTCATTCAAGTTCTCTTTAAATCTTCTATTTAACAGAAAGTAGGAGGAATATGTCCTGGTGTTATTCTCTTCCTTAACTGCTTGCTCTGAGCCATGGTCAAGGACAGCATTCAGGGTACTGGCACCACTATTCTCGCAGGTTAGGGGCCTTGGATTTTTTTCTCCAGAAATAGGAGATACTCATTTCAGTGTATATTTCTGTTTCTTTTTCTTTTTTTTTTTTTTTTTAAAAGGTTGCACTGAAAATAGGTTCTCAAATTGTATTATTCAGGCTCCGCTCTGACTTGGGTAAGGAGATAATGCACAGATGTTCATTAGGTACCTGTAGCGATCAGGGAGGTCGGAACTTTTACTAGAGTCTTCTACTCTTTGAGCAGCTCTGCAAGTCTTGGGTAGGAACTGAATTATGTATTTATCATTGCACACTCAGCTTACAGAATGGATCCAACTGATGTTTCAATTTCATTTTTCTAGAAACCGCATGCCACAGTGTTCTGTATTACTTTTGTGATGGTTTGTGTCCTTTAAAATTATATTGTAAGCAGCTTCATTGTGAATTTGTTTACGTAATTGTGTCAGACAAGGTGGATTTAATAAATGGTGTCTCTCTTTCTCTCCCTGAAAAGGAGGATGATTTTTTTTTTCTTTTTAATTTTATACTGGTACGGATAGAGGACTTTGGTTGGATATAATCTATTTAGATTTTGATTTCAGCTAATTAGGGAAGAAACAAATACCAGAAATAACTTTTTAGACAAATTCTTTTTTTCTGTAGCTTTTTAATAGATGGCAATCTCAGACATTTTTGGAATCGGTCCATTAAAGCATATTTGAGGCTTACATACCAGGTTTATGGTAGTATGCTGATTATTTCTGAAAAAATGTGGCTGGCACGTAGTGAATTATACTGTTGAGTTCTTCAGGATTGGAACAAATATTTACAAGTGCATCTCAGTCCATTCTCCACTATTCTTTGATTTTTCTATTCTCTGTTCCTGGAAGGAGAAGATAAGACTGGGGAGCTGGTGGGGATGGGCTGGGGGGAGAGATTAACAGTAGTGAAGGCAGATAACTATTTGACTTTACTTTAGATGTTTAAAATTCCTATTTGGGTTTTGAAATCTAGTATATTTAGTAAAGAAAAAAATGCTAATGTCATTAGCATTTTCATTTATGGATAATTTTGTTTTAAGTTGTCCTTTCCCAAGAGTAGTTTTAATATTTGTGCTATCTATTCCAGGAGAAGAGAAAGCAAAGATTGCTTTTATATTGGGGGTTGGGAATTTACTTAAACATGAATCCCTGAAGAGCAGAACCACCTGAGTTCTGTTTAGCTCTACCTTAATTGTTTTGAAATGGTTCAGGAGATAGTTATTATATGAAATATCATCCATCACTTACTCTAAATAATTTCACATTAATTTCTATGAATCGCAAGAGCTACTTGAGTTACTCAGTCGCAATTTTGAGTTGTGCAAAGAAAAAATCCATAACTTTTGGGATGAACATTAGTTCTTTTCTTAACTAGCTGAATTATACTGAAATATATATATAATTAGTACTATATCTATACAGAATAACATTTTGGTGCAATTACCCTGGGCGTATACCTCTTTAGCAGGATATATGCCTTGATCCTGAACTCCTGGAAAATATTTTCTGGTTATATTAGAGAGTATAGAGATACAGAATGTTAAAGCCCAGGGAAGCCTGTGTTTTATCTTTATTGCAAATCTTGTTGGCACACGAGTGCATATGATGGCATGTCCATCCTTTGTCTTCTAGAATTCCAGAAACCAATGAACACTGTTAGGAAATTTTGCTGTTATAATCTGCATGTTTGCACAGCAAGATTTAAATGACTGACACCTACAGATTCATAAGGTGTAAGCTTATATTTCAGATTTGGTTCCTGAAAATATGTCCTTTTCCTGGAAGAAGATCTGAGAGGATGTGCATTGGTCAGAAATAGGCACAAGTTCCCAAGCACCAAAGATCTTAGTACTTCATAGCTCTTCCCAGCTGGATTTCAACCTAATTTGGCACATATATCGTAGTTGACCTCAGACAGAATAATTCAGATGTTTGAACCTCTTAGATGTGTAGCCAAAAGCGAGTTGTCTTACTGCATGTATTTTTAAACATCTACAAGCTGAGCTGGGAAGCAGAATGCAAATTCTAGGACTTGGAGATACCTGTGAGGTTATGAAAATCCCTTTGGGACTGCGGGGAATCCTGGAGCCTACGAACATATGTTTTTTCCAGGCACGCTGTATTTAGAAGTTTAGTATTTGCTTTAATTTCTAGGAACTCAAGTACAAATGACAATAGAAGTAGCTCATCAATAATTTAATAGTAAATGTACAATCTGAGATAATATCTTTTGTTGAACCTTTTAATACATATTCCGTGAGGACTGGAGGAATTGTTTCCTGCAGTTTGTATTTCTGCTATATTTGAATATAGGAAAAATTTGTTGTTCATGTATGCCAAAGAAGTTTAATGTTGTAGCCAGTTAACACTAGCAGAATTGTTTCTTTCAGTAGCTCTCTTTTACTCAGGTAGGTACCAATACATAGACAAATGAGATTTCCAATAGACTGCAGAGGAATCCCCATGCCTCTTAGTTAGGAATAGGAAGGGGCTAACTTCTCAGCTCATGATCATGTGGGGTTTAGGTGGGGAGTTTTGAGTTAGCACTTTGAAACTATTGGCTAATATAAAGATGTGCTGATTGTTTTAGCTTGATTAAATGTTGCATATATATATATAAATGCCCTATTTTCATTATACAGTAATTTTTGCTTGAGATATTCCATTCTCTGACCATGTTTCTTTAAAAGCAGTGTGGGGAAGCCTGTGATTCAGCAGGATGTCCTACATTCACCAGCTGACCTTTCAGGGAGAATTTTATCTAAGCATTGATTTTTGAAATACTTATATTGTCTGCAACCATGGGTTTGATTCCAAGAAGGCATTGTTAGGTTCTTCACCATTGTAAAGCCTATAGCATGAGCTCTGTTGAGATTTTTTTCTGTGGAGGTTATTCTCATAAGCACCTATAATTCAGGATTCTCTCGGCTACAAAAACACATCATTGCTCTTTTTGTAATGGGAAGCTCTTACTTTTGGCCAAACTCCTGTTTAGTCATAGGCCCATAACGTACACCCACCCCCTTCTACCAGCCGTCCTGAACAAAGTTGCATTTCAGTGGCTGGTGAAATGACTTGTCTGTGCAGCAATTCATAAGGTGCTCTCAAATCTTTGAAAAGTTGCAATCTGTCTTCAGAAACATTGCGAGCATTGATTAAAACAGAAAAGATCTCTTGCGTAAGGAAGTGGGTGTATGCCATAATGTTTTAGATGACTTTGCGTCATGTGCTATAACCCAACAACACAAATTCAGTAGGTTCAAAACTTCCCTTAGGCTTGCTTAGTTCCAGTCTGTAAGATCCTTTGTTGTAAAAGCTGTCATTTTGTGAAAGTGAAGGCAACAAACTACACGGGCCCCCGCAAGTTTGAGTTCATTTTGCATTTCCATACAGGATCTGCTGCCAGTATGCATCCACGGATGAGACCAAACATGCTGTCATCTCTCCACAGCGATCCCTTTTCTTCTGAAAATCTTTGTTTTTAAAAAATAGACAAATATGTTAGTCTGGGAAAATAAGTTTTCTCAGCTTTGAGTTTTAGCAGGAGAGTGGAGTGGATTGTTTGAGGAAGCAGTAGAAATTGCCACATATGTTTCATATAATGTTGGGGTCATGTTTGCCTCCTCATCTTCAGTAACGTGGCATGCAGGAGCTGCTTCTCTGAATAGTCCCCTCACTGGTCTTATTTGACTAGAAAATAGCTAATATCCTCATGGTGATAACTGAGCGTGGTATCTTTTGCAGTCAGTGAAGGTGAGGAGCTGTGGTTACGATCTTTTTCCCATCTGTGCCATGGAAATTAGCTGTCTTTTTCTCCCGTGTGCCTCAGTAAAATGTTGGCCTTGTGCTTTGGAAGCTTGAGGTGGAGAAAAAGGAGAGAAATAACTGAGCTCCATTCCATAAAGCAAAATATCCAGAACAAGATCCAGATGGGAATTCAAGTGTATTTCTGAGAACTACAATTACTGTATTTAGGAGCGATGACTTGGTACATCAGCAACCAGGAGTAGGAAATGGCCTTAGCTGGTGTAATTTCAATTGAGAATGATAGACTGTAGTAATTTTCTGAATATATACTTTATGACAGATTGGTATACAAATACCTGATCCAGAGGAAATGTGTTAGAACGGCACCCTTATATGCTCAAATACCTTTTAACGTATATAGGAGTCTTTTCAAATCTTGGTTTGAAAGGTGCCAATGACTTACAGGGATGCACATCGTCTGGGAAAACAAAGCTCCTCTGAGACTTGTAGTTTTGCGATGTTGAGCTGAGAAACAGCTGCCTGAGCAGTGTTTCAGGAGAATGGAAACAAGGAGGGAGATCTGCTACAGCTTGTTTGCAGAGAACAATAGTGCGTTGTGGTTTTCTGGGTTTTTCTTCCCTCATAATTGTGACACTTTTGATTAACTGAAGTTTTTGGTGGTGTCTCATCATGAGGTAAACTGAGGTGTAGAGCCTGGTAAAGACCTAGTTCAGCTATAAAGTGAAGAAAAGCTTAATTTATAATGAGCTTGAAAGGAAACCATGTTCTTGGAAAAAAAAAAATTAATCGGGGGCTATCTAGTCAAGCTTTTATGTGAGTTTAAGTGTATTTGGCAGGATGGCTGTTCTTGTGGGTTTATTTCTGTCATGTCTTAACACCAGGCTTGTCACAAAGCAAGTCCAACTCTGTCATCACCTATATTGTAGAAAACAACCTTTATACTTTCTGTTTCTCAGGATTTGCTGACAGAGCAGCAAAGTTACCAGAAATCATCTTTGTCTTACCTTGCGGTTTCGCTCCACAGATGCCGGGAGCTCGCTGAGGCTGTGCCGAGCAGCGGGGCTGCGACGAGCCTCTTCCCACGTCCCAGGGGAGCCCGGCGCCGAGCGCAGCAAAACCCTCCGGGGGGTAACACAGGTATGTGAAAAACGTTGAGAACATGGCTCCTTATTGATTTTACATTAATGTTTGACACGTAGAGTGGGGATAATATTCCAGTGGCAATTACCCTCAAGACATGCACCATTATACAAAATAAATGTCAGCACTTGCCCTCCATAGCGCACGCAGCCTTCGAACTCACATAGTTAATTTGAAGATTTTGAAATTTTAGGTTGTCCACTCCTCTCTCCTGGCAGAGCGCAATTAATTAGTATGTCCTGAAATAATTATTAATAAAATAACGTCAGGGATTTTTTCTGCTCCTTGTTGCTGTTCTTGGGAGTCTTAGAGGAAGAATAAATGTTCAGGCTATACAAGAAGGATGAATGTTTAGGTCTGATCCATCCTGCTCTCTCCCGATCTCTGCTGCACTTTTCGGTATCTCCCTCAGCCTTTCTGATGGCTTCTTAGTAAAGGTCCAGTTTCAGATAGTCAGTACTGGAGAGCGCACAGAATGTTGATGTTGAGCATAGATTAATTCCTGATAAATCACAAGTCAGTGATTGGTAAAAGTCAAGTTCTGATAAAAAACGAGTCAAGTTCTGATAAAACATGAGTCAGGCCTCGTATTTGGAGATATTTAGATTTTTATATTTTTTTTTAACATTTCCAATATTTTTCTTGAATTTTGGTTTCTAAGCTATTACAATTGCGCTCAGGTGCAAGCTGAAGCTTTTGCAATTTTACTGTCAGTGAAAGGTGCATGCTTCATAGCTAGAGACTGAAATCGACTATTCTTTTAGTCAAACAAAGGTGCACAAAAAAGGGAAAAAAAGACTTCCGCACTCTAGTCTGTCAGAGTATAAAGGTTGATGGTGTGGGAACACTCAGATTTGCAGAGAGAAGTTGTGTTCATTTTGGTTTAGTCCTCTGCTGAGAATGACAACTATAAACATCACTGTGGAGAGCACTGTTCACTGACATGTGGAGAGAAACATCGAATTAACGTATTTTATTGCCTGAGAAATAATTTGAATAATGTGAAATAATTTGATTGTCGCTATTCTGAACCTGAAGACAGGACTGGAGAAGTCCAGGGTGTGAGCTTTCCACGGTGACTGAAATCACCCAGGCTGGTGGGAGCTGTGCGTCTCATGCACATAGCTGGTACCTTCTACAATGAGAACTCGATTTTCACTGTAAATTTTCTGGAGCTGTCTGTTCCTTTCAGTGGTCTTTAATTTCTTATAGATCGAAAAAAATTAAAATGTCTAAATCATCATGTTGATAGGTTTTAGGAAAGGAAACATAGTATTTTAATAAAAACAAACATGTTTTTAAAAGAAATTCCTTTCCTTTGGTTGGAGAAAGTATTGTGTACTTATCACTTTCAGTTTTCTCTGTGAGTTAAGAGAACAAAAAAAGCATGTTGGGCTATGATGGTGTATTGCCTTTTTTAACATTAAAGGAGTTACTTAATCCAGTCACTCTAAAGTAGTAAGAAGCAGTAGAGATACCAAATTAGCCACTTAAAATAAATGAATTATTTTTAGACAACACAGAAACACTGAGTTGTTCACTTAACTTAAACAGGAGTTACCTCATGGTCTCTTTCCCAAGTTTTAGGCAGGTAATACATTCAGGGCTTAAAGAACAAAGAAGCATAAGTTTCAAACATCTCTTCTCCTTATATTCTTTCAAATTACTGTACAGTAATTTATGTAAGTGGCTTCTGTTGCTCCTTTAATGACTACCTACTTTTCTTGCTGTGTTTTCTTGCATAGGATCACAGGATGACTACACAGCTACTTCAGTGATATCATTAATGGACTAGATAATGTTAGATTTCTATACTGAAACATCTTCACAGTATGTAAAAAAGGGAAAAAAAAGATTATGCTTTTCATGCTTGAAGAAATATAACACTGATTAGAAACTAGGTTGTTAAGATTAAGGCAGTTGAGAGGTATTGCTTGAAACTGTGCTAGCTTTTCCTATCTTAGTTTTAAAATGATACCACAATACTTTTCACAAAAAACTGAATAAAAATATGACTTTTGACTGTGTACCATTTTCAGTGTTCTTTGATTCACAAATATTTTCATTTCTTCCCTAGTAATCTGCCAAGTTTAGAAAAATAAATGTTATTATTCAGAGTAAGTTACTGTGCATGTTTTTAACTGGATAGTACACTAAAAGTATTATTTCTTTTCTTACTGGAAATATGCTTTCCAAGCATAAGTGGAAATGGTACACCAAATTAATTGAACAATATTTTTATGTTACTTACCCTGTCAAGCACGTAAGCTTTTTTCAACAAGATAGAAAATGTATTTCAACTTTCAGTTAGACAGAGTCCTAACCAATTTTTATGTAATGACACTCTTTAATTCAAATGTTTTCTAAGGAAAAAAAACCCCAAGGAATATTTAATGTTTTTTTCACCTAGGAAAACAATAATGAGAACAGCAGAAACTGATTATCTGGAGTATAAAACGTTTCTCTGCTCTTAGGAGATGCAAATGCCATTTGTTTCATTGTATCAACAAAGTTCTCTTCTCTTGTAGTGGATTAGTGTGTTTACAGCTTCCGGTACAGAACATTATTTTGAGATGCAGTTTAGGCAGTAAGCCTGTAATAGTTTATTATGTTGTGAATTTCCGTTGCTCATTCCTATTGTGCAGGTAATGACTTTGGGGGTGGAGAGTGAAATGAAATTCCCTGCTGAGTAGATAAACACCCATTTATTACTGCTTCTCTGGGTGCCAAATTACAGACTAGTTGATAGTGAGAACCTCTATCAGTTTTTAGCCTTTGACTCTAGATGAGTGAGGTAATCACATGACTCATATCGCCTCCAAAGAAAAAGCTCCTCTTCAGAAAGAGTGGTTGAAAGACTGTTGCTGCATTATTAATAAAAAACAGAGGCAACACAGAATCCCTGATGTCTCAGGATGATGAGGTGAGACTTTGAATTGTCCCATAGGAAATGGTTTTGTTTTATTTTATTTATTTTCTTCCAGCAAGTTTTGCATTTCCTTTGTTGCCACAGGCAGCTGTAATGCTTTCAAGTATAGAGTAAAAAATGCAAATAGCAACTCTACAGTTGATAAGTGGTTGGAAATGTTTAGTGCCACAGAATGGCAAACCTGCTTGGAATGTGTTATCTCATACATACATTTCTGTTTTGTAGTACATCTGCTTAGGCTTCCTGGGTAGCTTTGAGTAGTAAGGAACAATGTGTAGGGATGCTGATGCTCTGCTAATGTCACAGCGCTGGCCATACAGTATGGTAAATACTTAGGGCGAGCGTCAAAAGAGAATAGTATTGCTTCAGTGAAAAAAAATCACTGTTGCTAATCACTAGTGATAGACTTTGAATTGGTGAAGGGTATGTAGTCAGAGGCTCATTGTTTCATTAACAGATGACATCGTTCAATGATGTCATTGAAAATTAACACTTAATAAGGAATCATCTATGCTTAACATGTAATATTATCACTTCTATTTTGATGATTTAGATTCAATGCTCCAGCAGCCCTGTCTTGGGGGACACTGGCTAGCGAGTTTGGTAATGTTTAACAAGAGCCAGGGGGAGTGATGACACCTAACCTGTGTGAGGTACGAGGAGCAAGGGAATCCCTCTGATCTAGTACATCCCTATTGCTTACAGCTCACTGTCACTGGCATCTCTTTCAAAAGGAATCAGTTATCTTCATAATATATTGCACTTCCTTATATTTCTTGCTTAACGGAAATAACTTTGTTCAGGTGTATGAACACATGATGTTTATTTTTGTGCCCCCTGTTTTTGAATAGCAGCTCAGAATGGGTGTATGTGAAATGTCTGTCAACCTACTAAGTACTTAGCTAATGAAACAATACCCTTTAGAAACAATATGCATTGGATAGGTGATGTAATGATGCAAGGGTAAGTCACACCACAAAACAGAGTGCAAAATTGAAATGAATGAGGTTTGGGTTTTGGGTTTTTTTTTGTTGTTCAAGTGATTTTAAGTTAAGCAGATATTTGTTTTTATTGCCCATTCGACAGTTTTATTAGTAAAAACTGCTGAGGGAGAGTTTTAATTTAAAAACAGCAGCACTCAGCAAGTGTTAAGTGCAGCAGGCAAGTGCCATTTCTGTATGTTGGCAGTGAAGAGGATAATGCTGTGGAAGTTAACAGTGTGTTTACAGTTGCATATCATACTTTAGTTGGTCCATGACTTTCATACAAATCCAAAGAAAATCAACCAGGAGGATTAGCATTCTAGAAAACTTTCACAAAAACCGCAATTTGAAAGAATTAGTCTGTTGAAGAAAAGATTTAAGATTTAGATTCAAGTACATGAAAGGTTGCTGCAAAGAGGAAAGTAATAAACTGCCCTCTTTGTCTATGGGGAACAGGACAAGAATAATAATGCACTCAAATTGTAGTGAGGGAGATTTAAATTAGATATTAGGGAAACCTTTATAAAATGTAAGGTTAGTAAGGACAGCAGCTGATTGATTGGAGGTGCTGCAGCATCTCTATTGGAGATTTTGGGAATGAGTTAGGCAACCATCTGTCAGAGGCAGGCTAGTGATCCTGTTTGGGAGCAGCGGGGTGGGCGAGATGGTCTCCTGACATCCCTACCCACCCTGCCTAGCCCAGGTCCGGTTTTATGCTGTGCTTGGGACCCAGTGAGGTTAGAAACTCTGAAATGAAACAGCTTCTTTACCCTGAACTGTTTTATGATTGTATGTCTTATTTTGCTCTTGTTAGGGTATAAGATAAAGCTTTAATATACTTTTCACCAGCAAGTTTCCATAGCTTTCTTTTCCCAAGAAGGGTGTTAAGAAAATAGTCAAATCCAAACAATTTTTGGATTTGACTTGTGAAAATGCAGCATGTCTGTTTAATACTATTTAAACCTTGGTTTTGTATTATTTGGCAGTGTTCTGTGTTCATATGTTATGAATGAAGTATTTTTCTAATCATATGAAACAAGATTTGCATATTGTCATTGGGTAAAATTGACCGTCAGAAATTTAAATCTTAAATTCCATTTTTATTTAAGGAAGATTTGATAAAATAAATTAAAATGGGGGTTGCAAAATGCCCTTCTGGTTTTTTGGATGTAGGAGCATAAAATAATAAAGTCCCTCTCTGGAGACTACGTGGCATTACATCATCCCCCACATCAGTTTAAACTTTAGTTCTCTAGAGAAGGTGTTATTTACAGTAAAATCCTACGGTATTCAAAGTAATATAATGTGTCTGGTCGCAGCTGATGAAGACGTTTTCTAGAACGGATGGTAAAGTTCATCGAAGCATTAAAGAGGGTATTCTTGGTATCTCATAGGTAGATACAGTCTAGACACTTGAATAATCAGCAGAGTCGTTAGAATGTCTGCCTGTAAGTATACCAGTGTTGGTGGTGAGAAAATAGAAATGTTTCTTGCTCATCATCTTCCCCATTTTTCTTAGCTTCTGACCTTTCATGCTTAGATATTAATTTGCCCTACTTGTAGTTTGTCTTTCAATTTCTTCTTTTTGTTTTGGTTCAACAGCTGGAACGGGGAAAATAATATTGGAGCCCCATTGATGTGTTTTCATTGAATGATAACAGAATTTAACTAACTGATATTCTGCAGTCCTAATTCATTTTATTTACAGCATTGGAGATTAGAAAAGCACTTTCTAACAGAAATCAAACTTTCGTTTTTCACAAATACTTGTTCCAACATGCTCTTAGATTTGGAAAAAGATCAATGCAAAGTTCTATCAATATTTTTTAAATACAAAAATTTTTAATTGTGACCTCAGACTTCAAATAGATCCGTGGTCTTTCTGAGTACTAGAATAGTGGCATATGTGGCTCCTGCTTCACTTAAGTCTCTTCTTTGAAAAGGAAAATTAAAAGTGTATTTTTGCCACTGCTGTCACCACACATTAGTTCTACAGCAATTTTAAAGGTGGAATTTGCTTTGAGTCCAACAGGATGGGGCTGAAGTGCTACACATGAGAGAGAATATATTCTATTGGGTTTTTAATAGATTTAGAAAAAACACTGTTTGTCTTACAGAAACAAGTAAAGGGCCTCCTGTGACACATAAGATTTTGTAAGCACACTGAACTGGCAATCAGCTAATCTCTAGTGTCAGAAAGATATCAGTAATTGGATCCCCTATGAAACAGCAGGAGTCAGTGGTGGGTGGATTGTTTCTTCGCAGTGCGGTGCAGGCAGCTGAGTTCTCCGTGCTCAGCTGCGAGGTTGTGGGAGCATGATTGCCACAGTACCAGGAGATTTGAGGCAGGTTTTTAATTACTGCTTTATTGAATTATTTGGTATTATTTCTTGCAAGTGCGCAATGAAGCACCATGTGAGAATACTAATTTCTACTCGGTTAATCGTGGGTGGTAGCACTTCCACTGCATGCTTGTAGCCTGCTTGTGTCTTTTAGATTTATATTAATCATGAGAGATACTGCTTTTACATTTCTATAGTTAACTTAGGTAAATTTTTGAGTCAGAAATAACGTTATTAATGTGCTTCTGATGTTATGATTGAAAGTCACAGGAGAGATTTCAGCTTTACAGGGTACCACCATGGGAATGCCTTGTTGTTTGAGAACAAAACCAACCCAAAATGTAGAAGGCAGAAGTAAGAAAGGGTTTTATTTTCTGTTGTTTGCAATACATAAGCCTGTTTTGGCTCAACTAATTATCAGAAGTCCCTGTTCTGCTGTATTTTCACCAAGAGCAATAACTCCTACAAGACAGATGTCCTGGTATTTTGAAAGAGTGGTTTAAATATGTATGTGTATGTTTTTTTGCATCTATTTGATGTTTAAATTAATTTTAGAGACAGCCATGGATGTAAGATGCTCTTTCTCTTTTAACTGCCTCAGTCCATACTTCTGTGAAATAGTATAGCATATTTTTCAAGCCGTTTAGGGCCCTAAAAGGCTAACTTTTTAATCACTAAAGTGCCAAATAAAGCCAAGCCTTTGAAACTGTATAAAAAATGGTTACTGTCACATAATGTATTTAGCAAGACTTGAACAACAGTTTCAAGCTTTTGAAGTTGATTTTTTTTCCATTTTTGACATAATTTCCCCTCCCCCATCACCTGCAACTGTTATTGATGCTTGAGTGACTCAAAATACTTGGAATCTGTTTTCCTATCTTATGCTAAATCTGGAAGACCTCAAAGTCAGTCCCTATTCAAATTATTTCTATTGAGCAGAATTGGAAATGGAGAACGTCACTGTGGGGAATATATATAGGTGGGGAATAGGGAATATATAGGCAGGGGAATACATAGAGGGAGCATTTTAAGACGGGTTTTATTTATAATTGATGTTTGTGTGTTCTACATTTATACTCCATTTTAATAACTTCTTAAGAAATGAGCTTAGTTTCAGTGTTTATTCTCCATCCACAGTGTCACTTTATTTCTTACTTTGCAGATCAGAACCAGGCAAATAGAGGGAGAAGAGTGTTGTGCCTTCTCAGTCATATGCCATTGCTATGTGCCCTGTAACAACAGTAAATTGTTGTTTCACGCAGTTAAAGCAGGATTAAAACTGGCTTTGTAAAGAGATCAAGGAAGGATGGTTTAAGTCCAGTAAGTTTTAATAACTTCTCAGAGAAAGACAACTTTTGATCTGACTGGGCATAGAAAAGCAGGGAGTTCCTTCAAGACATCATTGCAAAGAGGAATCACCAATTGTTCTAGTAGTTACTCAATCCCGTTATTTGTCCTTTAATTTTGTAAAGTATATTTTTTCTCTTTGAAATTAATTACTTCTCTTCCAAGAACTGTTTCACAGAAGTTAGTTCTTTAAATGAAAGTATTTACTACTGGTGAGCTCAAATGAGTTTTGTCTTTTCTGCCCTCAGTGGTTAAATAAAAAAAGTTAGGCGTATTGGCCTCATTTTATTATTTGCCTAACCAATGCTACACACAGAAGTCAAGTCTCCTCTTGCAGAGTTCTTAAATATCTGAGTATGTCTTTACCCTAGCTTTACTGGGGTGCTAGCCCTGGAGCATTGGTTCAGAGGCGGGTTTGGGGTTTTTCCTCTTCCTTTTCAAAGCTGCTGCTCCGGTAGACACACACACAGAGTTATATATACACTTTTTTTTTTTAACATTGTTTCCCAACCACCACCTCCTGCCATAATTTCCTCAGTCTTAATTTTTTTTTTTTCTCCCCTACTTTAAGCAAGTTTTCTGTGAGAAGGCATTATGTGCAGGATTTTGCTGCAGCCACTTTTCACGTTTAGAGTACTGCTTTTCCAGTTTATTTTGGCAGATAGAGCAAAGTGATAAGATTGCTATGTAGGAAAGTTGGACAAATACATCACTGCTGTACTTGGCGCTGATATTTTTCCAAATACCCCATTTTCTTATTTGTCTTTTTCATATTCCACATAATCCCAGTGTCACAGTTTCAGGGTCTTAATCAAATCCCAGCTTGGTGGTTAGTGCTTCTCTTTTGATATGTTTTTTTTCAACAACATTGTACAAAAAGTAGTTTCCTTCCCTTTATTTTCTTTATGTGAGAAATGCCATTTAGGTTTTACTTTACTTTGCCCAAATATACATTTTTTTCACCTGCTGTTTCCATGGCTCGATGTGCAGTGAGACAGCTTCTTGGTTCCCAATGGGTGTTGCTCTGACAGGCTGCATTGACTAATTGGTCTCTGCCATTTTCTAGATCTTTATCTCCTTTCTCTTGATTTCCCAGTTAGAGCAGAGCCTCACTGAGAACAGCCCACAGGAAAGCGCTCTCCTTGAGCTTCTGACAACCACCTCGTCTCTTGCCTGGTGCTATTATTAACGAAACAAAAGCAAAAGTCCTCTTGTGGGCTTCTTGCAAGTAGTGAGGAGTCAAACTGTGAATTAAACATCTTTTGCCTACATTGCAGCTGATAAAGAAACAGCTGAGTGATGTTTCTGAGGCACAGATTGAAAGGTTTTTTAAGAACACCAAAGAGACTAACTGTTAAGTTTTTGATATTACGTTTAGGTTTCTTTTAAAAGGAAAAAAAAAAAAAAAATGGAATAGTATAATGTCACATTTATTAGGGTAATAGTATTAAGAACTGACTCACAAGGTAGGTACAGTATAATTACAATACTCCATTCTCACACACTTTATATAGCTTTTAGCATCCTTCTGCTCTTCAAATCGAGTAAGTCCATACAGAAATGGATAGCATTACCAGTGTTCAGAAAAATGAAGGAAATCAATGCTGTGATTTAATCTTGTATTTACCTGTTTCACTAGAATTTTAATTCAGTTTGAGAATCATAGAGAAGCCTTCTATTCATGGTGTTATATGACTTTATTTTAAAAACATTTTCTCATGAATTGATGCCATTGTAGAGCAGAACAGTCAACAATTAATGTGGAACTCAAATTGGGAATTTTCAACAGGTACAGAGGCACGGAACATTTGATGCATTCAGATTTAAGGTTCCACTTTAAAAAAAGTGTACTCAGCAGAATACAGGAATTTAAAATTTCAGCATCTAAACGGTCTTGATTCTGTCCAATCAAAATGCCCTGTAAGTATAATATGATTGTGTTTAAAAAGTTTCAGTATTCATGATTGTCAAGAAATGAATAGCAATTTGACTCTGTTTTTCCACATATTTTCTTTTTCCTTAAGACAGACAAAAGGTCCAAAGTTAAATCTTTTTGCGCATCTTACTTATGTGTTTCCCTGTTTAATCTGCTCAAGGCTTTTTTGTTTGTCTGGCTTTTTTTCTGAACTTCATAAGTCAATGGTTCTGGACTAACTACCAGTCTCTTTAAAACCTATGTATATATTTTTATTTCTGATACAAATTCTTAGCCTTAGTGTACATTGCAAAGTATTTTGACCATAAATAGGCTTAGAATTAGATTGTTCTGCCATATTCCTGATGATCTGAAGGCATGTACTATCATTAAATCTTTTATGAACTATAACTTTCCATCTTATGTTAACTCAAACTTTAATTTACACCAGGGTAACATCCGTAACGTCTAAACCACCTCTGAGTTAGGCAGGATGTAATGCTGCTGTTAGAGCGGTACAAACTAGCCTTGAGCTGCTACAAGGTATTCTGCCGTTGACTTGTTGGAGGATTTGCTTAGTGAAATCCGTGCCAATGTCTCTGGATGTTAAGGGTTTCACTTGTATATCAGCTTCTTTGGTATCCACAGTAGGTAGTCAAACCAATGCAACTGCACCAATGTGTCAAACATCACCAGCTACTATGGCAGATGGCCACCAAAGTTGTTGGCCTTCCAGCTAAATACTCAGTTATCTTTAATTTTTGACTCTTGGGTCCATTCTCCCTTATCCTACAGACTCATGAAAATCAGTATAATAGTTTCAATGGAAATCATCAATACATAAATTTCATTTACTTCTTTTTGACCTGACTTCATGTAGCCTATATGTATACGTATACATAAAAAAAATTGCCAAGGTATGTAGATTAAGGTTCATTGACAACTTACAACTTGATTTAATTGCAGCTTTTTTTTTGTAAATCTAAATTTGCAGAAGATTTAGGTTAAAAAATATGGAAAGTTTGAACAACTGGATTTTAGTTATGATCACTCGCAGTAAAAATACAGGTGCTAGATTCCTTAACCATTTAAAAACACTTTAATTACTAATTATACCTGTACAAAACTATTTATTTAAAGAACACAAATCTGAAATCCAAGGATATGGTGTATTTTTCATACACTTCAGTAGACTAAATGGCTTATAACAGCTTGTATTGGGGTATAGCACTAAAAATAACTTCAACATTTTGCCAGTAATATGCAAAGCAAAAGTTTTGTCAAAGAAGTTTTCCAAGTTGTGGTTTTATCTGGCATCCCAGTGTTTAAGGAGAAAGCTAAGATCTGAAATCACTTTCTTGAGAAAGTGAAAGATATTATCTCTTATGGCCTGTTGCTGCACTTGTGTTTGCTCAATACCTTGGTCTTGTAGCTGCAGGGACCAGGCTATAACACTGGGTATAAAAAGGCTGATACTGCTGCCCCATTCCCTCTTTCTCCAGTAAGACTGCAAACAGTTTATGTGCTCCCCAACACACTGAAAGTTGTGACAGGGAATCAGAGGCAAAGTGGGGAGCTCCAAGAGAACCAGGGGCCATATTGTTCACACATCAGTGCTCTGGGAGGAGCTGAGGTCCTATTGACGGATCCTGCCGGGTGGGCACATGGAGGCAGCAGATGAAATCTCTGAAGTTTGTCCCTTCTGCTCAGTGGTGATGGTCGTCTCTTTCTGCTGGTGTCTGTGGAGGCAGGCCCTTTCCTTGACTTACCTTTGAGCTAGGGGGAGCAGAGCAGGACAGAGCACAAAGAAAAGGCAGGCCTGGACTTGGCAACGAACATCTTTTGAAGTCTTTAAGTGAAGACAAAAAGAGAAGCTTAGGGAGGAGATGGGAGTGTTGCCTAGCCCATTTTGGCTGCTGTCAAATGCCTTTCTGCATTTCTTACTACTCAGTACAGGCATTTTCCTTAAAAATCAAAATGGTTAAAATTCTGGTGTACGTCATCGTATGCGCAGCAAAGACAGACAACTTTCGGGACCCTTTGACTTCAAATCTCTTAACTGAGTAGACAACACAAAACGAGAGAAGTTAGCACAGTTTGTAGGGGGAAGCAAAAGAGAACTAGGACAACTTATTCTTTGCTAGAGCTTGTCACTGCTGCCTTTAATTGCTCATAGCTGTGGGTACATGTGACCACTTTTCTTTGCTGTTATTCTGTAAGCAGCTTTAAGGTGATACCCCTCACAAAAAACAGAGTAGAAATGGATACTAAATGAGGAAAGCCTTTCAAAGAATTTTCTCAAAACTCAATCATCTAGTTTTTAAAGGGCATGTTATGTGAAGTACTTATCATAGTTGCTCTTGGAAATGAAGGTAAGATTTTGAGAAGGAATTAGAAGATTGTTTATCTTGGTCGTGGGTTTTTATTCAATACCATATGAACCCTTGTCTGCTGATCAGTTAGGTTCATTTGCAAATATGAAGGGAGGGGAACGAGATGATTCAGAAGAAAAGCTGTATGGGATAGAGCCTTCTATTACATAATAGAAATCAAAATCCAAACTCAACTAGTAGTGATTCAGTAGTTAGCAGTTAACAGTCATTATTTGGTAAATAGCAAAATGAGAAATCAAGATGATACCTACTTGGTATTTTTGAAAAACTCTTTTCATCTGAAGCAAAATGTATTTGCTGATGCTAATAGACATTGTAGTTGCACAGGGAATGAAGCTGGAGGCATTTTGTAAGTCGTCCTTTATTTAATGGTCATGACTGGCACTTGTGGTAAATGATGCCAGATGTTAGATGGAAAGCCCTCTGTTTTGGCTGCATTTTATTTTTTTTTTTAGCCTTTCTTCCTGTGCTGTTTATGCCGGTGTACACTTTTTATTAACTTCAGTGGGTGTAGGATCATGCCCTTACATTATAATTTTATTGAGGCTTATTGGAAAAAATGTTTAGATAGACCCTGAAAATGTTTCATAGTTCAGAGAAAACAGACTACATTAAACTACAGATTGTGTTTAGAGAATGAGGAAGAAAACTTTAAAGTAGATCATAATTTCTATAGATGGTATTTGCATTAATAACAAGTGCTAGAAATGTTTTTGTGGTTTAGTTCTCACTTGATGACGGGGGACAATAGTAAAGAAGGAAAGTGTTTCTTTGCCAGTGCTGTTACTTGTTGGTCTGTTCTATGAGTACAGCAGAATTTCTGGCTGGTCATATGGAAATGACTAAAAAATGTCTGTGAAATTAAGGAAAAAAATCTGAAAATTTACCATATTCAGTAAAAGCTCATCTAATTTTAATATATGCTGTGGGTTCAAATTTACGTCCCTTTGTCAGTAAGCTAATATGAAAGAGTTTAATTGGGAAATACCTTTTACCCTTTTCCTCAGTGGGATTGTGCTTTCAAACCTATTCAAATTCATCATCAGTCTTGTACAAATTATCTTAGAAAGCCCAAGGAAAAATCAATGGGAATATTTCCCTTAGGGTCCACCATACTGATTACAAAAATATCCATACTTAATACTGAGTTTATGCTTATATCTTCACAACTGGTCATGAAGCAGATTCAGTGTATACATTCATATCGAGCCAATGATGTTGCAAGTGCTTCCAGTGCTGGTAAATTTGTAAAGACTTGCATTTACACCAAATTGTGCTTTGCACTTCTGACAAAAATACATATGTAACTTCCAGGGCATAACATGTGTGTTCATTTTCTCACCACGTGAGAAGGCTCTGGGGAGGTGTTATTGCAGCCTTTCAGTACTTAAAGGAGGCTTATAAGAAAGATGGGGACAGGCTTTTTAGGAGGGCCTGTTGCAATAGGACAAGGGGAATGGCTTTAAACTAAAAGAGGGTAGATTTAGGCTAGATGCAAGGAAGAATTTTTTTACGCTGAGGGTGATGAAACACTGGAACATGTTGCCCAGAGAGGTGGTAGATGCCCCATCCCTGGCAACATTCAAGGTCAGGTTGGACGGGGCTCTGAGCAACCTGATCTAGTTGAAGATGTCCCTGCTCATTGCAGGGGGGTTGGACTAGATGACCTTTAGAGGTCCCTTCTAACCCAAATGATTCTATGATTCTGTGTGCAAGTCTGACGCATCAGACTTGACAGTGTATATCGGAACATCTCCCGTTTTGAACTAGCTCTACTAATGCTCTGTCATCTTCTGTAATGACCCTTTAACTTTCCTAGGGTGAATTACAAATGTTTGCACTCATGCAAAGCATAAATATAAATGTTGACAGTGTCATGCAACAGTGACTTCTTGTCATTCCCACCAGCTGCATTGTCCTATAATATACAATAGCAGCTGGAACTCAGCTGTGAAATAAAAACCATACAGTTGGCTTTTGGGGACCCCTGTGTTAGCATTGCCAAATTCCTATGGAGTATGATATCTTGCCTTTTTTTTTTTTTTAAGAATGCAAAACTTTTGCAAATAGCGTTGCTGTTTGCCTTCTACTAGGCTTCCAAATTGTCAGTGATAATGTTTTGATACATGTTTCTTTTCCTTTCATTGTTTAGCTTAAATTTTGCTGTGGCGGAAACTCAGCCTGAATTTTGTCAGGCTGAAGGTCAAATTCCTTTACAAATGAGGACAAAATTAGATTAAGTTCCCTATTTTTGGAGAACCTCAGTAATGTTAAGAATCCTCCACTTCCTACAGCAAATTTCTGACGGCTACGAAGTGATTCAATGTTAGCACCACTGCCGTTGGGAAGGAGTGCAGTAGCGGCAGGAGAGACTTCTAATTTACATGGGTATTTTTAAATACGTGACAGAATGGTGAAGGCAGTAGGAGATACAGATTTTCCACAATGTCCACCTTGTTATATACTTCTGTTTCCTGGTCTTATTTCAGTTTTACAGGCAACGAGGTGTTAAATTTTGTCCCTTCTGTTCTCCTATGTTTGAACATGGGTGTTTGACCGTTCAAAAGCGATGTAAAATTATCGGCATCTTTAGCATCCCTTCCTTTTGCCCAAGATTGCTATTTTGCACATGATGAAGAAACTGTTCCTCTTCCCCAAACAGCACTCATACGCCAGGCTTGTTTGCTCAGTCTCTGGAATTAGAGCATGATTGTGTTTCATCACAAGCAATCGGCTGGTTGCCTTCTTAGGCGTTTAGAGACATGTTTGCTGCTCTGTGACCTGGTGGGTACCTTAGGTTTTAAAATTCATGCTGTTAGAGCTTGCTGGGAGCCACAGGCAGGTCCTTGAAGAGGGTGTCCCATTTATATCCAACCCAGAATTAGGGGGATTTCTTAGGAAGAATGGAGTTCTGAAAGTGGTAGCCTTGCAACAGAAGTCCGCAACTGGTGCCCTGTACTTCTTCCTGCTGTGGCCAGCATAATGTCTCTGTGGTCAGCGGTGCTGGTGCTCTCCTGGAGGAATGGATAACTGCAGCTTGCTTGTTGTGGATGCTGGGTTTGTCGAGCCCTGCAACTTAAAAGCATTGTTTATTAAACCAACCAAACAAGGGAATTAAACAGATTATAGGCTTATCGTAGAGCAAGTGAAAGACAGAAAGCGCATAATTGGAAGGAGGAGTGTTTTGACAGCTTCTGCAGATGGCAGTAGACAGAAGGGAGGATTGCATTCCTAAAGTGTAACTTTTTATTAATAAGGTTCAAATAATTCTAGCAGCTCTTTTGAGGATATTGTATTTGTCATGGAAAGTATGACTGGATTTCTTTCTAGATATTGCTTATGACGGTTTTACTTGGGTTTTTTTTCATGATTCAGAATGCTTTCTGAGCAATGCCATTGTGCAGATTATGTACTAATTTTTGAAGCAACGCTCTGATTTGGTTTTGTAATGCTGTGTTCTCCAGAAGGATCAGAAGTTTGGTATTGCCTCAGAGACTTTGCACTATTTTATCACTCAGCAGTGTTTTCATATTCAGTATCATGTCTGAAGCAAAATATTTAAATGGAAGATTGTTTCAGAATACTTATTTTTCAGAAACATATATAAACATAAAAATAATACAGTGAAGAATTTAGTTTTTTTACATGCTTTTGGCTTTTGCCTTTTAAAAACCAAAAGGATTTCCTTAGGGATTTGCTTGTCTAAATCTATTTTCTCTCCAGCATATGAAATGACAGGCTATACAAAATGCCCAAATATTAATTTTTTTGGCATGTCTGTATATTTGTCTGTCAACCTTCAGTGAATTTTCTGGTTTTCTATTAGCTTGTCCCAAACTGCTGGCAAGCTAAATTTCTCTAACAGGCATCAATTCACTGCATTAAATGCCTGTTCTGCCCTGCAAGATGTATTGATTATTTTTTTCTCAGCAAAGTGACAAATACCATTTTCATGACAATAATAAAGATTGATGACGATTTTATGGAACAGAGAAGGAGCCGATATTGCTGAGAGAACCTTGGGGCTTATAAAAAATTGAAAAAAAAATCATTTGAATTAATAAAGAAATTAATGAATTAATCTGTTGCTGATGAAGCTGAAGCATTTTTGATATAATGAAAACTACAGTAAATGCATGATCATTGCTGAAGTGAGGCAAGTTTAAATGTATTTATAGCATCTGGTGTCTGAAATTACTTGGAGAAATGCTAGTAATCCATTTTGAAGAGCTCAGACTCTGAACTCTTTAAGACTTTAAGATAAATTTTTTTCCTCGGATTTAGGTATGCATGATCACATACGAGTGAATATTGCGGTGCTATCTTGATCAGTGGAAGGTGAACCTGAAAGGCCGAGGAAATATTGTCCGGTTTTGTGTAGGGGTATTTATTTTAAACCTAAAATGAAATAAATTTCTTCAGGGCTTTTTTTGTTCATTTTCATTTGCATCTCATGTTGTTATCTCCTTTGCTGGAGATACAAACTGTAGGTCAAACTCCTTTACCCTTGTTCTTGCACCTTATCCACTATTTAAATGAAGCTGGACAGATAGTGAGGTTTCAAGATGAGACTGAATATTTGAATTTGACACAATAATAGATTATTCATGACATTGTATCGAAGAAAATTATAACAACAGAGTTCATGCTGGGTATAATAGCATTTACAATTTGTATGTGTTTTTATATGTCGTCTTATCTTAAAACAAAACGTGTTTATGGATGCTTTCATATAGTCAAGGTTTTGTGTGTGTGATGACTGTAAAAATCACCTCTCTCATTCAATAACCTTGTATCAATTTTAGTGCTTTTTTTACTTTGGAAAATATATTTTCCTGATTGATGTATAGTTGAAAAACTAAGGTTAGAGTATGATGGATATAAGACTTTCAAACAAACTGGAAGGTAGGACAGCAAAGAAAAAAGATTACACTGATAGCTATAGTCCCTGAAATGGCACCATATTTTGTATTTAGTTTATTCTCTGATCTTCTCCATCAAGGTATATGAAGAAGATATATGTTTTAGTCTAGGAAATTAAATCCAGTGAATTAAGTTTACAAAGACAAGCCAGAGTAGTATGCAAAACTAATTAGTTGTGTGTCTCTTGCACATGTGATATGTCAGTATGAATTGGAAAATTTTAGTCCTGCCTCCCTAAAAAAAGTTATAATTAATCACAGTTCTGATTTTCTGTCGAGCCTAAACCAAGCCTGATTTGAGGCCAAACACAAAGAAGAAATGTTTCAGAATTAAGTGCAAGGACATTTGTTTGTTTGTTTGTTTAGCATACTTAATAGTATGTTCAGATTAATTTTTTTCTTAAAATCCTAGGTGAACTATAAAGCTTAAAAGGAATTTTTGTGTGTTTTTTTACTTGAAAGAATCAGATAATATATTGTTTCCCTTCTGCTGAATCTATATACATATATGTTGGAAAAACATGTTATTGTAGAACAACAGATGGTGAGAGCTGATGATGTAGTATTCAAATAAAAAGCGAAACAAACAAACAAGTACACACATCCCACTGTGAAACTTGCATAGAGCTTAATGGTTAAAAAAACAATAAAGCCAATTTCTGCATTTGACTTATCATGAGGTTCTGAACTGTTCACATACTACTCTAAAATTGTCTACTGTACACTTTCAGTGCAAACGTTATTTCAAGAGTGTATCTAAAACTGTCCAGCAGTATTTAAAGAAAGAGAAAGTAAAATAATGCCTTCATTATAAAAAAGAATGGCTATGACCTTTTAAATGACAGCTGTAGTACCAGAACAGCTGGGCAAAGAGGTTGAAATTTTTCAAGGTGGCAGCTCTCAAAAGAAATGTCTTCGAAATGTGTCTATGAAAAAGGTTGTGATTTGGTCTGAAGGTGTTATAATTTTCCCATGGGCGGTAAAATTTTAGTAGTAGTATATCCACCAGGTTACTTAGAAGAGCAGTTGGCTGACTCTGCTTACAAATCTTACGTAATTTTTGCAGGACGTGCACCTGGGATTTGCAGGAGTCCTGGTGTCATTCACTGTTGGCTGTAAATTGTAAAATGATGGGCTTCCTCTTGACTGATTTACAATATGCTAACAAGCATGTTTATGCCCTGAGAGGTCAGGCAATTGGCATTGTTAAAGATTTAGGCACAGTCTTAGTTTCCTTAAGTTTTCTCCTTCTTGAAAAGAGAGAACTCTGTCCAAGCTGGCTTGAGAGGCTGCAGTTAGCCTTGTGTGGAGCTGAAGAGGATCCAGCGAGTCCTTAGACCAGCCACAGTGTGTGGCTCTGCCACTAGTGTCTGCTTTGGTCCACGAGCGGGTGGAACCGCACTTGGGGGGCGCTGCCACTGTTTAGCCCTTTAGGACCCACATTAGTTTTATATAGAAGCAGTGGAGAAGTCTTGGTGCAGCGCTCCCCAAAGGAGCTGCAGTGGAAGAGAAGGACTAGGGACACCCCGTGTCTTGCTGCATGCCTCGACCTAGCTCCTTAAACCATGGTGAACATGGGCTCTGTGGTGAACGTGGGCACGGTGAACTCCCTGCAGTACTAACCGGGTGGCCTTCCGCAGTGTGCTTTAGCATCTGATTTAGACTACGTCCATGCCGGTGCTGTCTGGAAGCGTGTAATATCTTCAATGATGTATTTCATTACTGGTTTTGGGTACAAAATGCTAAGTTCAGAGGATTTCCATCAGCAATCCGTGTGTTCTTAACAGTATTGTGCTTCCACACCATTTTGTGAAGCAGTAAAGTTCAGTGGCCATAAAATGGCGTCAGAAAATAAAAGTTAAAATGCACTCTGTGACTTTTTGCTGAAACAGAAAATTAGCCTGATTTGTTATAGCAAAGTAATGCTATTTGACTGCTCAAGGCTAGGCAAATGTTTTGAAAAGTTATTTTAAATATTATCCACAGCTTGGAACATATGCAATCAGGAAGTAATGTATTACCAATGAAACAACACATAAAATTCCTCATAGGAATACTTGCTGAATTTTGTTTTACTGTTCTCATTTTGGCTTGGTGTGCTGAAAGAAACACTGTAGAAATTCTGCTTAAAACTGTGCTATATGAATTCGTATTTGCAACTAATTTTGGAAATTTAATGAGATTTGAAAATGCTCGTTTCTTATTTTAATTTCCACTTTGAAATATAAATTCATTTTAAATCATTAAAACTGAATATAATGCTTGCATATGATTGATGATTTAAATTATCATTGCATTCGCTAATTTTTTAATATCCTGTTTTTGTAGTGAAGTCTTTAAGAATTTAGCCAGATTAGGGGCTGTGGGATGAAGCCCAACTTTCATGCAGTAGCTGAAGGACTCTTAAATCAGTCTCTGGAGTTATTTAACGGTTACCAATTACTCCGGCATTGTAAACAATCAAAGTGCTTGTATCTGCAGGCAGTAGATAACCTGAAAATCAAATATATCAGCTCTGCCCAGATCCTTGAAGAGATTGTCCTGTCAACTAAAACAAGAATAAAAGATGTGATTGTAAATAACATTCGTGGGACAAGCAGGTTAGTAACATTCATTTAAAAAATAAAGAGCCACCTGTAGCAGGCAGTTGACATTAATTGAACTAGCAGAAAGCAAAGCCTTAAGAAACTTGCAAGCATGTATACGTTCAATTGGCTTTGTTTCCCAATTGTTTTAAGTTACGGTTTGCCATCTTCTGATGCAAAGGTTTTCTTTATCCGTTCCTTGCAAGAAGGTATAGCATGTAACACAGGTTTTAGAAACCTCTGCAGTTCGGCTCCTTTGAGTAATGGAGTGAGTCCTAGCGCTACATTTTTTTCTTTATGTAAAGGTTATGTTTATGGCTAAATGCACACCATAGGGATCTTACTTTAATACAAGAATTAATTGAATTACTTAATTCAATTGAATAGTGTTTCTTACCTGTTATTAACAGCTTTTTTCTAGTTTTGTTTCTCATTACATTAAGAGAAAAGAAACTAATCATTACCTGTAATTTTTGATTGTTGAAATATCTCCATCTCTACCTAATGGGTAGACAAGAAAAGTGAAGATTTATAGATAACATTATTTAAAATGCCATCAGTATTAGGAATAATATCAATTTTAGTGACCACCGGACTTACTTAATCCTGTAGCACTGAAGTTCTTAGAGCTTTGGCCATTTAACATGAGTGCTGGTGTACAAAAAGAGATTCCAAACCAGTAATATTGCAACAGATGTTTTCATTGAGAATCCTAGGCTGACCCTGCTACATATGGATGGTTGTGTTCATAGTTTAAGTATGTGCTAAGCTTTTTTCTTTTATTTCAAGGGAATGAGTCATTTTTGGTGGAAATATTTGATAAATGGAGGGGAAAGAGCAAAACTGTTAGCTGCCGTTTTCTTGTATTGACTCTTTTCTTTTTTCTCTTAAAGATAGCTATTTAGTCCATTAGTGGATTTCTTTCCCCTTCAAGGCTGGCTTCCTGTAGGTTTCACTGTGGAGTAGCAGGTGTACAATTCCAAAGTGTCTTTACAAGTGGCTCAGCAGGGCTTCCTGTGCTGTACATTCACTGGAGACAGCTCATCTGTTTAATCCTTATGTTTTAGTCAACCTTTCTTATTATGCGGACAGGGCTCCCATGCTCAGCTGGATTTTGACTCTCAGAATGAATTGATGGAGCTCTTTGATCTTTGCTGTGTATTGCATCTGTTTCATCTTTCATGTTAATGCATGATCTTCCTAACTCCTAGCTAGTGCTTTATTTTATTTATTTTTTTTCACTTTAATCCATTAATTTTACTTTGTTCTTTTTGGCATGCCTTTTTATGTGCAACGAACTTGATTGCACAACTTTAACATAATGATAATTAAGTTGGTACGGGTGTTTAAAAACACAGGCAAAGACCTAGACAGCCATGTTTACTTAGGGTTGGCACTTAGCATTTTAGGGCCTTGATCGGAATCCTTAAATGGGATCCATGCATTTCTTTACAAACTTGCAGATTATTGCACCTGGTATTTGTGATAAATAGGGGAAATACCAAAGAATCATAGGATGTGACAGTATATATGTCTGGAGTAGCTTGCTACTGGGTATCGACACCAGAACTACAGCAGCATTGAGCAGTACTCTGCAGAACCGGTATAATGCAGTACTTTCCCGAGGTATAGCACCTCGACAGCCTAACATATGAGCATATATTTAAGTTCATTCCTTCTAGGGGCACTGCTTAAATTCCTGTTCAAAATTAAGCAGCTCCTTAGGTACTGTTAAGCAGGGATACTTTTCCCTAACTGTGCATTTTTTTTTTTTCTGCTCCAGGTGGTTTTGATTAAAGACATTTGAAGTTCCATGTTCTAGCTCAGTTAAATGGTGAGTTACAGTTATGTTTTGGTTTTTCTTTCCCTCCCCCCCCACCCCCGTACATTTAAATATGTCAACCAGCAAGAGATTACTCTTTTTCAAATGAAACCAGCAAAGGAACAATTTTGATTGTACTTTTTAGATGAAATTAACACTATCAACAGAGCATTTTATAATGGTATGTTTGATTCCTGCACTTACAGAATAGAGTTTAAATTCCCTTCTCAAAAAGATTTAAATCAATGTTCAGTTTTAAGTGAGAGTAGCAATTTAATTTTTCTAGTGATCATTAATGCCGGAGTGGCAAGAGCATTTTCAAGTGAGCAAAGAGCTTTTGGTCTGCAACAGCTAAAATCTTAAGGAGTCTTTGCTCATAAGAGGTTTGATATATTTCACTGCAGTCCAGCGTCTTACACACATGGCATACTCAGAGCTATTTCCTATGTTGCTCCATATACTTATGGAGCAAAATATACTTACATAGTTAAATACGTGCTCATATTTTTCTCTTAGAAACCCTTTGGGAATAGGCAACATCTGGGCATTTAAGTTTTTGTGGGTTTTTTTTTTTTTTGTTCTTCCTCAGGAGAGGGCGGCTTATGCAGAACTTCCACCTCCCTGTTTGGTGTGGTGAAGCCTGGCACAGTTGATTGTTACATGGTGGGGAGCCCTCCATTTACAACTGCAGAGGGATCCTTCAGTGACACTTCTTTGGTCAACTACATATGACCCATTCAGTCACATTACATGGGAATCTTTTAATATCTTCATGCAAATACCATCTTTATAAAGGGAAAAAAAGCATAAAACTAATTTTTGGGAAACAGCAACATTTTTCCTTTTGTACTTGTTAGGCTTTATTTAAAAGGAACACAGAACCATGCAGAATGGACTTGAACATCTGGAAGATTTGGGTATCCATGTTCTTTTGGTAGCTTTGAAAACTTCAGTGACATATCATACAGTCATGTATTCCTTATCACAAGACTTTGCAACATATGCGTTTTGGAAATTAGCCTCACAAAATGACTAATGTTAGGCTTGATTTCACTGTGGCATGGGTAGATACCACTGTTCCTAACAATAATTTCTGTAATGAAAGAGTAAAAGGGCCTGATCTTATACAATACAATTACATTTGCTGCTGCTGCTGCAAAAAAGATAATTTGATCATTTTTGCATGGTATAATAAATATCTTCCCCCCAAAATAAACAAACAACCCCCCAAAAAACCCAAAACTATGCTTCTGTTACTGTTAGACCACCTTCTTTTAGGTACTGCTTGACATATATAAGAGCTTGCTGTCCTCTGATACTGCAAATAATAGATAACAGCCATTGATGTATAGTCCAGTTTTAGAGTACATAAGAAAGAAATTTACATTTGGAAAAAAAATGATTACTGACTTGGCCTCCTTGTTCTCTTTTTTCTTTTTTTTAATTTGCCTTTGGAGCTATTGCCTTTTAACTGCTCTGAAATTAATCAGGTGTAAAGTATTATCTGTCAGGAAATTAACTAATTGTATTGAAAGAAGCTCATTAAGTCAGTCTGGAAAATTATTAAAATCCTGAATGCCCATGTTGGGCAGTTTCACAACTTGAGACCTACCTTGGGAGAGTCCAGATGCAAAATTTAACTACGTTAACTCTTTCACTTTTTATTTAAAGAATGAATTATAAACAATTTTAGTGTTTTGGGCTGGAGGTTTTTTTTAATTAATTTCCTGTCAGTTGGGTGTTTTAGTTTATGTCACTTTGATTGGATCATTGCAGGTATAACCTTTCTAATGGGTCATATACCAGAGTTTGTTTCTACCACATTATTAGTGTTTCACATGCTTCAGTTTTAGACAGACAAAATGGATTCTTTTAGGAGGCTACTTCAGCTATAAGTACATTTTTTTAGTTTGGGGAAAAAAATATAAAATGACACTTTAAAAATAAGTACCATATAATCTAAAGAGATTGTATTGCTGTAACATGGCAGTATGTTTTCCCCAACATATTTTGTGTTCACTGGCTCCAGAACAAGCATTTGTTTAATTCGGTTGTCATTTCATTCTGTGTGTCTGTCTGTCTACCATTCCAGTTCCAGTTTACCGTGGGTAGGAACTTTTGCATAGGAGAAGCTTCCAGGCTTTTTAACCACAAAATTAGGAATGAATTTCTGCACACAAGTTTACTGCAAAATGCTGCAAACCCTGCTTTTAGGGAAGAGCAATTGTCAGCTCCTGGAGCCATGGTGCTCAGATGTCTTGCTTGACCTAGCAAGGGGCTCTTTCAGAAGGTGCTTTACATATGAAAAAAATCTTTCTATTAAGAAAATGCAAGCTTTTTATTGTTTCATCTTTACAGAATGATACAAACAAAACTCTCTAATCCAGAATTGTTAGCAGTCTGAATGTGAATGGATGACTTGCTTTTTTTTTTTTTAATTGAGATATAATTATTTTTTGTAGCTTTCAGCTCATTCTTAGTTTCTTATTCACATGAGCGTTCTCGTATTACAGATATGTTGTCAGTTATTTAACTGTGCGCTCTTGGTACTGATTTTTGCCATTCTGCAACACAGGAGAACTGTATTGAAATCTTGTTTAATGTGTTGCATTAAGCCATCCTGATATTTCGTGTACTAAGTAAACTTCAATGCCACGTGTGGGCAGAGGTTGGGAGAATATACCAGGAAAAAATTGCTCTGTGCTTGCCCTTACACTTTTTCCTGGACACCTGCTATTGGACATTGTCAAAGGCAGGATGCTGATATCTGAGCCAGTGTATATATTCTTACTGATCAGTTTAAAAAGAGATATGTCTGACTACTGGTGTAGGTCACAGAGTAACAGAACATTGGTGCAAGAAAAAGGGAGTGGCAAGGAAAAAAACCTGACAGTTTTCAGGCTCACCTGCAGCTGGTCACAGCAGAACAGAACAAAAGTCCTTTAGTTCATGTGTACTGACAATATTATAGCAGGATAAAACTGGACCTGTTTATCATGATGCAGGTGGAGAAATGGTCTGTTTCTCCTTTTTCTTTCTTGGTCAGTTCCTAGAATGTAAGCAAGATTGTTTTTCTTACAATGCATTAATATTTCACCTCTGTTCATTCTGTGCTAAGGATTGACGCAACATGTGGCCTCTTCACATCCGCCTTGTGGCACTTCCCCCTCGAGAAGCCACGCGTAACCTTTGCAGACAGTGTTCTGCACTGTGAAACTTTATCGTTTCATTCTTTTCAGTGGAATATACATGCAGTTTATGATGCACTTGATTTGCACTGCTAAAAATAAAATAAAAAAGAAAAATATCTGTGACTATTTTTGATGCATATGATGTGCCAAAATGAGAAACTATACCATAAGCTCTCTGTCTATAGCTACATATGCTCTTTCTTGGAATGAGAGAGGAATCAGTGAGTGAGAGGGTCAGTGTGTCACCGAGCCTTCGAAGCTCCTGATTTCAGGAAGAGGTTCACCGCAGAGCAATGTTGCTTCTCAGACCCCGGCTCTGCCACATGTGCTCCCCTAAACCTGCTGACCTGCGCACCATCCTGTATTGGCTTTGTGCCCTTGTGTTGCTCCTTTCCTTCTCCTAGTTTGTGTGTTGTAGCACCGTCAAACATGTAGGCTCTTTATTAACTGGCAGCCGCTGAACATTAAAAGTTAATTTAAAAGCCCACTGGATTACAATGTGAAGAGCATTCCTTTCATTACATTGCCCATTATTTTAAATGTTTAATTTACATATATTATCGCTTAATTTCACTTAATTTTTTGTAATGAGGCACTGAATGGAAGATTTACAGGATTTACTAGAGTACAAATGGAAGGTTTATTAGACAGGCATTTTTAAGGTTAAGCTTATGAATAGGTATACATAGCTTTAAAACTAAATGCGTTTATATCAATCTCGGGTTGTGAAATGCAATTGTGACTATTGATCAAAATGTTTTAGACTATTCTTTTCTCTTTTTGCTGTAGGTCATGGATCTTACTCTTTTCTATGCTTCCTTCTAGGTTGTTTTTTTTTTTTTTGGTGGCAATTTTCTGTGTTCTGTGAGTGCAGCAAATATTGTGGAAATCCTGGAGTAATCTTGTCTTTACCAGAATAAACCTCTCCTTTGAGCCTGGACCACCGTTATTATGGTCATGGCTTGTGTTTTTATTTAAACTGGATGTGCTTCAGGTTAACTGTGGCCTATCCTTTGCTGTACCTCCCTCCCTTCTAAAGAAATTTTTCTTTAGAGTTTACTTTTCCTTTACCACTTACTTTCCTTTTCTCCTCCTGTAGCTGGTTATGTTGTCTAGTTGCTTCCACGGAGGTCTTTCTGTACTTTCTTCTTTGTGTATTCTCTTTGATATGTTTCCTTTTCTCTGAACTTCTTGTTGTATAGATGATTTGGTAATGCTCACCTTTTTGTCTCAATGGAGGGGGAAAAAAAGGCAATAAATGGCTGCTTTTTCGAAAGGTTTAAGGATGATGAGAGCCAAACTACCCAGAGGAGCTGCCCTGCCCTCTTGAAAGAATTACATGTGTAATGAACGTAATTGGGTTCATCTCATAATTTTTGCTATTTATGTTGCTTTTGCCTTAGCCAGTTCATAGATTAATAGAATAATTCAGGTTGGAAGAGACCTCAGGAGGTCAACTAGTCCAACCTACTGCTCCAAGCAGGGTTAAAACTGAATTCAGAACAGTTTTGTAGTCTGCATGACAGCCGATAGAGCGAGCAGTACCTCCATTGGACGAGTCATTCCATCAGTATCTAACTATGGAAATGGGTATAATAATTCATGCTCAGCAGATCCCTGTCATGCTCTCCTTCGTCCTAGTGGTGACAGAGGAGAGCATCGACGACCAGCCTAGTTGCCTTGTTGATAATAGCTGAGGGTAGGTGAGATTAAGACCATATTTTTCCACAGTGAACTCTGCAGTAATGAAAAAGTGTGAGTGAGAGAAAAGCGTGATGTATTTATTGAAAATGGACAAATGCAAGTGCTGCTAGGGTACCAAGTTCGATCCTTCTTTCATGCTACTCTTAAATAACTTTCAGTCTAGACCTGTCAGAGACCATGCTGTTTGTTTTCCAGTTCTGCCGGCTCAGATCTGTTCTGACAGCTTAGAAACCTGGTCAGGTCTATGCTGATGGCTGACTGGAGATACTACTACGGATAGTCTTATGTATCTGATGCGTTTGGTTCACCTTCTAGAAAAATGAATCAGTTGTTATGTCAGCCTCCTATTTTTGTGTCCTTCCCAAGTCCCTCGTTCATTTCCTACGCTCAGTTAACTTCCTCTTGCCTTAAAGCTCTGTGCTAGGATCAAGACTACTTCTTCATATTTAAAGGCTGTCTAAAAAAAGCAAGATGCGATTTGAGTACAGCAATAGAAATGAGAAGGAATAATGCACGAAGGGCTTCCTTAACTTCTGAGTAAAATCTTCTTGGCGGCAGATATTTTAGTAAAGTGAATTAGTCATTTTAGTTGGGCTAGGACTGAACTTTCTAACAGTTCTGACATTGCATTGGTGACAGTATGGTGCGGAGGTACTTGAGCTAGATCGCAACTTTTTAACAATTTGGGTATGGGTAGCAGCGCAGAACTGGCACAGTCTTCGATATCTGCCTAAGAAGCTGGGTGAACAGTCATCCAAAATGACTGGAGTGATGACATTACATTGGAGGATGTAATTTATTTTCCTGCCTTCGTCCTTTCCAACAAATACCAGAAAGCAATTAGCTGTGTTTTGACCAATAATGAAAACCATAATGATTCCTGTATTTGGCCTCGTAAACTTTCCAAATGAGACAGTTACGTAAAAGAAAAATTTGACTTCTGAAAGGCAAAGCAGGTTCTCACAACACTAATTTCAAGGGAGCGAGGTCAGTGTATAGTTCTTACTCCCACAAGCTGCTGTTTTCTAACTGTCGCTGTTTTCCATTTGTATTGTGAAAATATTTGGATTGTTTGGATTTGGAAAGTGTGAAAATTTTATCTGAATTGTATGTGAAAACTTTGAAGAAAAATTTATTGTTTTGAATGGATTTACTAAAAACAGGGCTAATTTTATGTTGCAGGATCCAGAGTGTATTCTTGTTTGAGATTGAGACAGTATTGCTGTATACTACCTTTAATATTAAACTAGCTTTAAATTAAGGTGAGGTAAACATAGGATCACACTGTCTGAAAAGATATGGTTTTGGAAAAGCAGTCTTTGGTCCAAGTGCCAGGGCAGCCAGTGTACCGTGAATCCAAAAGTGGTCATAAAAATTTTTGCATGTCCTTATAAATTTGTATTAATTGACTCATGTACTCCGGTCTAATTAGTTAAATGGTACTGTCAGCAGGCATTTTGAAATGTACCAAGTTGGGTTTTTTTTGTACCAGAATGAGTTATCGGTATGGCATTTATTCTATTGTAACCTTTGTTTCTACTTTATACGAATTACATTCCAATACTTTGCAGTGTATTTGGTTTGTAAAAAAAGGTCTTACAGCAGGAGCGCAAGATTGTCCAATGCTGCTGTAAATGAAAGATTGTCCAATGCTGCCGTGAATGGAAAGCTCAAACATATTATTGTTTTCTAGAGCAATGCTGAAATTAACTATCAGCTCAAATTCTGTTAGGATGCTTTTATATTTTGGGCTTATAACGTAATTTGCATGTTTAACCTTCTCAAAGCGTAGGCTTCACTAGTTGGGATTTATAGACTATCAGACTAGTTGAGAGGAAGATGTATACAGAGAAGCCTTTAATGGTAGCTAACTGCTTCTGTGGGCCCAATTAAGACTATCCAACTGTGAAACACAGTCCCCTGAGTAACGGTGCAGTCAGCTTGCCTGGGTTTTTTGAGGTGGGGGAAGGAGGCCTGGAATAAGGGAATATCCAGTGCAGCTGTGAAGAAAAAAAAAAACAAACTTTGAGTTGTCTTAGAGAAAAAACAAATAAACAAACAAAAACCAAAAAAAGAAGCAACCATCAAACTTTTGTTATGCAGTATTAATAAAGGTTGAGGTCAGTTTTACGTATGCACCACATTCTAGACTTGATGCCGTAGTAGCTGTGCCTGAGATCTGGACGTGTTGTTGGTCCAAAATCAATCTTGTTGCTCCTCAGAAGGCAATGAGAGATAATAAGTACTATTCACCTGATTGCCTTCCTGTTCTGAGACAGCTGGTGACGCTTGTCTTCCTGATAACCAGGAGTTTCAGATCTAAGGCAGGGATAAAGAAAAGCTGGGAGCTTCCTGAATCTAAATTTGACAGTCGATGGCTGTGTAGAGGGTCAGGAGGGATAGAATCTGTGACACGTATAAGAAAGGAACAAAATTTATCTGCTCTGGTTGCAATGATTAGATGTCTCTTTGTCTGGCTTTCTTACAGTGGATGATTGATTGTACCCGCCAGCTGGCTAATATCATAATTAACAAAGTTGCTACCATGTCTGAGAAGTTTAATCGAAAAAATTGCCGGCAGTATGATGCCATTGTCACAGAGATCACAAGCGCTGCAGTGTCGACTTTTGTACTGGTGGAGCCGCAGGACTATGTAGATATGCTGAGAAGTCATTCGCTGGGATAACTAAAGGTATGTTTCTTTCCCTGTACATTTCTCCCCTGTTTCTTCTTTTGAAAAATGAAGTAGATGGTCCTTTGATGGTATCTTTCATTTCAGGGTGCCACATGAAGCTATTATGTCCTATTTTAAAGCAGTTGCAATAGCAATCTAGAATATGTTTTATCAATGCATCAAAAGGTGAATAATCAAAACCGTAGTTCAGTGCTACTCACCCTTTCTGAGTGGTCTTCGCTGTCTTGCCAGATGCTTTTTGCAAAAAATACGGATGCGGTTGTTTTCATAGCTAATTTTCTCAGGAACTACAAATGCTGTTGACAGTCTATATTCTAGGAACTCGTAGTTCAGTTTGGGTTTATGTTTTGTAATATTTCTTTGCATTCATTACTTCAAGTTAGAATGTAATTTAAAAGGTGAAAAAAAAAACCCAACAGGGAAAACCCCATATTCTTGCGTTCGTAATTCAGTGTTAAAAGATCTTGCTAAATTATTTGCTTTTGTATATGCATATTTGTGTGTGTGTTTGTGTGTGAAATGAGAGCAGCATCGGTGCCGTTAGCTGGAGAGCCACTTCGCAGCACCTTAGGAAAATATTGCCCGAGAATCTCACTTATTCCTTTTGTACCTTTACCTAGTTTTCCAAGTTAAAAATGACTCCGCTGAGCTCCTCTTCTCTGCAATTGTATTTTTACATGTGTGTGTGTGCACTGCGTGGTAGCTCAGTTATGCTCTGGAGTATGTGTTGAAAATGCCAGCCTGACATATTGCTAATGAGTGTGCATATTGACAGTGACGGGGGCGTGTGTCTGTCTGTGTGCCATATATTAAAACAAAAAGAGGAGAGAGACGGAGACAGAGAGAGACAGAGAGACAGAGAAGGAAATATTGGGATGGGAAAGAACAGTTTATTTACGTTACGGTATGTCAAAATGTTATTATGGCTAAAAAATCAATTTTAAATAGACATGAGATGGCATATGAAGGTTCCTTCTCTTTCTCACAGGAGCTAATATGGTCATGGTAGGAGAATAAGGGAGACCCATTTATTTTGGTGGTATTAGTATTTTTCTGCCCAAGTAATTTTGACTTTTTGGTACCAGTTTCTAAAATTTGGGAAATGAATTGTTTGCATTGTGTTTCAGTTCCGTAATGAGCTCTCCCTGTGTTTTCTGTTGCTCCTCTTCTCTGTATCTTTACAGGTAAACTAGTTCTGAGCATTCAGATGAAATTGTTACAGTAGACTTTTGAAGAAATGTATTGCTGTATAGCTAACGTAGCTGATGTTTATTTAAAAACAACATATTTTGGGGATGCACTCTTTTCTATTTTACAGTTTTCTGTTTAGAGTTAAATAATTTTCTGGTTTTGAGCTGATATCATTGCAATGGTAATTTAAAACTATATCTGACTTGAATTTTTCAGAGAGATTTTGCAGTTCTCAGTCAATTTAATAGCAGATAAATTATTTTTAATTGGTAGACCAAATTGGAAGTACTAAGTAAAATATTTTTTTTCTTTTTTTCTTTATTTGTTAATGGGCTATGCCTCAAAAGAGACTTCTGTTTTGTGAGGAAATACTTTTTTCCAGGCCAGAAAAATATTCCTATCATCATGATTATTCCTATCGTCAGTAACGGATTCTAGGTTTTAACTTATCCTTGTAAATCTACTGCTTTTCAAGAGCTGCTAAGCAAAATTAAAAATCTATATTTTGTTTTGAGTAGAAAATGCTGTGAACAGTGGCAAAATAGATTAGTATTGTGATTGCAGACAATAGGGAAGATTAAGTTACTAAAACAGTATATTGTTGTTCTAAACTAAACCCTGTAATATTTTCTGTAATTGAGACTTTGTGCATTGTTAGAACTCGGTTGGAGTATCAAACGGTTGTAAGGATTAGAGCAGACAACTAAAGCAATGTCACAGTAGATGTGGCTGGTTTTTAACAGGATTATCTTCTGAGATGTGTAGAAATGAGCTCTTGTAATAGTTTCAGAGGAATTAATAATTTTAGTAAAATGTTAATGGCAAATGTGCTAATGTAAAGAATTAGAAGATTAGCGATGCATTCTTTTGCATGGAAATAAGAATATAATAAATGTCCTGCAGGTGACTGAAGCTACTGCAATTTTATTGGAGATTAAAGTTTGATTGACCTTTGCTGAGGTGATTAACCCTTCTGAAATTAAAAGCCAGTGGTAAATTATTCTGTCCAATTTAAATGCAAACACAGAACAGTATGCTGTGTCATTCAAGTGTAAGAGAAAAAAATGTTTTAATTTTCCTTTTGCACTCAGTGAGATGTGATTGCAGACGGCGCGCGACTGGGCTCTGGTAGAACTGGCCAGTGGCAACCTGCCTTTGCTCTGCTCATCACCACCGTCCACGGGAATGTCGAACTTGAGAGCAGCTACCTGCAACGAACCCTCACATGCAGGAATGTTGGCAGAAACTCATGGAGGCACGTCAACAAGGTAAGCAGTGCAAATCACTGTGGATATGCTTTATCTGCTAGTGTAGACCTTGGGCTGGCTGATGCGTGCACAAGTGGGCAGAGTAACACCGGTGAGGATTCCTGTCCAGCCTTGCAAGGCAGCTTGCCGGAGCTGGGTTGCTTGCCTGTGCAAGCCATTGCAGAATTAGAAGTAAAGCTGCATGCGTGTTGTTCTTTATGTCGGTTTTTTCCTTCTCCCTAACCCTTAAAAGTCAGGTTTACAAGCTTGCAGAACTGTACTTTTTGACTGACAGAGCACTTCCTCAAGAGCAGGCTAAGTGCAGGTGTGCGAATCGCTGCACTGCTTAAACTCTGTGATTCCAGCCCTTCCTACTAAATGTGCGCAAGTGGCTTCTTAAGTCGGAGACGGTACGTCATGCTGGATGGGTAGGATCAGGACACGATCTTAGCAGTTGACTAAAGCCCATGGGATTACTTGCGTATGTAAAGTCATGCAGATGGTCATTGGAGTCGCTGTGCTTACGCTACTGAACAGCCTTTGAAAACGTAGAAAGTTAATTTCCAATAGATTTTATAATTCTGTTTCACATTACAGTTGGTATCTGTGTGTGCAAACTTTATTAATTAATATTAAATTGGAAAGACCTCAGCGATACGCTTGCTGCATTTTTTATGAATCTTTCATTAAAAGTTGAACACTTAGAAATTCCTCCCAGAGTATCTGCTTTGCTCTTTGTTTTTTTTAACAGACAAATGAATGTCAGGGCAGTGGTTTGTTTTGTAATGAATTACACTTAATTTTCCCACAGTAAGAGATCAGTGTGTTGTTACAAAACAGCATACTGTCTAAAAGCAGTTCTGGAGAACTATAGTGACTCTCTGAGGGCTTAACTTTACACTGACTAGAACCATTATAATTGAATCCATTTTAAATTCACATCTTTCTGTTGCTTTTGGTAAGAAATGATGTATTTGTTAAAAGCCTTGCACCAAATTAGCAGTAAATTAGAAGCTAAACTGCTTGAGGTTGGTTCAGTTTGCATAAACAAGCCCTTGAAGCATCACTGTCTCCTTCCTTTGCCTGCGGGTCTGGGGAGGGAGGCAAGTGGAACAGGTGTGCACCCAGGGCTCTTCGTGGTCCTTGGCACGCAGCGTACTGGATCAAACTACCACCTTCCCCCCCCCCCCCCTCCCCGAGTCCACCTCTCTCTGACCACCCGAGAAGAGATAAAATGGCTATTTGCAGCCTTTTTCTTACATGCCAGGAGCAGTGGTGTTGGGAATTGGGCTGAAGGGCAGAAGGGCTGCTGCTGCAACTGTTTGGCCTTCAGTGGACTTTCTGCCGAGTAAAATTTCCTATTCTTTCATGCAGCTGCAAAGCATTAAAATTATAATGAATGTGCTGTCTGCATTCCATATTCAGTTTTCCTCCTCACTTTTCATCAAGGAAGACTTCATATTGCATCTGTCAAGGTAGGGAAGTCCAAGGAATTGCAGTTCAGAAATTAAGGACCCTGAGGTAGTGGCTCACTTCTGTCTCGTCTTTTCATTTACACTTTAAACAGCCTTCGGAGAGATGGGCTGCTGCTTCTGGGACCCAGTGAAGAAAGTGAGGAATAGATAAAAGCTAAACTTGTGGTGGAGTGACCTAAATGGAACAGCTGGCAAAAGTATAGAGGGGATCCTCCAGGGTACTGAATTATACCTTCAGGCTTGGATTAGTAGGATGTTTAATAGAGAAATCCATTTACCGAAAGGATCTCTGCCTGATTTTTAATTATGGAACTAGCACTTCCTTCAACATTTGTAAATTATTGAGCTTTTTTCCTCCTGTGAGGTGTAGAGTACTAATTGTTGGCTTTGAGCTCTTGCTTTTGTTTTCCTCAAACTAAAATTTTTGCATGTTCTTGATTTAACCCTATGAGTACCAGGGAGATGAAACATTTAAATGGTTTTATGTTATGCATAATGAGATGCATGCTCTATAGACAAAATAAATATGAACTTTAAATATTTATTGTTTTGCTTATAATCCTGGAATGCTTTTGAGTGCTTGGAGTATAATGAAACTTTTCTTTAAATTGAGGAAAACAGTATTTATAGGACGTTTTTAGTCATACGTGTCCATCATATTTTAATTAACAATAGTAGGTATATAGCACCCAACTTATTTTTTTTTAAATTTTAGTAGTTAGATGTCTCCATCCCTTTGCATATTTTACAGAAGAGCAATGCAGGAGAGGAAAAAGAGTGGGGCTGCGTATGTGAGAAATTCCTATTGTACGAGCCAACTTTCATATGACATTTTCTTTTTTGAGATATCCATTATGCACTTGTCTGTTATCAGCTAATACTGCCATACATTTATTAAACCTCAACACCAAAAACAAATTCCAAACTGCAAGAAATAATGATACTCTAACACCATATAAAGTTTTCAAATGGGTGGCGCATCAGGACAATTCATGATGAAGTAATAATGTATGCTATATATATGTTCAGTGAAGAGATGCTCCTAAACGTGTCTGTTTATATTTGCCGATGTAGTCAGGCAGAAGAGACAGGGCAGCGTAGTAAAATATTTCTGGAAAGTCTGTTGGAGTACTTGCTATATCTGACTACTTTAGGCAAAAAAGTACTAACAGGGTGGGTGGCAGGGGAGGGAGACTAGGATGTTGTCACTGTACTCACTTGCTACCGAGTATAACATCTAAAATAAACACTGTTAGTCATTACACCTTCTGTTTTGCAGAAGCATTTACTGAGCAGGGCAAGTTCTTTCAGAGACAGGTCACATAAGATTGTTTTGATTATATTCACTGTATGTCAATGTTAATAAGCCATGTGAGAGATTGGACAGCTGCTTAGCATGTGGTATGACACATAGGTGAGTGTTTCTCTCTTGCAACAGAAAAATGGGAAAAAGGTGAAGTTATAACGTCGTTTTGCATTGCCCCCAGCAAGGATGGCATAGGGAACTGCATATACTTTTAAGTTGGTCTGTTAATTGGTTAGAAATGGTCTTGTTCCATTCTAACATTTCACTACATTAACAGTAGTCATTATGATTATTTGAATAGAAAATACTTCAAAATTGTATTTCTTCCGCAAGCTTTATTTTTCTTCTGAACTCTCTGTCAGTTTTCTCTCAATATTCTACTCTGCCAATAGCTAAATGAAAATTGGAGGTTTGATACCCTTTTAACTACAGTATATGTTAAGCATTTTTCATATATTTTTTTCGTAACAGAACAAATCGCACTTTTCTATACAGGGAAAACTTTCTGGATAGTGATACATGCACTGTACTGCATATGATTGCAAAACACACTGCAATTTCAATAGCTATATAGGGTTAGACCTTAAAGTTGTAAAGAATTTTTTTTTCTTTACACTGAAGTTTTTAGCAAAAGCTACATATTCCATGTTGCAAAGCTACACATGATGAAAACGTATTGTATATCCCTCCCCAAAAGTTACCCTGAAATCAGGGCAGAAGCTAAACGCTGACTAGTCTGATTAAATGTATTATACTAGTTTGGAAGTAAAATTATTTTGTCCTATTTATTTGTTTTGAGAAGAATAAACAAGCTGGAAGTAAGCAAAAATGTTAGATTCATTTTAGGCTTCTGTTAAAAATTAGTAATTGCCTAGGCATTTTTTTTTTGTCAGTCTTACAATTTATGGAAGATTAGCTACAAGTTGATAATTGCATTTTTCATCCATCAGACTTGTGTAGTTTTCTGAAAGAGTGCATAACAGAGAACTGAATTTGAATAACTTGAATAGCTACGTATGAAAACTCTTGGAGTATAATGTTGCAATGAACATTTCTTTCCGTTTCAATAGAAATGAAAATTCTGTTATAAATATACAGTTTCTTACTCTGCTTTAATATTTTTTTGTAGTTTTTGGAGGGTTTCAAATTCTGTTTTTGGGGTGAGGGGAAGGGAAGGAAAAGATGTGAAACTTGTAGTTCTTCTGGTAAAACTTTGTAGGTCAAGGCGGAATGTTGTTGAAGTATTTACTACTTTACATTCTTGAAATGGGTGTGGGAGAAATTTCTAGAAGCTTTTCTTTAAAGTAAACTAAAATATGCCTTCTTTTGAAGAAATTAAATTGAAAATGAAGTGAGGGCATTTTCATTAAAAATTGCCTGACTGGAAATAAGAACAAGTTGGACGATTATGTTCAACAGTTCAAAAACTGCTTGAGGAAACATTAACTGTTAAAGTCCCATTTGAATAATCACTAAACCTTTAGTCAGAAATGAATCCACTTTTCCATATAGAAACACTGAGGAAAACATTTATATGAAAAAATATAGTCCAATTTTTGAAAATACAGACTGATTAGTGAGATTCAATTTAGATATTTGTCACTGAGTATGCATCACGTATATGTTAGAGCTGATTTACCATGATTTCCTTGTCTTATTTGCAAAAAGAGACTCCTACTTATTGAAATATTACTGAAGAATCTAGCTTTCCTCACAAATTACACACTTTTTGCATAAATGTGCCTAATTACCTGAATTCAGTTTTGATTAGCAGTGTTAATTGATGCAGCTGTGGATGGGCTCTGTTTACCTAAATTACCATGTGCAAACAGCAATACGTCTGAAAGTGAATATGCTAAACTGAAAATACTAATTAGCTAAGACAGATTGTTATTCAAGTCACATCTCAGAGCTTTTTAATGAAAGCCTGAATGTGTCAGGGCTTTATGATATTCAGACAGAAATGTCTATATTACTTATGATTTCTAAATTTAATTCATGGGAACAGATGGGATGTCGGCCGGGGTTCTTCTCCATCGCTTCCAGTATTAATGTGAATATTTTACTCTACTGGAGACATTTTTGAGTGTGTGTATGTGAGAGAGAAAGAAGTGTGTGTGAGAGAGAGAGAGGAGGGAGGAACTCATTGTGTGTGTTGACAATATGCCAGCCAAGAACATCCAACTGGTCTATTTTTGACCGACATATTTGCAAATTATAGCCACCTACTTTCCTAGAATGAAGATAAACAAACTATTTTGCAAATTTAATAAAGCTAGATGGTAAGTGTAGTAGAACCAAATACCAGAAAGGTTAAACAGATCTCAGTAACAGAGAGATCTTGTGCAACAACAGAGATTTTTCATTTTGCAACAATAACAAAAGTATGTCAGTTTTTGATATAAGAGGAGGATTGGGCTTTGTGATTTCAAGTTGTTGTAGAAAGGCTTTTAATTACATTAATCTGTGTTGTGAAATACAAATGCAAATTATTTTCTCAATTTTATTTAGAACCGTACAGGTTTAGGTACTCAGATAATGCACTTAATCCCTCTTAATAGTTCTGTTGGATGCAAAACTGTGAATAAGTTTGAAAGTAGTATAAAAGAATATCTAGAGCATATACATTGACTTAAGTGTTCTTAATATAGATCAGCAGCTGTACTGCATATGCCCAGTCTTCAATTCACTTATTCTTACTTTTGCTTCAGAGCTTAAATATTCAGAGGTCAGCTCCCATCTGAAACTCAGTAATTCCATCAGAAGCTTTTCCCACAATGTCTTGTCAAAATGCAAAGCAAGGATTATAAGTACTATGCCTAACTATTTGTACCAAAATAATAGTTACAGTTGTAATGTTCTAATTTCTGTATTTGGACAACTCTTGCATAAATGTTCTCAAGATATTTGTAACGGTCCTAATTCAGTGTTGGTAGCTATGGTTATAGTTATAAAAAGTGTCAAATCTTTTGACATAAATTGGTCAGAATCTATTTTCTTGTGTGTTTGTGTGTTGCAACGGGGGAACTCTTTTGACTCTGTTATTCCACAGTTATGGTGAATAGAATTTGGCCTGGTTACTTAGTTTTGGGAACACAATACTCCTTTTTCAAAAGGTTCAATAGTTCTGGTTTTGTGTAAGTTGACATGTAGAGCTGGTCATATTTTCTGCAAGCAATTATCTAAGCTCCTAAGCTTTATACCAGAATCCTTTAGTCATGCCCTCTTGTACTTCATTGGTATAGGCTTTTCAGATGGAACATATTCCTAAATAAATCGGCCACAGATACCCGCATTGTTCAGCTGGCAATTAACTCAGGCTAAAGAGGAGAACGGTAGTGGTGCGAGTCAGGTTTGGACCACTGTGATAAAAGAATCACTTCATTCCTATTACAGTTGCAAAATATGAGTTATCCTCTATAATGAACTGTCTCTTCAGTCCAGACATCTGACCTAGTAAAGAGTTTTTATCCCAAATAAATCATGTTTATCAGGAGTTCTGAGTCATAAAATGTTACACTAGACCATTTAATGACAAGTACTCCACCACCCTCAATTAAGCTTGACTTCCTTACGCAAGGTGTAGCTGAAAGAGTAAATGAGAAGGAGAAGCATCACCTTCTGGAACATGGAAGGGGAAAGAGGCAGACACAGAAATCCAAACTAGTTTTAAGATGGAGCTTGAAAAAATAATGAAAAATTGCATCCAATGATTGCTTTCACTAGTAAAATAGTGGAATAAATGATTCGGAGACAAGCTCTTCTGGGCAGGTGATCTTCTTCAAGTAGACTGGTAAATGAAAGGAAGAACAGATTAATCCATTGTTTAAAAGAATCTACTAAGGCCTTTTTTCAGAGAAAATAAGGTAGCAACTTCCACATAAAGGTCTTAAGAAAGCCAGCACTTGATGCAGAAAATGTCTCCAAACTTTGACCTTTACTCAACCATCATTTGAGAGCACAATCAGTGACAAAGGAGTCTGCGGTATTTGCTTTTAGCCTTCAGAATAGGAGTTCAGGCCAGAATCTTAGTGGCAGCAATAGCAGATGAATGATTTGTGAGAACATACAGAACCTAAATGATATTTCAGCCTCTCTGTAACCTTTAATTCAGTTGGTTGATCAGCTGTTACTCAGGGCATCTACACGATACAGCTGCAAAAGTTGGCTTAGCATTACAATGGGTTCTTGTTTCCATCCAACAAACGAAAGGTGTGTTTGGTATCTTCTGACACCCAAAAGCTGTCACCTGCTGTGTCCAAACTATGCATTCTATGATTTATGCACAAGATTGCTTAGTAAAGAGATCCAATAACCTTAGTAAGATTGTATTATCTCTTTCTTCAGGCTTTGTACTCTTAATTCCAAAATTAGCTAGTGTCTTACGAAGTGTGTAGTCAACCCTCAAATAAGAAGGACACAAAAAATCATGCAGGAAAAAATAAAAGTGTCATTTCTAACTCCCTGTTTTATTATTATTTCTCAAAAAGAATCTTCAGCAATAAAAGTGAGTGCTCATCAAATTCCTATGGAAAATAGATCAATTTTGGTCTATTGGAACTGAAGTGCTTTGAAGCAGAAGACATGTGAAAGCTATGGATGTAAGCACCATAGTAAAAACATCCTAAGTATACAGGAGATTTGGTTCTGATGAAATGTACCTAACACAAACTGCAGATATGAACCAAGGAGGAAGAAAAGAAAAGGAGATTCTAGCTCCTCCTCACTCAGCACCACTTTCGCAGGGCTTACATCCCCACATCATGTAGTGACATTACAGCTCTGGTTAGGGGGAGGCCCATCTAAGACTAGAAATGATTTCTAGCACTGCTTATATGTATCCTTGTTTTCAACTCATCTGTCTTGCTCCTTACTCAACCATTCATGTTGAATTTCACTTTCTTCTTCTACAGCAGAAAGACCAACCTGTTGCTAATGCAGAAAGTTTTTCTTCATCTCCTCCTTAAATGCTTATGGTCTTCTGCTGCATGCAGTCTGCATTATTGTAATTCTTGTCATAAAGAGTCGACTTGGAAGGAAAGATGAGGCACTGTGTTGTGTTGGTTAATGCTCTGTGAATGAGTTGGGTGACTATACATATTCATCCCCTCTGTTCTGATATTTCCACTGGATTCAGGGTTTCTGCTGTTGCGAACTCAGTGCAATGTTTCTGGTCTTCAAAGCCATTAATGTGTCAGTATTGGCTCTGTTGGCTACCTCTTTGACTTGCCAAGGTACTTCTCAAAACAAGGAGCATGCTATTGCTGTGTTGGGAAATGTCTTTATAGACTGCAAGTCAAAAAGCATCTTCTGCTTTTATAAATAATATTTGACATATTTCATATCTGTCCTAATTGAGTATGTTGGATTTTCGAGATCTGGTTTGCTTGTGTTCTGAAGTAGTCTTTTTGTTTACAGGAACACCTTACAGTTCACTTACAGGAAAGCACTTACAGTTCACTTACTCACTTGAACTGTTTTTAAAGTCAGTTTTAGTCTGCATGTATTGCACAATTTCTTGTTGCTAAACTAAGTGAATATGTTTATTCTCCAATGAATCTATAGAATTTAAATATTTTTTTTTCTATTTTTGAAGTTAATTGTATAACATTATGCAATTAACACTCCCAAAAAATGAGAGGAGCATATATAACATGTTCTTTCTCTTCATATTCACTTTCCAGCTCCAAGTATCCATTGGTGCGGAGGGTCCCTTTTTAAAAACTCATTCTTCAGGACCTTGTCAAAAGTGAAGTCCTCTAGTCTCTTCCAGGCTCTGTGTGTCCCCCTTCTCCAGGCTCCTTTTCTCTTATAGTCCAGTTGCTATTTTTACTTTCACTCTGACTTCTGTTTCTGTACCGTAACGATATCTTACCTCATCATTTACCCTTATCCTCTTTCCTCTCTGCCCCTTTCTCCTTATGCTTGGTACACAATTTGGGTATTTTTGATTTCTCCTGTTGATCATATTTCCCTTCTACTTTAAGATCTTTAGGCTGGCCATGAGTTTTTGGCTGGTCTTGCTTTATTACAGTTGTTTCTTTCTAATAGCGTATGAGTGATGCTATGCACCTGAAAAAAAGATCTTTTACCTTTGATGGGCAAACCCAAAGTGTGTTAATCTAGCAGACTACTGTAGACACCTAAAAGTACTGTCACCAATGGTGAAAAATTTCTTCTGAGTCTTGTGTCAGCATGGATTTCAAAAAGACTTGCAAACTCCTTCTTTATCAACTATTTCTGTGTAATATTTTAATCACACTCACTTTGTATGTGAACTGCTTTTCTCTGCTAGACACTGTCATCTCTCTTCTGCTCAGATTCAGCTTCAACCTACTGTTTTTCATCCATTAATTTACTTCATGTCTAAATTACAAGCCACCAGTATATATGTCAAAAAAGGCAAGTGCAATAACTCTGTGTTATCTGCAAACTTCCATCAAATCAAGACTGATAACCAAAAACTTTCTCTCATCACTGGTCTTCACTACATCTACTTTTAAATTAAATTTCCTAAGATTTTCCCTGTTCTTTAATACAGACTACATTGTTCCTGTTACATTTCTGTACATGAATTACAATACAGTCTGCTTTTAATCTAAAATTACTTTCAACTATATAAAACTACATAAGATAGTAAGAGAAGTAAAAATAGAGTGAGTCAGCACCATCTTCTCTGTCAGATTAGAGATGCTCTGCTTTTCGTGTGGTTGTCCATCTCTGTGCAGAAGGAATGCTCAGAAAGGAAGACTCAACCTATGTAAATAAATTCCTTTCTCAGTTAACTGTATTAGCTCCTTTGTCAATCACATTAAATTGAAAGTTCTTGTCTTCTTTTAGTCCTTGCATAGCTCTACTCTTACTACATCTTCTTCAATAGTCCCTCATTTATTACTGTGTTTCCTCCGTCTACGCTGCCCATTGATGATTAAATCAATGCTGCTGCAACCCTCTCTTCTAGCAAATATTGTGTATGTGTGTTTGTGTGAGTGTGCACATGTGTGAACCTATGATATACATACTTTGGGCCAGTTCCTATTTCAGACAGAACTGTCATGAAATGAGTAAAGCCTCAACATAAGACAGTAAGTTTTCTTATGTTAGAATGTCTATTAATGAACTATTTCTGGTGTCAATTGTCAGATGCGCAAACTGAGAAGTAGAATAAGCAGTATGCATATTCGCATTTAGTTTGATTCTTTCCAAAGTGTGTATATACACACTGATGGTGCCTGTGCAGTAGTTATGAACCAATCTGTGTGTGGCATTTTTATGTTGCCATCAACGTAGGGCATTTCATTTGGGTGAATATCTATGATAAGATACATGATTTTTGAATAATGGCTTTTCCAAGCCTACAAACTCTTAGAAGGAAAATTGCATGGTCAGATAAAAATATGCCTAAGTGCATTTAGACTAGTGAAAAGACCTGTCTGACAAGTTGTGTTTTGCATTGTATAGCGAGTGTGTTTCTATCTGTATTCGGTATACTCGTATGTGTATGCATGTACAAATGCTTAGCCCATCAAAATAGCTGCAAAGATCACGCAGGAAATTTATAAAAACTCTCAACACCTCTCTCTTCTTTTTCTTGCCAATTCCACTTTGGGTGACTATCGTTCCAAAATTTGGAGCATTTTCCAACTATTACCAGTGTCTTTTTGCAAATATCCTGCAAAAAAGTTATTTTTCTCTTAGATGCAAATTTTCTGTATGCTTATTAGTCACCAGAGTAGTATCAGACCATGTTTAAATCAGAGACTATTTTTATGTTAAGTTTCTCTCTGGGTATGAGAATGGGAATTGTACTTTTGGAAAGAAGGAAGAAGGCTCAGCCGTATTCCCAGTGGAACAAAATATTTCCTTCCAAGCGCATGAGCTCTCAGATGTGTAAATAAAATCTTGATATTATCATTACCTAGCCTTTTTTTCAGTTAGATTGTATAACTTTAAAATGTTTTTGCCATGATTATCCTTTTCCTTTTGGACCTACGCAACTGAAGTCTGCCTTCAACAGTGTCAGTGTGTTACAAAATGTTATGCACAATCTTAATTCTTTCCCCATTTCCTCATTATAGTACAAACTCTGATTTGTTACTTTTACAATATACTTCTCTGTAAGCTTTCATCTCTTTAAAAAAAAATGTCTGTCCATGCATGTGTGGAGGAGGGATAAAAGGAAGTTTTTAGGCAAGTCACTTTGTTTCTCTTTTTCGTTTCCAACTTCTGTTTCATCTGGATCAGCTGTAAGGCCTCTGAGAGAGCAAAGTGAAGAATGAGGTGGGTTCTAGTCTGTGCTGCAATGTGGTGGTCTCAGCTGGCGACTCCAGACACTACTGTGATACAAATAATGAAGAATAATAATGCATTAATACAAATAGCATGTCACGGAGGAGATGCATACGTATCAACAGTACCATTTTAAGTGTTGTGCTTGTTTGTCAATGACAAATGTACTGTAAGTGAACAAATAATGGAATATCACAAGACTATCACGGACAGCCAAAAAATAATCAAAACACTAGTTTGTAACTTAATGGAAGGCTCTTCAGGGCAACAGGCATATCCACTCTTCCTTGTACAGTACAAAGTACAGTAATTTCTTAGTCGTGATCATTCACTCTGGGCCTTATTTGTAATATAAATATTACATATTTATAGATGTATACATATTTATATACATATATTACATAATTGAAAGGTTGGTTTCACTTGACAAAAAAGGGAATCCAACAAAAAGAAAGTGCGTATTACTGCTGTTTAGCTTTGATGTGGCTGGAGAGGGGTCAGTGGTCTGTCAGCTCAGAAAGCCAAAAGCAGTTCACCAAATCTGTGTTAAAGAAATGGTCAAACTCCTAAATTAACAGTAGACATTAAAGAAAGCCTGGCCTTAAAAAGAGGTTTTCTTACCATGGCTACTAGGTTTAAATGATTTTAGGATTAAATTTTTGGAGTAGAACCCACAGAGAGTGAACTTCACTCAGAGTGAAATCTGAGGCCTAAAAAAGACGTGCATCTTTTAGCAATACAAAATTTGAAAAAGAAACCTGTGGTGTCTGTGTTGCATTATATAAACTTTACATCGCTTGATGAGATGACAAACAGCATGACGAGAACCTTGGCTGCATCTCCATTATACTTTGTAGGGCAGCCAAGTAGTCTACTCACCCATATGTTCTGGGTTCCAAAATCAGTTCTAATAACAAAAACCAAATGTACAAAAATTGAGATTCAATTTTGTTAAATAATTATTTATAGCGTATACAACTTGGAGAGGATTCAACAATACATTGAAGAAAGATTCTTTCTGGCTGTTGATTTAAATATTACTCTTGAAAAATAGGTGAAAGGCTTAAAGTTTGAAGTGTAATGCCCAAATCATTAAGGACTGTGTTTCAGAGAATGCTTTTAAAATGACTGCTGATTGGAAAGATACATTCACTTTTCATCTCGGAAAGACAGAAGAATTAATGTGTTAGCAGCTGTTGATGATGCAAATATTCAGGTTTGCATTCTCCATGTGATCAACCAACATTGAATTGCTAGTTGAAATGCTGAGAGAAAAAATCGGTTATAAATTCTTCCTGTACCCATATATATTTTTAGAGATCCCTTCATTAGTTACTTTAATAACAAGAAAAGATTTTCTCTTTCTTTATTCCCACTAAACATGCATAAAATGTTATCTGTTTCTGCTGCAGTACATACAGTATTTTAATTGCATTTCATTGTTCCCAAACCTAATTTGTTGGAAGTTAGTTTTAACGGTATTAGAGCTGGGAGCTGAATCAGTGTTCACATGAGAGAATTTGGCAAGATAGACTTTTATGCATAGTAAATCCACAAGTTGTGGTTTTTTTCTTATGTCTTTAAGAAGGTCTAATTTATTTTAAGAATGAGTTGGTATTTAAGACATAAACATTACGTATCATAAGGGTACTACATCCTTGTTTGAGAGTGCTTTAATTCTTCTGTATAGCAAAAAATTACAGGTTCAAATTACACACAACACAGAGTGGCTTTTAAGACAGAGCAAATGGTTAGTAAATGTTTAACTGACAGAATCATAGAATCATTTAGGTTGGAAAAGACCTTTAAGATCATCAATATTCAGACATATTCTGAAGAATGCAAAACTGGCCTAGCTGCCCCAGTATGATGTAAGAAGCTGGAATGTTTTCTGTGCTTTCGTTGAGAACCTTTCTACATTGAGATTAAAAAAAAAAAAAAAAAAAGGCATCAGCCTTTTCCAGTAGCTAGTCCATTCAGAAAGGAGAAGACCTGTTGGAATACTTGGAAGTAATAAAACTGGTAGCTACCAGCTAACTCTGCTTATTGGAGTTAATCTTAGTAATCATATCCATCTCTCAAGCCTTTCCTCCTTGTCTGTAAAATAGATACCTAATTCTTTTGTGTGCACTATATAGGTGAGCAACATGGCTTGCTGCAGGTTGAAGTGACACTGGAGCTCATTTAAAACTAGGATTGTGTCTGGGACATGCTCTATAGCCAGCTTTTTGTTGTTGGGTTTGTTTTGGTTTTTTTTTCTTTTAAGAAGAGGGGTACAGCTGGGGCATCTCTGCTGATCAGAACAAAATTGAAGAGTGCATGGGCAACCTCTAGACTTCGTAAAACAGAAAGGAGAATCCAGCCCTCCCTCAAGCCTGTGAGGAGTCTGGCTGTTGGTCAGGGCAGACAAATGGCATTTCACTTTGATATCAGATGTGTGGGGAGGAAGGGATTTGCATCTGAAATGAAGGGGATGATGCATTCAAGTCAGCTAATGAAAGATGGACAGGGAATACCTGTCTTGTAGCTCGCAGGGGTATGTTCTCCCAACAGAAAACACAATTTATTGTGTGGATTCACATTTTTTGATTGGCTACAGTTAAAATCACGTGCTGAACAGATTTCAGTAATCCAATGTTCACAAGACAGAGGCAGCTACAACTTCCGTCTTTGTTAGGACACAGAACTGCGAGGTCTTTATTTTCAAATTTAATATTTATAAAAGTCGCAGTCTCCTGGTCACACACAGAAAGACAAAAAGAAGGAAACCCTACCAGATCACTGCTGTGGTGCAATCCTGTTACACCAACTGGCATTCCACTTGGGTCACAACCCTACAAATTTAAAGGCTGGAAAGGAGATAAGTGTGATTTCTACACCTAACCAAATAACTCGTGGTTGAACTGTGAGACTATTGTTTAAAAATAGACCCTGATTAGAAATAATAGAAAATTTCTCACCTTTCTGAGCAATCTGTTCCAGTGGTTAACTGACCTTATTGTTACAGAGTGAGTTAGCAATAATTTGAATTTTGTGTAATTTTGCCATCAGCATGGCAAATAAAAGCCACAGATGGGAGGCAAACAGTCTTATAAAAAGGGCGAGGGTGTTGTTGCCAATGTTTGAGGGTTAGGTAGGATCAGCTTGGCTCTCTCTGGATAGAGCATCATGAGCTGGTTGTCTTATCAAAGTCCCAGTTTCTCCCACATGTTTGTTGGCTCAGAGCAAGAAGGATGTCATACTGAAAATCTTGAAGACAGTCTCTCTGTTCTTTAAATGGTCTTTGAATCCTGGCTGATTTGAGAGAGGGGACAATATGCAAGATCATGCAGCATCACTTCTGAGAAGCTAGATAAAATGTCCCATGCCACTGTCAAGAAATGATCAGCAAGGGGAGAACAAAACCACCAAAAAGCAGAATCCCTTTTCCCATGGGAACTAGAGCTGTTGAATCTAAAGCCAAGCCAACGTGTCCTTACTGGTGTTACTCGGGCCCTCCAGACAGTGGACCCTACTAATAGGGCAACAGAAGTGCTGTCACTCTTGCTATCCTTTCCTTCTACAACTGGTATGAGGAATCAGGATTTAAGTTACTTGTCTGTTAACACATGCTGCTCTTGAGGAGACAGGGGAAAAAAAAAGAAAGGAAACAGAAGTGAGGGTCTTGCAAAAATGGAGTGAAGTGACATCACAGTAGTGTGTTGTAAGTGGCATCAAAATATGTTGGAGGAATATTCTTCGGAAAATTGAGTCTCTGACATTAAGCGTTTGTGTCTTGAACATTCCCTATTTTCATGATGAATAAGGGTTTTTTCGGCAAAAAGATTAATAGAGTTCATGAGTTCATCTTTGAGCTTAGATCAGGAGGATGACAGAACTTAATTTCTCTATCACTCCTGCTGGAAAAAAGTTAGAGGAATAAAAATCAAAATGTTGTCATATTGCCACAGAAACTGGAGGGTTCCTCTGTAGTTACACACCTGTGATCTTAAAAAACTAAATTCCTATTCTGTTTCAGCATCATCCTGAAGCTGACAGTGGGAGCCTGGTTAAAAAAAAAAAATAGTAGAGCCTAAGTCAATTGTTATAAATATAGTATGTGATTACCTCTCCCCAGCCCCCTTTCCATATATGCAGGTGTGCATGTCTTCTTTCGAAAGCTTCCTAAATTGTTGAAGAAAGTGTTATGTTTAAATGGTCTATGTATCTTTTCTATTGGGGAACAGTCCCACTTCAATTTAAAGTATCAGCTTCCATTAGCGGAACAATTCCCTGTGCTTTTTGTTCCTCGCTACAGCTAAGCCTTTCTGATTTCCTTTCAGAGCTATAAAGTTCTGGAGGAGTGAATATATATGCAACTCTTCTGCTGCAATTTCTTGTTACTCTCTGAATGTACAGGGCTTGAGGGGAGGGTACATGACCATATGGAAATGGCTTTCTTATCCAAGTGGAAACAGTTTTAGTCAGCTTTCAGGCAGATTCCATAAACATAATACAGTAGAGGAAGTCACAGAGCCGTACTTTAATGGCCATTAAAATTGCCTCTGCAGTGCATTCAGAGCCAGGATACAGTGAATACCGATGTTTGTATTATGAATGGAAGACAAGTGTCTTCTGAGCAAAAGAAAATCTAATGTTAATTAAACTTTTCCAGGGGTTGGGGTGGATAATTCCGCTTTTGTGTTGTTAAATCTCCTTTGATTTTAATTGCATGACAAAAAAATTGACTCTAAGTGTAATGTTAGCAAATGTTCATATTTGATTACAAGCATTTGTGTATGCTAAGTCAAAGAATTAAATTATTTTAGTTAGGGTGGGTTTGGGTTTAGGTTTGGGGGGGGGTGGTGTTTGTTTGTTTGGGGTTTTTTGTTGTTTTTTTTTCCAGGACAGCTACATTGTTAACAAAGGTTGTACTGTCGGTGTGTTGAAGGTCATTTTTATAATCTGTTCAGTGAGAACTGCTCCCCTTTAGGTGAAAAGAAAAATCAACTGAGCATACCTAAAATTGTCTAGAAAATCCTATTACACTTACTGAATTTCAGTTATATATTTCAGATTCCCATGGAATTCAATGAACGCTCAGATCAAATATGAAAAATTGTAGGAAGTTTCCAATGATATGCACAGGATTTTTTTCCCCCTTTTGTGGCTGACTTAGAGAAACAAGGCACATTCTTCTCAGAGATGGCAAAGGATAAACTGAAATGATTAATATTAAAACATACCTAATACTGTGATATGTTTTAGAACTGGAAACAAAGGTAGGATATGTCTTATCCATCTGTCTTGCCTCCCTGTGCATCTGTCTGTCTCTCTAGAGCAAGTCAATAAAAATGATTAGAGCTGGCATCTCACAAATGTACACCCTTAAACCATGAAGCAATAATACTGTGAAGGAAATTTTTTTCTGACCTTTTCAAATTACATCCAACTGTCTAGGGAATTTCTCAGTGACTAGAGGTAATAAGGTTCAATCCGTTTTGCTGGTTGGCTTCAAATTTAGCTCCTCAGAAGCCCTAACTTATCTATTCTTTTTATCTTGGCCTTGGCATCTATTCAGTACAGTAATCCATGCATCTAATCTTTTTTCTTTTCTCCCCTCTCAGGTTTAGCTGGTGGATCACATTGTGAAATCTGCAGCCATGAAAGGCCCTCCATTTACTGCACCCTTCAAAACGAAATATTAGCATGGGAGGCTAAGCTGGTATGTTGCCTTTGAGAGGCTCTTGTTGAATTTAATTAGCTTTTAGATTTCATCTCCATCTCACATCTCAGCTTTCATTATTGTATGTGATTTAGGCTTCAGTGACTTTCATTATTTAAAACTTTTCCAACTTAGCTGTGCCACTTTAGAATACCGAGGGGGGAAATAAAGTTTAAAGTTCATTGTCTTAAATTGATTTCTGTTTAGTTCTTATGATGTGAGCTCAGAAACAATAGAGACACAGCCTCCCAGCAAGTTAGTGAATCATTCAAGTGAGAAAGGCAAACAGGCATTTGTGCATGGTTTGTTTCCCACTGTACTCCATGAAGTAAAACTGGAAACAGGTAAAGAACATTTTTAGCAGAATATTTATTAGAGTATTTTGATGTCAAATATTTTTATATCTGGGAGAAAATGCTTTCTTTTCAACTCAGTTGGATATCTGGTTTCATTTTTGTGACTTATGCAGGGTATTATGGAGTAGTGCCTTCAGGTTCTGGTTCACAAGTAACTCCAGGACAGCACGAGGAGAGCTGTCGATAAGAAATGGTAAGCTCTTGGCTGTTAACTTACTCCCCATATGGTTAGGACCTAGAGATTCGTTTCGTTTCAGGCAGGGGAAAGTCATAAAAATTGGCCTTTGCTGCTGTCGCTTCCCCAGAGTATTAAGTCTGTGTTTAGTTATATCTGACGTGCTGTTGAATGACCTGCAGAATATTGAAAGTGCATGCATATCAAAAAGCACCTGTAAAACACTTGCTTTTAATCATGCACGAAATATATTGAAAGACATATGCAGCTAACTTACATATAGTTTCAAGGCAAAGCAGTAGCTACAAAGAGATTGGTAAAGATATGTGGTGGGTTTTTCTAGTTTTTCCTGAATTCATCTTCATCTTGATTCTGCTTTCTGAAGTGTCGGGAAACATAGTCAGATAAAGTACAGAACTGGGGGTTTATAGATCTTGTCTCTGTATGTAAATGGGCCTGTAATAGGGCTGTAATGTTTGTCGAGTCACTTAATCATTTTGCACCATAACCTTGGCTTCTGTGAAAAGCTGTTGGTTAGTACTTGACAGAGGATGAACACAGGGTGCAACCTGACTATTTCATTGTCTTTAATTGATTCAGCTGAAATAAAATAGGTTCATTTTGAATCAAAATGTATTGTGCACCATTGATATTAGCAATGTTAAAAGTGGGATATTCAATAATCTGAAGGCCAGGCATATGCCTGGAGGTTGGCCACAAAATTGTTGAGAATATCTTTAATTCTGAAATAAATTTAGGGAAAACAGTACCTCACATTGGCAAGCCTTCTCACATTCACAGTTATTTTTTTAGCGTCCTTACTGTCACATCGCGAGAAGAAGTGTTGCTAAATGGACAGATCCAGATATCTTTTTAAGCAAGCAGGAATAAGCATTTCAAAATTCCTTTATTATTTTAGTACAAAAGATAACATACCTAAATTGGCAGTATCCTAGATAGTGTCCTTGTTTCAGAGGTAATATGAAAGCACATATTTTGAGTGTACACTAACACACAGCTTGGTACGAAAATAAAGTTAAATGAATATTTGTGTGGATGTGTTCATTTACTCTCACATCTTGGAAGCTCCACTGATACATGTAGAGTCATTTCTTAGTAGAACAGTTTTCCTGTTCTTAATTCTACATGAATTAGGCTTCTCCTGGCACTCCAGCATTCAGGCTGGCCTCCAGATATGGAGACCAGCAACCCAAAAGGGTCCGTAGTTTGCCAAGTGTATCAGAGGACTGAGAAATGCCTTATGGAAGTAGCAAGTTTTAGCATCTCAAAGCAATGACACTGTTGTTGGCTGTATGTACGTATGTTCTTACAGTAGGTGCTTGAAAAATGTATAATAAATACCTCTCATAATATTTCAGGCAGAAATACATAGGGATGGGATTATTTTGAATGCAAGTTGGATATTAAGATCGTGGCAGTGTGTGTTTTCTTTCACTGGGCAAGTTCTTGTTTCCAGGATTCTTTCTAATTTGTAATCCTGACAGAATCAGTTCTGTCGGCAGGTCTTTCTACTATACTGATGGTTTTCAACTCATAAATATTGAAAGTGAATTTGAACTAATAAGAAGAAAGGATTATTTATTTAGTTAGTTATTTAGTTAAATTCAGTTTATCACAGTGTATGTTGCATAAAAGGAATCATGTGGCGATATCTAAATGTTTACATTTCATTTATTGGAGTGTTTGTGTACCAGTAGTTATGAGTGGCGGACAACAGTTGGGCTAAATGTGTTGTTGTCCACTTGGAATGTAGTTGAGTATCTTTTCCTTTGTCAAAGCCAAGCATTCTGGATCACTGAAGGTCCAGAAAACTCAGAGCTATATTCTGTTTTTTTGGTATTACTGGGGAATATCAAACTCTTCCTTGCAAACTAAGCCATTCTTGAAAGCAGTTTATTTAGGAAAAGTAAAAATAAACACAACTATTTTTCAAATCAGACATACTACATTATGTCTTATAATGGGAAAAGTAACAACAGAAGTCCTGATGTTTGTATGGTTTAATGTCTTTATAGCTTTGCCTTCTATTCTGTCATTCCTGATTTTTATAAATTGGAAGTCCAACAATAGGAAAACAAAATGGGGGCCAGGGATAGCTATATGAAAAATGGTGTTTCAGCTTTGCTCTTTTTCCTCAGTTCTTAGAAAAAATCTTTATGAGAAGAAAATTCTGTAGATTGAGTCAAAGTAACTCCCGTCCATGCATCAGTGGTGTTAAAATGGGAGATTGCATTGTGCACATCAAAGGGATTGTGTGCATGTTATTGATACACCATTCTTTATTGTTCTGTGTTATTTATATTTTCATCATTAGTCTATAAAGTCTTAATAATTAGCTCTCTAATTTCCCAGAAAAAGCATGTTAATTTATTGAACTGGCTGAAGAAAAAAAAAAAAAAAAAAACAACTGATCAATCTGGCATTGTAAGTTAATAGTATAGAACAAAGCGTAGTCATAATTAGTTGAGAAAAGGACTTTCCTTGTTCATTCCAGTTTATAATAAAAAGTCCCTCGCCAAAGTGACTTAGAAAATAATGCATTCAGACTGAGCAGAATTACCGCCTAGCAGATTCTATTTATCTGTAGCTTAAAAAGCAGCTGCGTTTTTGTAAAAAGCAATGAATGTGGCAGTCCTACTTAAAGGTAGAAGAAAAAGAACACCCCTTGTTTTGTAATAAGGGGATTTTCAATTTAAAAGAGAGAGCGAGCCTGTTGTGTGAAGTATGGTTATTACATTCACTGTATTCTATCTCACCCACCAGGAGGCTAATAACGAAGGAGTCAGTGAAGGAGACCAATGCCACGAGGGTTATCTTGCAGCCCCAGATGCTGGATAAGTTGAAGGAGGCAGAATCGCTTTTGGATGACATTCAGGAAGGCCTTGAATGATTATTTGGTGAAGAAAAGACTATTCTTTCCAAGGTAAACAGTCCATTTCATCTGTCTGCTGTTGGTGTTGGTGTAAAATATGTTTATATAAATACCTCTAAAGTTCATTTTTTATCGTTTTTCTGTTTTTTTTTTTCTCTTGATGCAGCAATGATCTCTCAGAAATCCTTTTTGAGACAAAGGATCCACTCCACGTCCAACTACACCTAAGGAAATGCTTTGAAGGAATTGCCAAGCTCACTTTTAATCACGAGAAAGAAATTACCCACATGGAGTCAGCAGAAAATGAAAAAGTAGCGCTCGTGCTGCGAATAATTCCAGCAAGTGCCAAGGGGCTAGTTGAGAAATGGCTTCATGAGGTGAATATCTTTAGCTCTTACTTAGGGTTTAGTTACTGTATAATCATTTTCTCTTTTAGGAGCAATGAATATCATAAGCATATTTCCTAACTAAATGGCTCTCTGAATATTTGTCAAGATGTTGACAGATTTCAGCCTTATTGTTGTTATTTATTGCAACTAATTTAGCATCTGCAAACATGCAGAAATTAATTCTAATAAAAAGCTCTCAGAGTCAGGCTGTCAGCAGAAGTGGGTCTGTGTCTGAAACCATATATGTGAATATATGTTTGAGTCTATATGTATGTGTTTTTGTGCTTTCATGGTGTAATGTCTGTAGTTTAAGAGGGTAACATTTAAAAAATAATCAGAGAAATGTAAGATTTTTTGAATGCTTCCCACCCTGCAGAAAGTGTGTCCCATTGTGTGGGAGGGGTTTAATTTCCAGTTGTTTTAACAAAAGGGAAGAGAAATTATGTCACTGATAACACCCTAACCTTTCCCCTTTGGGCCTCTCATCCAAATTCATTGATTTCAGTACGAAATTAGTTTGGTGACCTTTTTTTGTTCGCTTTATTTAACCTTCCTCTGCCAGCGGAGGAAAGGGAATGGGCCCTTCCCTTGTTTTTTGTTTCTGGGCCAAAAACCCATTTTCCTTCCCCTGTGCTTCCCTTTCTTCTGGGGCAGGATCAGCCCCAGGAACGCCGCTTCCCCTTCACCTGCTGTTGCGGGTGATGGTCTTGTCCTCGGTGGCTTGTCCCCGGGTTCCCCCTGTGCCCCTCACGGGGCTGCCAGCCAGCGAGGGCAAGCGGTAGGGACCAGCACCCAGCTCCAGTGTGAGAGGGAAGGGGGAGCCAGGGGACCGCTATTTTTATACCCAGCTAATTCAGCAGAGGCTGGGGGGAACCCCTGGGCAGCGAAAAATGGAGCAGGCAGTGGGTTGGTGGGGTTTGCCCCTGTTATGTATCTTGTTTCTGCCGGCTGGGTGAGCAAAGCTGAACCGCTCAAGTCCTCTCGTGAGTCCCTGTTGCCCACACAACAGAGCCGCGTGGCAGCAGCGTACCAGCTTCAGAGTGAGCCCCTTTTAGAAGTGACCGCACGCAGTTTAAAATGGTCCATCTGCAGCATCATTCAGGGTAGGGAAGGGAGGAAAACAGGGCAGGATTTAGGCAAGCCCAAACACTACCCACCCTGTTCTCCATGTCAAGTCACTAGCTTGGAGTTTGGAGTAGTTATCTTAGTAGCCAAAAAAAAAAAAAAAAAAAAGGAGCTGCAGTGGGTAAGTGGCAGTCCTGAGGTTTCCAGAAAAAGCCCAAATTCTCAGTACACCAAGCCTGCAATTTACTTACATACTTTTTAGTTTTCACCTTCTCCCACAAATGAAACAGGGTTGGAGAAGGTGAGCAGCTGTGTTTATTTTAATACATCTCATTTAACCCTCACCTAAAAACAAATTGGAAGGTTTGGGACTGCATTAATCTGGACCCAATTAGTATCTCTTTCTGCCTTAAAAATGCAACCTGAGATTAATGAATATAAACTAGAGTTTCATATGCAGTCTTTAAATCATTTGCATGTTTTATGCATGATAATTGAATTTATTTATGCACTTCCTTTCATTTAATGATTTCTTGCTCTTTTCTATGCTATCAACATTATATTATGCAAGAAATAGGATTTGGTAGGCAAGAAAGGATAGCAGTATATAAATCAAACCTGAGTTAATTTTTAGTTCTAGTGTCAACAGTACCTCAGAATTAATATTGGTACCATGTCAGTGGGGTTGCATGGCTGGGAAAATGTAAAGTATTTTTGGTAAAGCAGAGGCTTTTAGCTTAACAAGACATTTCTGATGCAGCTTAGTTTGCTTGCAAGTGTACAAGAAAAATTATTTTCAAATGGCAGTTAAATTATTGTATTGACTTTTCAATGACCCTAGAGACTTGTGTTTCAACTTGGCCAATTAGTAGTAATAAGAAGATGAATAGTAATTATGTTAATAAATAACTGTTTTCAGACCAGGACCTCGGTATCATAGTCTGGCTTAGAAAATAAGGGTTTATTATAATTTGTCTCATTTGGTCTTTCATCAGGAGAAATATGGACTTTGGAGCTATAGTAAATTTATCATAGCCAAGAAGGTAGAAGTCCTGGGGACGAGTGAGTCATATTAGCTAGCAGCTCTGTGGTAGTAGTAGCTGTTTCATTGCCATAGGCAGGGAATTTTGCTTTGTTTCTCCAATTAAGCTCAGATGTCTTAAAGATGTCTTAGTGATGGAGTCTGAATTTTTTATAATGCATGCCAGGAAGCTACTACGGAAAATAGTTTTAAAAAGATTCTGGTAGTGGTGCTTTCATAGCTTTAATCTATACCAGTTTCTTTTGTGTCTTTTGTCTTTCCTTATGTGTTGAAAGATGTATGTGGAAGTGATATTTTTCTGTGGTGTCCTGTCTTTTATCAGTGAACTAAATGGTTGTGTCTTGTGATTGTTTCTTGATTCTCGTAGGTAGGAATATGTTTAAAGGCTAAAGCTCTGTTAATTTGTGATGTAACCATTTCAGTGTCTTTCTTGTCATTGAAATGTAGTTTAAAATGTTCAGTAATGTAGCATGAAATCATTGGTTAGTTTTGGAATGGTGGTGAAATCATGTGAAGAAAATAAGTATTGCATCTGATCAAGATAAATTCACTCTAGTGTTTTATGGCTTTTTATTCCTATGTGATAGTAATAAAGTCTCATGTAGGGATGGAAGCCATGAAATACATTGTGAAAAATCATCAACTCAGATGGGGCCATCAGGATAGCATGCTGTAGTTGTAGAGTTATTGAGAATGATTGGAAGATGATTTAGTATGTCACCATGTTGACTACCATGTTTTTGCATTTTGTTTCTTCATCCTTCACCCATGTAGTTTGATGAGAGGAAATCAGTTTGTAACGAGCCGATCCATCTTTACATCAGTGTTCAGTGTTTAAACTGTTCATACATCTTTCATTTTCTGCCAAAGATAACACTGTATATGAAACGCTAAGCTAAGAATTTAATATAGCTAATAAACACATGCCAAAATGAATACAAAGAAAAGCCAATGAATTTCTAAATGCTTGAAAATTAAGAAGGAATCAAAGCAAGGTCTACCCTGTTAGCAAGTGGTCCAGGTTCTTTATTTCCATGTTCGAGAACAAATCTGAGAGATGATCTGGGGATTAAAAAAGAATTCTTTTCCCCACTTACATGCCTTTCTGAAAGTGTGTGATCTTTTCTCTCTCTGGAACCAAGATAAGGGCTGACAGTGTTGGGGGCAGAAAACAATTTCTGACAATTCCCTTACAGTGGCTGCCGTTCCACGTATTGCCTTACTGCTCTGGCTGCTTCGTTCTTGGGTACCAATTTCCTTTGGGAATATTTTGGGGAATGTTATTTATTCTGATAAAACTATTTACAATTTTCCTTCTGTATTCTTTCTCTGAAGCATATGTTAATAAAACATTATTGATTTTTTGGTACTTTGACTCCTTTATCATTTCTCTCAGGTGTGAATTTTTTGTCTGCTAAAAAGTATTTTCTCATTATTGTAACTAAGGACAGTCTTCTGGTGAAAAGCCCTAACAACAATTAGGCAGGAGGTATATTTCCCATTTTATTATAAATTTAAATTTCTGGTTGAAATCAAAAAGCGCACAGAGAATTTAACCTTGATTAAATTCACAGATGTTGTGTGGCAATTATTTCAGTCTTAACTTCGGCTTACAATGATGGTAGATACCGGTTTGCACCAATGCTGCCATGTGAAGAAAAATTCATAAAAACCTGTAAAACAAGTTACCTTCAGACTCCTATTAAAAGGCGAAGTCTTTTCTTCCTTATGTTTTAACAAAATTGCTCCCGAGAGTATCCAGGATGTACTGCCAAGAGAATAAACTGGGCTTATTTTTCAACCTTGTATTTGGCTAAGATAAAAATTGTCTTCATCATTTGTCCCCAAATGTTTTCAATATATACTTTGGAATTTATTCTTCAGAAACCTGGGACAAAGTTCTTTAGTTTCAAATCGGCTCCTGTGCTGTTTTTGTCCATTTCTCCCAGTTTAAAGTATATTGTTGTCACTCCTAAATAATATGCAATTCATCTTTACTGCAGACTATACTTTGAAAATTAGTCTACAGTCCCACCTGCAGAGTATATTTTCAGTACTGTATTTTGTCTCCAAATTACTTCTGGAGTCAAACGTTCTCCAAGCTGAAATACTGCTTTTAAATGCCAAGCCAAATGGTTGAACAAGGGATCTTAAAGGAAAGCAGAGCTCTTTTCCTGTATGTCAGCACCGGTTTGGAAGGGCTCTACTGACCAAAAATTAAGTCCTCAGTTTAAGTGGTACTAAACCATTAATCTTTCTAGATTACTTCCTTTGCAATGACGTTGTTTTCAATAAATTTACACAGGTGTGACTGGAACTTGTTAAATAACTTATTAATTGTTAACAGTTGAGGAGAATCCAGCTCATTCTCCTATAGTAGTTCTGGTTCTGTAGTGGTCAAAGGAAGCTAACAAGTGCTGTGCATTTTAGTAGAAACTACTCTGAAAATGCAATGTACATATTTTCTGAATATGTTGATGCCATTTTTAAACCCTCAGGTAACCTGGTATCAATAGGTTGAGGCACTTTGCTTCATTAATCCAGCATAAACTTCACTGTGCAAACGATTGCCTCCACCTTGGCTATAGTAAGGATTAAAGGAGGAAACTCAGAATTGAGTTTCAAAAGGCAGGTTTTGTCACTGGGGCCACTGTCATACCTGCATTTTTTGTGGGGGACATCTAATAGTACAAACTGGTGTGATATGTTCACTCAGGGAATAATATACATGCTTTCTATAATCTGAAGGAGATTTGGCCAGTAAAGAAAAATTTATCCCTCCCCCAGTAAATTATATGGAATGCCTACCTGACCTTTTGGTCACTGACATGGGCTTACTCTGCCTGTGTTTCTAGGGTGAGGTGCTGAAAATATAAGATTTGGCTCTGTGTCATGCTGATGCAGCTACACTGCTTTGTTTCCACTGAGAGCAAACCTTTTTCCTTGCAGCATGAGAAGGAGCAGTTCATGTCTGCTGTAACAAGGCCTTTCAGCATACCTGTAAGAGGTTTCATCTTGCCAACTTTATTTGTCCCATTTGCCTCATGAAATATAGGATAAGGCTAAAAATTTAAGAATGGCTTTTGGAAACTGCCTAAATAAAGTCAGTGCTCTGGTTTTCCAACCAGAAGTCACAAAGCGGTGCACTGAGATATATGGAGAGAGATGCCAGGAAAATTACAATCCTCTGAAATAACATCAGAGGTAAATATATCCCTGTACACTAGGCACTGGAATGGCCTAACAGTGCTATTGCACTTTGATACCTTTCTTCATGGCATGTCTGCTGATGTAACTCCACTGACTTCACTTCATAACCAGCTCCAAGTGCCATGGGTGTTCGACCCAGGAGTTAGTGGGCAATGACCTGTCCTGGAGTAGTCACACATTAAAGACATTTTTGGGTTTCTGATGCATTTTTCTTTTGTTGTTGGAAGAGAGAGGATCGGTTTGGGATTTTTTTTTTCTTTGTAGTAGTAGTTCATCCATAGAGACTGTAGATACCTTCTTCAGTCTATTCTTTCCTGAAAAATTTTATTATTTCTACCCTAATTATTTTCCTTTTCCCCTGCCTCCAGGGTGCAGCTGATCTGTTTATTTCCTTTTTTTTCTGAGCAAGGAATATGCTTTCTTATGAATCCTGCAACATGACATCAGAAATACCTCTTTGAATTATGCGTTATAAGAACTTGACAATCAAAGTTTTAAGTGACACCTTGCTGTGATGGCGAAGAGAGTGTTTTTCTTGTCAGTGCCAATTTGAGTAAAAAGTGTGTGCATGTATATTTAAAATGTAGTCACTTGTCAGAAAAAAGCAAGGTCTTATCACAGAGATGAAATGTTAAAGTTACCACTTTGTTTAATATTTTGTAAATGTCCATATTGTGTGCGTTCTTTATTTATTAACAGCCTGAGTCAAAAGCAAGACAATATGCTACATATGCCTTCAAAATACTGTCTTAGGTAGCGTACATGCCAGCTTTCAGGAGAAGCAACCTCTTGACAATCTCAGATCCAAGCAGGATTTCTAGGACAATGCAAACAGCTTGAGTGTCACCTGTGAAAGCGTGCAAATCTCTGAAAACAAGCATAATGTGTTTTCCAAGGCTAGGAACATAAAATGAAGGCCAGTTGTTTTCTGCTGGAGCTAGTGCTTTAAAGCAGTCTTCAAGGGTAGCATCATGGAGAATAAATTACAGCAATTCAATCTGGATGTAGGAAAGGCTTTGTTAACTGTTGGGGAGAGCCATGCCACTGGGGGTAGAAGAGAGGTTTGCAATAGCAAATTTGGAAATTGGAAAGGCTATTTCTGGAGCCTGGCACTTACCTATTCTCCTAGCACTATCACTGTCTTGCTGATGTGGGCATCAGTTGACTGCACGTCCACGACCCCATGTTGGGTTTTGGAAAAATAGGTATGACATTATGAGACAAGAAGTTGAGGTGCTATTTCAGTTTTTGGGATTAGGGGTGGAAGAATCTATACAGAGAGAGAGAGACATACATAAGTTTTTCTGATCAAATTTTTCAGTATTATTTGAATTCCTAGGATTAGTTTGAAAGGTGACTTGTCAACCTGGTGCTTTACTACCCTTTACAATATTTAATATGTATTCTTATTGTCTTTGTTTTTCTTGATTTCTTAAAAAATATTATACGCAGTGTATTACTTTCCAGTCCTCTCCCATACACTCTTTTTAATTACAAGCTATCACCCAGAACTTGACTATCTGTCAAACGTTACATGAGTTTTGATATTTCTCTCTACCTTGTCAACATGGGGGGCATTTGTTTCTGATTTTCTACTCTTCAGCAGTCATTGCTAAAATAAAACTAGCATTTTCTCATATGACCAGAATTGTGCTATTTTTCCAGCTCAATCTGATGATTTACTTAAAGATATTACATATCCTTACAAACTTGCCTCTCATTATGTCTTTACCCATATTTCTGGGTAGAACTCAGGATCCTTGTTCCTAGTTATTTGCTTGGGCAGCTGAACTTTTTGAGAGGATTTTTTTTTTTTTTCAACTTTGAAATCAGTCACTTTGGCTGGACCTAAGTTTTCAATAGATTTGGTCAACCTGAAATGGCATTTTGAATGAGTTAACTTGGTTACTTTTGGAACCTCAGCAAGTAGGGAAACTCCAAGAATCATTACAGAAAAACTAGTTATCTCATAAACCTATTTGCGACAAATAGGATTTTTGTTGTTATTTCACTTATACTTCCTGCTCGCTAGGTTAATTTTTCCCACCCCTACAAGAAAAGACAGTGAGGATGGTGTCTCCTTGGTTCTTCAGCCCTGGAAGCACTTGTGCTTCTAAAGGACATTGGAAGGGGAGGTGTGAGGGGATGCCCTGGTCTGATACAATCTGGAGACTATCAGTACTCAGAGTTGATACAAATTTGGTGCTTACTCTTTGGCCGAAGTTCTTGAATTTTCTAAAGAAGCTGTGCGTGCAAGTCCTAGTCATGCCAAGGAGCTCTCAATTTATGGCCCACTTCAATACATTTCTGTAGGATACTTCTACTATCTTCATTGTAGTCTTTGTCCATAGGAAATGAGACTAGTCCAGGAAACAAGACGCAGGGGGACGGGGAGAGGTAGGTAGGCAGTGGAGATGGGGAGCCAAAGAAAGGATCAGTGAGTCAGTGAAAGCTGCATGGCTCTGGATTTGTTCCAGCCCTCCTCTGCACAGAGGCTTTTGCGAGGCTCACTGTGGCTTCTGAAAGGAAGGTCCCTATTCATCCGGCCACTGAGGGAGATCATGCTAATAGGCTCCAGGATCACAAAGACACTCACCACCTGCTGTCATGAATGCAGGCCAGGCTTTGTTTGCTGTGCTGAATGCTTTTTTCCATTAAAAACTGAACTGTAGGTATATATTTGATAGAATTTATGATTCTTTTGTGTCAGCATTTCAATTTTTAAAAGGAGGAAAAACGGATATTGTCCGTATTGTTACAAGTAGATAGAGGATACACCTCTTGCCACTGACACAAGGTAGAGTTCAGAAGAAATTCCTGGAAATCTGTATGCAAATGTGTAGATAGTAGAACGAAATCTAAAATAGTCTGATTTAAAATTAAGGCTTACTAAATTTAAGATGAACATCATAATTTTTATGCAACAGAAGTGAATTATTTTGGCAGACAATATAAGTTTTCTCAAGTTTTCTGAACTAACATATTGCATCTAAATACTCTTTGAACTTTTTATTTTAATAAAACATTTGTATTTAATTTCACATTAACAAAATGGATCTCTAATTTTATTAGGCTTGTTAGAAGCAAAAATCTACATTTGTAACCAGTCTGTCAAATTTGTCCTTTGAGAGAGATAGAAAATAAATAGTCTGTAATGTAAAAAATGTGTTCAATGTAGCCTGTTTTACATTTCCATAATTTAATTCATGATAATCCAGGATTCTCAAGAGTGTTAAACTCTGTCCTGACATAAATCACCAAATTTGAAATATAAACATCATAAAAAAATCTGTATTTGCAATGATAGTTTTGGTATTGGTGTCAGAGGTGTGTAGTGAGTCTTGTATGTGAATCAACAGTGTCTTCCTTTTCTTACATGATCTCACGAACACCCATTTTAAGAAATCAATTTCTTAGTGTGTCAAGATAATAGGATCTTTTTGGAGGATATAGTGTGATAAAAATTAAATTAAAGCAGTGTTTGAAGCGACAAATGTAAACATCTCCTGAGGTATTGCATGCTGTATCCCAATAAAAGCACAGCTGCAAATAATTTGAAAACTAAATTGTAGTTTTACATCAACACAGTTAGACAAAAATGACTTATTAAGTAATTGCTATTGTGACATAAGCTTTATGCAGTAGCTGAATTACTTGGCACAGCTAAAACCTCAAACTACCTTGGGAATTTACCACATTCTTTAATTTTCTGATTGATTAAATGGATTATTTGACATTTTGGCAAAGCTTTGAAATCACGGCATAACAAAGACTCCTTTCATTGCTCATTATTTGCTCTCTTCAGGCTTAGTGCAGATTCTTTGAAATGAAAGGTTTAAGGTGCTTCTTTCCTGGGTAATTTTTGTTCCAGTTCACATTTTTACTAGCAGTGTCACATTTCCAACTTAAATTCCCCTACTGTGTAAATGCAGTTCCTTATGACAGTATAACCTATGGAGATATGTAATACTGAAAAACACTTTTATATACCTCACAACAGTGTGAGTGAAGAATTCAGCATGACTCGTTTGCTATCAGAGAGGCTCTTAACCCTTACACCACTGGCATTTTCTGGAGTGCGGGAAGCTGAGCGAAATGGTGGGTGTCTTTGTTCAGTTTGTGACAATGTTCAGTTTTCTGCTGCCCTGAGTGGAAGTAGACAACGTCATGCAGCAATTCCGGGGGACAACTCAGAGATAGCCAGGTAGCTTGGAGGACATTTGCCATCATCAGCTTGACAGCAGTGAGCAAATGCATTGCCTAACTGCACTTAATGTCATTAATGAGCAGTAGCTGGACAAAACAATCCAATTTTCAACGTAACTGCACAGTTCTCTCTGTTGAAAAACAGCTCATGAGGGTACCTAGCATGTTATATGATGTACTGCTCCATGCTGCTTCTCAAACACAAGTTTGGTGGAGCTTGGTAGCAAGTACGTAGATGAAGTGAGACCTTCAGTGTCTTGTACTCGTACATTTTAATGGCAGAAATCCTTAGCAGTGCTGGGTAGGGGACTCCGGATTTCAAGCCTGTGTCTTTTCTAACACTATGAATACAATTGAGTCAAATTGCTTTGGCAGTTGCCCTCCAAGGGGTCTGTGTGTCCTCCCTCACAGCTGTGGACAGCAGTCTGGGGCTACACAAGCGTGAGGACAGGGCTACAGCAATCCCATTGCTGTGGCAAGACTTCTATTCAAAAAAATCCCTTCCATGTGCCTGCATCAGTAATGGAGCATAGCTCTCCAGGCTGCTTCTGACATACAGTAAAATATTTACATAGGCTTCTGTGAGTTCCAGACAGGCTTTCTGAGCCTTGGTGGGTTCGTGAACAGTTGGGACTATACAAACTGCTTGCTATCCTTAAAATAAAACTTTCCTTGCAAACCACCACTTGCTATTCTCCATCTTCATCTCTTGTGCATTTTAAGACAGAGAAATACCTTTGAATAGGGGAAACTGCGGGATCCAAACCTTACAAAGGTGAAGATGTGGTTCTTTCATTTTCCCATTCCAAGGGAAGAAGAAAGGCTAGGGTTCAGCCTCCAGGCACTTACAGAGGTGTCTCCAAGATATGAAATTCTTCTCGTGTGTCTGAGAATCCAAGTTTGTTTCCAGTCATTATCACTGGTTCAGAGGTGATGCTCTTACCAGTCACACTTCCCTTCCTGAGAGTGGGAGCAGGATCACAGTAATTAGCAAGCTTTTTCTGAAGCTATAGCTTGAATTGAAAGTTGTATGGTAGGCAAACCTGTCCTGACTTTGACAATTTTTCTAGCTGAGGTAAAGCCAGTGTTTCTGATAGTCCTCTATTATAAGGCAGTTTAAACTCTAAGGATGAAAAACAGTGTAAGTCTATATATGATTATAATTTATTAATCTGAAGTAGTGATTCTTGAAGTCAAAGTTGTGCAGTGCTTTATGTTGCAATATGTTTCTTTCAATCACCGATTCCTTGTTCAGGCTGAAATTTTCTGTGCCTGGAGTCTTCAGGCAGATTTAAAAAAAAAAAACAAAAAATCCGAACCAAAACCCCAGAACCACAATCCACTTAGAGGGGAAAAAAAGTTTCATCATTGCCGTGCTCACATTGGGGTGAGTATCTATGCACTGAACATAACATTTCCAACACTATTAATGAACCACGGTTGGTTCATATGATGGAATTTGTGGTTTAAAAACTTAGGAAATAACATACACAAAATCAAAGAAGAAAGCAAAGGTGTCCATTTCTGTGTTTAGGAATGCAAGAACCTACAAATCTCAAAAGAAGGGAGATGCAATCTTTTACATGTGTTTTGACAAAGTCTTCAGTTACGCATTAATCGTATGTCCCAGTCTGCATAACAAACCCAGTGGAAACTGACACTCAGATCCTAGCCTTCTCCACAGCTAAAAAGACAGGTAATGTTTCACCTGAAGTGAAACAACTTCATATCCAACCTCAAATATCTGATGTGAGTTCAAGAGCTCTTAGACAAAGACTTGAGCATCCTAATAACTCATCAGCTGGATAAGAAAATATGAACACCACCAGTAATGCCTCTGGGATGTGTTTTTTTGAGAAGTCGGAAGGGTTTAGGATATCTAGAGTACATTTACTAGTTGTGCAGGTGAGGTTGGAACGTCTCGGAGGGAAACAGCTAGTGCATGAAGTGTAGGAATTGGTAAGCTCCCAGGGCCAGAAAAACAAAGGTATTTCGGTGCCTAATTCCTGGTAAGCCATGTAAACAGAAATGAGATTTGTGGGGAGAAAAATATGATTATGCAACTTATAAATGGCAAGGGAGTCTGTGGATAAAACATTGCATATCTCTTCACATGCTCAAACGGTTGAGGTTTTAGATGTATGCTTGAATTATGGCTGAGGTATCTGCAGAGGGGATGTTTATAGTGTTCTAGCTGTCCATGTGCATACTTTTAGTCTGCTGCAAATGGGAGGAAATATGACTTGGCACTTACACGTCCCACCTCAATCATTTCATTTTGCGTTTGCTGAGGGCTGGCAGCAGTTACTGCAGCTCAGCTGATGTGTGGCAGCTGGATTATGGGGCTGAACCTGGGGCCACAGCAGAGTATCAAGTGCATGCCTGAATCCTGCATATGCAGCAGGTTCTAGCTGCAACAAAGTCATTACTGACTTGATTTAAAATGAAAGAAACCAAAACCCCCAAAGGTTTTACATCTTACCTATAATGAGATCATACAGCAGTTGTATTTAGTGTAAGACTATTTAAGCCATGGCTCTAGAGTTAAAGTTATCCCCTTTGGGTCACATATCTGCATCTGATGTGCCTCAGCTCTAGAAGGAGCAAGACCCTCAGGTTTCATTGCCCTCAGAGCAGTGGCATGTGTATGATCAGCCACCTGTGCTGTTTAGAAGGCCCTTGCTTAAGCACTGGTCCTAGCCCTCTGGGTAATGCCACCTTGTTGTGAGTTTTAGTTCCCACTTTATTCTCTCATATCTGTATTAGCATGAAACTGTCTATGACCATGCAAATGGCTTATAGTAGGCTGTAAAGCTGCTGAAGAAAGGCTCTGATTTTAAACCAATATAGCCATGCTGGTATGAAATCTTGCTTGAATGTGCAACAGGTCAATTTTCTTCAATTGCAACCCTGTATCTTAGGCCTAAGATTCACCTTGACTGGTTACACTTTGGTAAAAATTTCAGTTCCTTTCTTATGCTTTATGTTGCAGTGTCTATCTCTAGTTAGCTCAGTGTAGAAATGCACCTTATGTAACAAAAATACAGCCTCAGAATGAACTGAGCTCAGCATATAATTCAGGTTTTATTTTAAAATGGCTATAGCGTTTGGTTTGTATTTTGCATTGTGGATGTATTTGAGTGTGAAAGCTCGATGGGTTAGTTCTATCCAGAGTAAGTGGTAGCTAATGAAACCTTTTATTAGTAAAGTTTAGATAATTACCTGGTAATTGTACAGACAAATAATTCAGTAATTTGAAATGATTTATTATGTGTGTAATGATACTTTACTCTCTTTAAGTGCAGCTTAACATGTTAATTACAAACGCTCAAGGGACTTGCAAAAAGTTATTCTAGTGATCATATGTTATTAATTCTCCAGGGACACTGCTTTTTTGGAACAGCACCTGCAGAGAGATTCAAACGTCAAGCCAACATGCAATATTGGCATTTAAAGATTAAAAAAACAAAACAAAACAAAAAAAACAACCTCCATGGTGGTTTGTTGTTGTTGTTTTTCTCTTGTAGTGTTGAGGCCACTTCAGTTCTTTTGACAACGAGACTCTACCTGGAATCAGGGTAGATGCTAAGTGTCTTTCTAGAGCACTTGTCAGGACATAGTACTCCTGGTATGAAAGTACCCCATGTCATTTGATCCTATCTTCCCCTGTGACTGTTCCTGTAAGTTGCTATTCTTCAGGTTCTCCTGGCTATAGCTACCTACCAAAGATAACAAATCTTTCAATTTTGCAGGTCAATAATGTTAATATGTACCACTGCTTTAGTCTCTGATAGCATCTTTTCCATTGATACCTCAGTGGTGTCTTTTGCAAATGCAGAATACAGCAGTCTTGCAAGCATTTGTTCACTGAGAGTAATATCATGCATCTGATCCTGGGCTAGGTCTGAGAACATTGTCCCCTGTGACATTGGAATTGCTATCTGACAAAAACATCGATCTGTTGGACTGAAGAGGTTTGGTGGGGTTTTTTTGCTTTTTGGTTTCTTTTGGGATTTGTTTTGGTGGTTTGTTGTTTGGGTTTGGGGGGCTTTTTTGACAAATCTGATTAATGAAAGGCAGAATTTCCTGAAAACCTGACTCATTCCTGATGGCTTGCTGGAGATGGCGCAGTTAGAAGGTTTGTCATCTCTGGGGAGCTTGGGTGTGCTGGAGCTGTTACAGTCCTTGTTTTGATGTGGTGGTTGAGTACCAGCTTCATGCCAGGCATCTGGGAGCCCCATGCCACCCCAGGATCTCAGGACTCCCAGATCTTTTCTGTGCGGCTGGGAGCGGGGCTGCCTGGGCATTGCTGTTGTAGGCACCTCCAAAACCTCGCTTGGGGCTTGATGGTGAGTTGGTACTGGGCAGGGGGAGGTAAGTCTTGAAGCATGTGTGAATTAGTACTCTTAGTTGTGGTTCTATTCAATGTAAATGTGAAACTGAATAATACTAAACCAATGACAGTTTCTATTCATCATCTGTGCAACCTGTGTATCAGACAATTCTCCTGAGCAGTTACTTGTCAACAGTGGTGTGTCCTGTCATGTCATATTCCACACACGTGAACTGTGCAAATAAGTTTGGATGGAGACAGAGGAAGGGAAAAGTGCAATGATTTCTTAGTAACAGATACTGAAACTGCAGTACACCAGAAGTTCAGCTGATGAGGTTGCCACCTCAGTCTTGTCATATCTGCAAATCCCACTGATCTCTTTTTAGACTAAGTTATAGATAGCTCTTAGTTGTTTTAATAGTTTAGGCTACCCTATATCCCACCTGACCTAAAATTTGATAGTAGAATTGGTGCATTTGAGTTGAGTAGGTATCTTTTCTTTTACACACAAATTCTTCTTTGCATTCAGTGTATTAGACCTATCATGTAGCTGGCCAGAAGACGCTGATGTCCAGAGGCATTCATCCCACTTGAGAAAATGTGCTTTTTCTCTTGTCATATTATCATAGCACAGGATCGTCTGGTCTCAGGTTTTGCTTTGGTGCAAATTCCAGCTCCTCTGGATAAAAATATGCAGTTCTGAAAAGCGATGTATATTTTATAACCTCTAAAAAGTCTAATATGTGTATTTTGCTCTTTACACAATTATAAACAATATTTACCATAGTGTAGCAAACATGAGGAGATTCCAGAAAGTGCAGAGGAGATAATGACATTAGAAGACGTTTCAAAAGGTGCAGCAAGAAAAATGAAGTCCCGCGAAGCAGCAGCATGAGGAATATAACATGTAATTTTTTCAGTAAGTTTGTAGATCGCCATTCAGTGGCATTCAAAATGTGCTAAACTGAGAATATAGTATAGAATACACTGTACTTACATTATTAGAAAACCTTAGTAAGTTTGTTTGTAATGGTTCATTCAGGATTATCCCAGGCATGTGGATATTTATGATGATATTACTGCATCTAATACACTAAAGAGATGTATATCTGATTAAGCTAGGACAAACTTTAATAGTTGATAGTTTATCTTTAGGGCAGTAAATCAAGGGAGCCTCTCTAGCCAAGCATAAAGGTTCAGACACTGTAACTTGTGCAATAACAATATTGATCTCTCAAACTGATGCCAGGTGGGAACAGCTATGGAAAAGCAGGAAATACCCAAAGAGATGGAGATTGTTTCAGGTTTCCAAATTCTTGCTTACAGGGATTCCCTAAATCCATTAGCTACAGCAGATAAAAGAGTATAGAAATAGATCCTGTGATATTAATTGGTGTGAATTTCTGAATCAAATCCATCAACTTTCAGTTGGTTTGAGAAAGGATCTGCCTAAAACTGAATGAAGAAAGAAGTAAAATACCATTTCTAATGTGTTTCTCTCAGTACAAGATCTCACTCCTGGGAATATGCTGAGAGCTGCCAACATGGGAGCGAGCAGCGGAGGTTGTCCAGAGGACAACCTGCTCCTAGACTCTGTTTACCTGTGGCTCACTTGCTGTTTTTCCCCTGCTGCTGTTGAGAGTTCATGAGGATGCCCTCAGCAGGGGGAATTGGATATAGAGCATTGACATAAGGAATAAATAAGGAATAAGGATCGCCATGAACTTATGCCACAGCAGATTACATCATGAAAGGTGAAACTAATTCAAGAGCTGATGTACAGAAGTAATGAGAAAAAAATCTTAAAAGTAACTTGGAATGCAAAATAACCGACACCTTCCTCCCGAGGATATCCATATTTGCAGCAATGTAGGATTATGCGTTTGGGCACCTAACATAATTGTATATTGCATTACTGAACTGTGCTATTTTATCATGAACCTCTTAGGCAATAGCAATGCAGGTTGGATTAAAAAAAAAAAAAGCTTCTTTCAGCCATTTTTCTTCTCAAGGCCTCACTTTGTCTCTCATGTTTTTTACAGTCTCCTCTTCCCTTGCAGTTGCTTTCAAATCAGGGACAACTTGGAGGAGATTGCTGAAAGCAGTAAAAGTACACAGCCAAATAAATAAAATCTCTGAAGAGAATGTTGTTTTGGAAAATGTTATTCTCATTGAAAGCCTCTCAGGAAGCAAAATTAGATTTCTTTAAAAAACATTTTTGAACAAAAAAAAAAATTAGCTTTTTCTCTTGTGTTTGGCAAATTACCTTCAGGCAGTCTGCTGAAACAGAATTTTTTACTGAAAATTCAGGAGAGGAGTTGCTTGTTGGCCAATTTACCCATAAAACTATTAGTTCTTCCGACCTTGGAGAAGAAAACTGGAAATAGACATATGATATCTGAGGACCATTTCAGCTTTTAGTATGCAGAAACTTAATTTGATTCATATTGGGAAAATTTATATCCAATCACAACTTTCAGCCAAGTGTCTTACTGAGCGTGACGTGTGCATTAAAATATTTTGAAAAGGGATCAAAGCGATAGGAAGTTGTTCTTCTGATAGGCAGCTGCAGAGGCATTCCTTGTCTGCATTGCATGAGGCACAGTAATGCTCTTAGGGCTCCAAGAGCTATAAAACAAGCTCTTACAGAGCACTTCCTTTGCATCATCCTGATAAGAATTTCTGCTACGACAACCTATTTTTCCTGATCACATTTATAACCAAATATTTGTGCGGTGAATGTTATTTTTCCCGCTGGTCTTATATTTTTACAGTTGGAGTAGAGAAAAAAGCCAGCGGCTCAGTTGGTTAACACCTTCTGTAAATGTTATTATTGAACTTGTCCATAGTTTTTGCTCTTCTGCTACCCGTGCTAGAACTTCAGTTGCTGTTTCTTTTTGTAAGGCCTTCCCCCGCTTCATGGGATAGTATGGCTGTTTTGGTGAATATTACAGTCAAGTCCTAGGAAAAGATTAATGAAAGCAAAGTAGGTTTGCCATAGCTACACAACCTTGTCCAGCCTTGTCTTTAAACCAGCCTTTCTCACACAAACAGTGCGTGGGCAAAGATTTGTGAACGAAGACATCAGCGTGGACACCCTGGCAAACTCCACCTGTGCTGAACTTGCTCCTGCCTGGCTGTGCCCTGCACGTACCCCTGCCACCAACCTTGCAGAATAGAAAAGCACAAGAAATGCACACACAGTGATGCAGCTTCTCATCTCTTTGCTCCTCTTTTGCCTACAAGTTGCTGAGAAATCCCAGTTCTTTATGACCGTTGTTCCACGGTCTGATGTGGCTTCTTGGCATCTCATCAACATTATGACGCTGCTCTGCTTTTTGCTATCGGATTAAATTAATCCAGGCATTATTCAGCACTATTCTGATAAAACTAGAGGTAGAACCTAGGTTCTAGTGTGGCAAGTTTGAGCTAACTATTCTTTCCAAATGAAAGCACCAAACGTCCATGCTTATTTCTTTTGTCTTGTACTCACAGAACAACAGTCTTTTCTGCAAACTTTCCTGGTTCCCAGCTGATCAGCAAATTGCCCTGTAGGCTCTTTACATGCTTTAGAGAGCATGTCCTGAGACTGGCCTGTGCGGAGGGATGGGTTTCCCCTGCAGAGCTGCCCGCAGTTGCAGGCAGTGTGGGCTCCCCCTGTTTGGATCAGGGCAGCAATAAGCAGCAGCAGTCTAGAGAGAAACTCGCAGTTCAGGACACTTATGAGGCAAGAAACCCTTGCTTCTTATATAAACTATTTATGCTAGTAAAAAGGCAGAAACTAAACACCTGAGGTTTATATTCCAGGGTTTTCTCAGAAAAGATTCGCCCTGTGCAGTGCAACAAAGCTGCCATCTGAGGGATCCTTCTCAGGACCTTGGTCAGGAGGAGGAAGCCTGGAGGAGGGACTATGCCGGACAGAGGAGCAAGCTGAGGCAAAGCTGCAGCACCCATCACACTTTAAGCCCTTTTGGCTGTTTAGGTTGCTTCAGGCTCCAAAACCAGTCCTGGCTTAAGATGATACTCAGATGGCTTAATCTGTATCAGCGTCTGTCTCATGTCTGGCATGGCATGGCATAGCATGCCCCAAGACCTGTGGTCATTGTTTGGGGATGCATTACAAACCTGCCTGGTACCAACACACTGATAACAAAGAAGAAAGGCTAATGTATTTTTGAGCATAGTGCCAAATGGGAATCAGATGAAAGGTGGCCTCTTGCTCTCAATCCTGCCCTTAGACAGTGCTGTGATACAGGAATGGTCCACATGTTGTGTGGCAGAGCTTGGGGAGGAGGAAATAAAGCTTGTCCCACATATATGTGAATCATTCTCTTCCCCAGCTCACTGGTGACAATATTGTTTCATTTTGGTACCTTCCTTCATGAAGGTACCCCAGTAACACATGAACAGAGTAACCCCAGAAGTCAGCTCCTGTGCTCCTAACCAGCCAGCCTTCCTTGCCTTCACCAAAAAACTCATACCTTTCTGAATCTGTTAGGCTGGGAAAGAGGTAGAGAAAGATACTAGCATGTTTAGGGATTTTGTAGTTTCAGGTGGGGAAAAATTTGAAGTAACTGGTGGGGATGGGGAGTTCCCAGCCACGATGCAAGGACTGATCCTTCTGAGAGAGAAGAGAATTCAGTGTGGTGAAAGCACTGTGTTGGCTTTCTGTAAAAAATCCCAAAGGATAAAAATTACTTACCCTAGGAAATATCTGAAAATTGAAGTTGTTCTTCCAGAGGAAGTTAGCCATATGGCATTGTTCTTGTGAAAACACCTTAAAAATATTTTAATGAACAGGAATTTCACTTGAAGAAGACTACAGACTTGAACATAGTATTGGTTTTCCCCTCTGCTGCAGAAATGTAGATGAGATTTAAAAGCCACAGTAATTTATGAGCTGTACTTAGAACACATAAAGAGATATCTAGGATTCAGAATTGTTTCATTCCTGATGTGATTTAGAAGATTAAACTGTCATATTTTAGCACAGATAGATGGCCATCATTGCTATAATTAATCATGTACAATAAATTCTATTATTTAGAAGCTACTTCATATAAAAGTTGAAAATATTTTTTTATATAATGCAAAATGAAGTAGATTAGTTAAGCCTTATAATTATGTTTTGTAGATATATGTTGATTTGTTTCATATGCAGAGGCTATTTACTTTACAAAATAATCCAATATACTGAATGCATATTGCAAAACAATACAGTAATGGAGTGTTTGCTAATGACTTCAATTTAAGGACAGCCTGCCTAATAGCTGAGATAAGATGTTACTAAAACAGTGTGCTAATGATTTGAAAATTACTACCAAAATTGTGTTCAGTCTACGATGGGTTGCAGACATAATTGTGCTAATAAATATCCAAGTCAGCCCTGATTTTCAAGCTCATATCATGATTACTACGAGTTTTAGAAATCAGACGGGGCTAAATCATGCTGTTGTGCTCACATGAACAGCCTCTTTGGTGGCACTGCTCATCTGAGTAAAGAGAGCAAGCACACCCTTGCTAGACAGGAATGCATCAAACATTCATAACTGATTGGTCAAAATTGCTTAACTGTGCATGTTCCTTGCAATTCTCTCCACTGAAATTTGGTCTATCTACTATCCTGAATATAAATTTGTATGTAGATATATAGAATTTTAAAATGTGGCTAAGATAGGATTCTATTCCTATCTATTACTAACTGTAAAATATTGTGCGTGTACCAGTGCCACTACCACCTTTTTATACATTACTTAGGTGTTCAAAGTGCTCATCTAGGATAAGGGAGACCTGAGTTCAGTTTTCTTCTCTGGCTGCATGGCACTAGAGGTGAATCTTCCAGCTTCTAAGAGAATGCTCTAAAAAGTACAAAGTATTCCAGAGGGTCAATTGTAGCTCTTCATGGAAGGGATTGTGTGTCAGTTTGTCCAATGGCTCAGAGCATCTGTTTGGTTTCTGGTCTCTAATATGGGCTGCTTATGTAGTTTACCTTAAATAGGAAGCGACTAAAATACATTACATTAAATATAACTTGGGACAGAAACTGTAATTCATTGTTTTCAGTGAGCCAGCTTCAGTGTGGTACCACCCCAGAAGAGCCTTCAATTTGGCAATTAGCCTGTGAGAAGAGGGTTGTGTCTTCGTGCCTTCTGGCGAGGTATGAGCACGAGATGGGTTTAGAGCTGGATTGTTTTAGCAATACTGAGATATTTCTGGGAGATGCCCGAGGCAAAATTGCACAATCCCAAAGCAAATGTTTGGGTAGCTATAGTACTATTTCACAGCTGGATCAACAGTTTATAAATCAGAATTTGGGGTTTATGCATGAAAATCTCCATGGTTTGTGGCCCAAAGCTTTTGCACAATGTCCTGTTTCAGTGCTGATAAAATTTCAGCCTGTGTTCTTAAAAAAAAAGCTGGGGTTCTGGCATAGTGAATTTTTTTTTTTTTTTCATTCAGAAACAGAATGAAAACCTGTGCACAGTTACTTGCAAGGTGCAACACTTACAAGTGTTAGTCTAAAACTGAAGATGTGAAAAGCAGTTTGTCCTCCAGTTTTCCGACAACGCAGGGATTGTGTGTTCCTTCTTCTCCCCACTGTAAGGTGAGGCAGCGAACCAGCTAACCTACGGCTGTGTCAACCCCCTTGCTGAAAAGTGGTGGCTAAGGCTGCCTCCTAAGGTGCTTGATTAGGATAAGTGCTTTACAAGCATGCAGTCAGTGGTGTGTGCTGGTGTGGCCTTGGAAGTGAGCTGGGAGGATGCCAAGGAAGGCAGATGTGGCTTTAGAGGAGCAGGTAAAGGGGCAGCACCATGGTGTACCTGCCTTGGTGGTGCAAATTCCTTGCTACTGACCAGAGGAGAGTTAAGAGGCTCCTGGCAGGCTCAGAGCTGTGCAGCTGCAAGCTGTGAGGAGCGGTGCTAAAAGGCTGTATTCAGCTGTAGGTCAGGGAGAGAAAAGCAAGGCTAAGCAAGGAACATGGGAGGCTTAATTCACTTGGCTGCTTCCCTTCCCATTGCAGCTGTTCTACTTCAGGTTATTTACCAGGCCTGAATTCTTTCTTTATTCATCATTGTTGACTGTAGTTAGCTTGCTTTGGGGTTGAAAGGAGCTAAGAGTCAATTATGTGTCTGGGAACCTCTGAATGTCTTAAGTGTGGTAGATGGCTGCAACCCCTACCGCTCACATCTAATGAGGTAAGGCAGACAGCTGCTAGCCTCCGGTCCAGCGTGGGCCCACAGAAATGCTCCAAAGAGCCAAACAAAAGCAAATGGGAAGGGAGGGAACCACGTCTGCGGGGGTTTGCAGGGCATCTGCAGCTACGGCACTATTCACTCTGCCTCTCTGCTTGCTCTTGAACTGCCCCTGTGCTCTTAGGGCAGGGGTGTTGCTGTATGCCATGTGTTCAGTAGCGCCTAATGCAGGTGGACTATCTTCAGGTGCTTCAAAGTATTGGGAAGGTAAGTGTAATGAACAGTGAGTGAAATGCTGGGCTGCGGTGATGGTACCATGTCAGAGCTCCAGCTAGTGCTCATGGTGTCTGGCATTGCTCGCTACCTGCTTGTTTTCTAGGTTATATCTTGCCTCTGCTCATAAGTGCTTGTGCTAACGCAACAGCGGTTTACTGATGTATACTTTACAGCATCGTTTACCTCACCTCTGCTTCTAGTCCCCAATCTGTTGGATTTAGCCTAGCGAGTTCACTTTGCTGTTCACCTCTGCTGACTCCTCTGCCTTGTATCTTAGTTAATTATCTGTAGACAAAGCCACACTTGATGCCTTATCAACTAGAAAGACTGAATTAATCAGCTTTGTTAGGCAAAGGTTATAGCAAAGGGGTGACCATCCTATCCATCTGTTCACTCATCTCCTGAAGAATAACCATAACAGAACTCTTAAAAATCCTATTAATGGATTATAGGTCAATAGCCTAGACACTCCGATAGCACTGCAAGGAACTATGGACAAAATGTCTGGGATTAATGGATTTTCTGAAGACTTTTATAAGGTCTTTTATAGATGTTTCCCTCTCAAATGCTAATATGTTCTGCAAGTAGAAAGAAAATGGCTTTTTACCACTGTATTCCCTTGATGTGGCTAGGCAAAGCAGGGAGGTACCTTCAACTGTGTAAAATGCATTGACTTGATCAATTCATATGTAAAGTTCAAGGAGAAAACTTTGGCCTTTTGCCTTCAGAAGTAATCATCCAAGTCACAGAATTATCTCATCTTGACGCATGAGGAGTCTCATGCATTGAAATTCAAAAGTTCACCCAATTTAGTACTGGTGATCAAATTGGCAAAATGTACTGGGTAAGCATCAGACAATTCACTGTGCAGCATACCTGGCTGAAGCGAATCCAATCTCCCTCAAATTCTGGCTTTTAGAAAAGTGTTATACAAGTAGGCTAAGAAATTCTGTCAACTTCTTTATCCTTTAATTACAGAAACTTTCTTTCATTCGGAGGTGTATTGTAACCTATTCAAATGTTAGGGCTCTAAATACCGTGTTTGTGCTTAGTTTGCAGTAAGCACGTCTGTGAGACAGGGTGACCATTTATCTCTGTTCTTTTTTGCGTTGACAGCTAGACTTGACATCTCGAATTGCTGCAGCGTACACTCACATCCAGAATAGGGCACAAAGGGTACAGAACTGTTTATCGAATCTTTTGTCCTTTATGTCCATTAATGCGCAACATTGAAGAAAACTGAATGATTAAAGATGGGAAATTGAAGATTTATGCAATTGCTGGGAATTTGTTGCTGTTATCTCCAGTGCTAAAATATCATTTGTTTTGCACCTTTCCCCGTTGTTGTTCTACAAGACGGAAGGGATCTGCAAGGTCTGAGGATAATTGGGACTTGGTCCCAAATAAATACACAATCCACGTCTTTTCTGGAAGAATCAGTAATTACAGTTGTTTAAATTATATTTATGCACTGGAAATAATAGCGGGGTTTTTTCTGTCTTAATTTTTTTTTTTCTTTGGGGGTATCAAGATTTCTGATTATAAACAGAGTTCACTAGGTCTGCTAGTCTTCTGAACCCTCTTTGCACTTCTTCCAGGCTTGCAGAAAAGGATCTGGTATCATGTCATGCTTTTCAGTCTCTCAGAATGAAAGTCTGAGCTCTTACAGAGAAATTTTTCCTCATTCTTGCTGAGGAATATCCCAGAGAAAGGTAATGCTAAGATCCCTTCCTCTCACAGGGCTTGGGCTCTACATGGAGCTAGTCTGCCCAGGTTGCTAAGGTTTCTTCCCCCACCTGCAGAAAAAAAAAAAAAAAAAGAGTTTACAGAACAACCCTCTCCCCATCCCTCAAAAACAGAGTTCAAGAGGAGCCTGGGAAGCTGGCCAGGGAAAGCCAGCTCCTTTTCCTCACCATTCCTAAACCAAGGCTGGGCTAGTGGAGAGCCCTGAAGGGAGAGTGTTGGAGAGCTGATTTTTTTTATTTGCAGGAGTAACCCTAAAAGAAGTCAGGAAGAGAAGCTGGAATCAGGCTGAGAAAGTGGGGATGGCTGTCTGAAGTGGTAAAGGTCCTTCTCAATAGCAGCAAAACCAGGGCAGTGACTGTCTCTCAGCACTACACTCCCGGGGTGCTTCTGGAGGTGTCCGACCCAGGAACTGACCAAGACTGCTGAGATTTATCTTTGAGGTGTGAAAAGCTCTCAGCATGAGCTCATCGGGCTGCGCGTCGGGCAGGGTTCAAACAAGGAGCTGTACAGTGCTGGCAGGTTGTGCTTACTTATTGCCCTAGCTTAAATGACTGCCCAGCCAGATAGGCACTTAATTCTTTTTACGTCACATGTTACTTTAAAAAAAAAAAATCAACTTGCAAACATTTGGACATCTTTATGAAGGTCAAAATTTGCACACGAATTGTCTCTGCATATCACAAATTCTTTCCTGCCTTCTCATTTCTGGGAAAACAGATGTAAATCCTAAGGGATGAACAATACAGGTATTGTCTGAACACTTCTGCATAAATCTTCCTTGACCAATTCCCTAACAATTGTGTCAGCAAGGTGTTTTGTTTTGTCAAGGTTTTGGTTTTTTTGTTTTTAACCTGAACCCACTGTTCTGAATTGATGTTTCTTTTTTTGCTGCTTTCACATCTTTGCTGTCGTCTGTCACACATTTCATCTGGAAGCGTAGGAGTAACAGTTTGGCTAGAGAGTAGGACTAAAAGAGAAACCTGCTTGTGAAGAAAGATAATTGACACAGTAAGGGTTCAGGCCAAATCCCTTCCACAAACAGTCCTGCTGTAGTCAGTGTGACTAGTTGTGTGAATAAGGCAAACAGGATTTGGCTCTTGCTGCAGTCCCAGCCACCTTTTATCATTGGAGAGAGAGAACAACACCATAAAATTAAATAGGTATCATCCTCCCCGCATTCCTAGTGTAACTATTTTAACTGGAATGCCTCATAAACAGATAAAGGCACTCCTGAGCTTTGGGATGATCATTTTTTAAATGACCACTTAGGGCTGGATTATGGTTTTACATTTTCACCTTGGAGCTTTTAAGGGCTGTTTGGGACATTAAGCGCTAACCTATCAAAGCCTGAACTGAAAGGCAATGTTGCTTGTGGTCATACAGCCCAGCGAAAGTTTTGCTGCTGTTAATAGGTAAATACTTTCATTTGTGGAAGGAAAATGGTGATTCAAGAACATTTGATGTCCCTAAAACTCTCACAGCAGCTGGATATTTTACATTGGTTTCTATAATATTCTTATGATAACATTCCTATCCCGCAGGGGTCTGCTTGAATATCAGAGCACTCATCTTTTTTAAGTTTTGCATAATGTGAGATATTAAAATTAAGGCTGGTGTTTACTGTTCAGTTCTTACACACATATTCCACATTCATGGCTAGATATTATTTCCCTTGGAATTGCTTTCTGTCCCTGCCAGTTACTGAATGCAATCAGATAGCTTTGCATGGGCCAGCATACCAATTAAGCACCACGCCTGGGATGTGCGCTGTTTCCTCCATCAGAAGCTCAACGGCTCATCGGCAAGTGAGCCGCGTATATTGATAAGGAGAAAGCCTGACTTCACAATGGAGGCAGAATCTATTTCTTGAAAATGGTTTCAGCAGGCAGTTTGAGGAGGGAAGGGGAAAGGGGGCAGGTGACACGTAAAATGGCTAGAAAAATGAAGCAGGAGGAAAGATTAATGGAAGCGGGATCAGAAAAATATTCAATTAGAACTTGCAGGCCTGGTCACATTACTCTGTGTTACTGTACATCTTGTGATTATCCAAATCTGTTGCTAAACTGTTGGCATTTGTCTTCATTATGCAGTAAAATGGTATAATGAATAGGTTACAAATATGATGGAGGAAATGCCCTGGAATTATCACAATGCCTGAGAATGAAAAATGCCTTAATTTAAATTATTGGTGTGCGGCATCTGCCAAGTGCACAGACAGATGTGAAGAGTGGAACGTGATTTTGTTCTGATGCTGCCTTCAAACTTTCTGTTCCACTTCAAAGGGGTTTTCAGGCTGAATCCTTCCCTGAAAGCCAATGTCAGGGATATGATACAACAGAAAGCAACATTTGACATATTTCTTAGCTGCAAGGAACTGCACAGCCTGATATCTTAGGTCCGTTTTTGGAGCCTTGTGCAAGCAGCACTCCCCCACATTTCAGGTGGAGAGCTGGTTACTGTATAGATTATGACTTTTAACAATGAAATGAAATATGAGGTGGGAAAAAAGCTACTATCTCAGCCTAGTTAATTAGACATAATTTAGTCTTCAAAAATTGCACTGATCCATACAGATGTGTTACCTTTCAAGCTCAATTTTACATTTGACTGATTATTATCTTCTAGAAAGACATTTTCAGGGTATTTAAACCTAACATTTGGCCTACTTTAAAACTGTCACAGTCTGAAAATCAGTACCACTACATAATAAAGAATTTTATATTAGGATCAGGCTATGAATGAATATTTTACTAAAAGTTCAAATAAAATCTTAAATAATATTAAAGTACTATTTCAGTAGCTCAATCTGGAGGATAGCCCTCCCCTTCCTAGATGTGTATTAACTTTAACAGAGCTTCCTAAGGACTGCCCACCCAGTCTGAAGTCCAAACTTCCAAACTCATTAGGAAGTATGTGTCCTAAAAATAATGTGTACCTTGTAGAAGGAGAATGAGAAGTCACATGGTCATCCAGCAAGGATGCAAACCTAGAGCTGGAGGAAGCCTGTCAGCTTATTCCTCTGCTAGAGATTTTTGTGTGATCTTCAGCAGGTCTTGGTAGGTGCCTAGGCTTCATTTCTCCATCTGAAAAATGGGCATAAGGAAGGATGGAAGAAGGAACGCTGAAAGGGATATCCTAGCAGAAAGTGCTCTGACTAAGCTGAAATTTGTGGGACACTCAACAGTTAGAGCAGTGAGTTTGATGGAAGCAACCTATTAAATTCTTTCCGTCAGGTTTTGAAGAATGTCACTCGCTACTGCAGTTCATGGCACTGCACACTGACAGTGCAATACACGAGAAGATGTTTTCTACTTTGTGTGTGAAAAGTGAAGCACTCCAATGGAGGTTTGTACAGATGTTCTTACTGACTTCTTTATCTTGTATTGATAGCTTTATCATGATTTACATGTGTTACTTGGACATCAGATCAAATACTTGGATGAGATTTGACTTCTATATGAGCACCATTTTATATTGCATTAGATTTAATGATACACGGCTTCACTGTGAATGGTAGCTATATTTTAAACGCATAATATGCTGAAGCTGATAGGATTGTATCTATCATTCAGAGGATAATTCTAGTCTTAAACTTCATAAATGCTGTTAGATTCTTCATGGTAATGTTTCACTGTTAAATTACACATTTAGAACCAGATGGCTCAGAAAATTGATAAGATGATACCAAATCTCTCACCTCTCAGTCATTGTTGGGTTGAATCCAGCCCTGGTTCAGAGTAACCAAAAGTTACTACCGTCTGACAGCTGTTTTGTGGCTTAGATGTTTCCAAGTGGACAGGTGTCCACAACAGAAAAAAAACCCTAAAAAATCACCTGCACAAATAGAGGGTTGCGGCAGAGGAGAGTTTATGGGCACTGAAAACAGAGTAACTTCTCTGCATACGTGTGTTGCAAAATGGAGTCTACACCTCTTTCTGGAGATGCCTAAAATGTCTAAATTCTGCTGCACTGCTTCGGTGCATCAGTACCTGTCAGTAAGCTCGTGTAACTTCTTTCATGAGTTATAAATTCACCAAAATGCGCATAAGATGAAATGCTATAATGTTTTCCCTCCCTTTGAAATAAAGCTCTGATCTTTACAGCTTACAAGCTAGCTCCCTGATGAACAAACACTTCATTACAGAAGCTGTGTAACGGCAACAGTGTAGAAAAATATTTATAATGATAGGGTGATGCCAGGACTAAAGAAGCAAGACAATGTTTTTTTAATCATTATTTCTTAGCATAGCATGACTGGTACAAAAGGGAAAGAACAGTCCCCATTCTGCAGATAGGGCCAGAGGGGAAAAACTATCATTGATAGGAATTAGGTGTATATTTACAAGAAGGATGCATGGTATGAGATCTAAAACAGTGATTCTGACTACTTATCATTGATGCCAGGGGGAAACTTAATGCAGTGATTCATGTGGCAGCCTGAAACATGGGAGGCCCATGTCCTTTTGCTGCTTTTGCCCAGAGAGTCTTTTTGCGTGTCTTTGAACTAGTCCCTGTGCTTTAGTTTCTTTAACATAGAAGAGGGAGGATATCACTCCCGTTCCTAAACGCAGCAGTGTGAGTTAAGTTTGTTCAGGTCTGTGCGTGAGTGCCTCGCAATGACAGCCCTGGTAGGAGCTCTGGCTCAACAGACAGAGCTCCCTTTAGACTCTTAGGAAAGAAAAGATTAGCAAGCCTGGCTGCATTTGCTTTGCATTAATATTTTTATTTCTTTTCTTTCTCACACATCCGTGTTGATCCTGCGCAGCGTGGCGATGGTACTCTCAACCTGCAGGCGCAAACAGCTGTGACTGCCATACGCTGCACTGCCCGGTTTGGCCAGAAATGCCCCAGCCTGAGCTGGGGCCGCGAGTCTCCTCTAGGGAGGAACCCGGAGCAGGGATGTGTCCCTTAGTGCCTGGTGTTGCCAGAGGCACACAGCTGCCTGGCATAGCCAGCAAAGTGCTGCTGCTGAGACAAGGATGAGCAGCCTGATCTGCAAGTTCAACACGGTGTCCCCTCTCAGAGGAAAAGCATGACTTTTGCACTGGGCACTACCAGTGGAGTCAGTATCAAAGTAGTAAATGTGGCATGAAGGAAAAAGTTGCACTCTTCCCAGCCATTTAAGAATAATTATATACCGATTAATTGAGGAAAATGGCATCTGATGCTGTCAGTGTTCTGAAGTGTCACATATTAGATCTCAAAAAGTAAATGAAACACATATTCATTTTAATTAAAATGTTATCAAGAGGTGCTGTTGACCAAGAAGCCCATTAACAATAATCTGCTTTAGTAACAAGTGAGCGGGTCAATTTATTGAACCGAACTAAAAAGCAAACCCAGTAACAACTGCCCACCGAGCAAGTATTTGATCTTTCAGCTTTCTCTGATTAGCAGAGGGAGGCATTCCCTCAATATTACAGACTTTTGTCTTCTTCCTCACTACCTTGTGGTAACTTGTAGAAACTGTCTCCATGGTGCAATCAGCATTTGCTCATCAAACTTAAAAGGGAGCTTTGCTAGCAGACCCAACTTGAAAGAAAACATTTATAGAGAGATCAGTTGCCAGGTACCGTTATTTTCTTTTAACAGCCTCAGCTGTTAAAAGCTTTGTACAGGATGGACTGTTTTCCTTGGAGATCTGGCTATTTTACACACAGAGGCTAGTGCAAAAGATTTGGGGGTTGCAATAGAGGCTACTTGCAATGAAAAATGACATGGTTGCACAAATTTATCTTTTAAAGTTAAATTCATTAAATTCACTCTTTTGGATTGATTACTGTGTGCTAAGGAGCATTAAACTGGCCAGAGATTTCCTGAGAAATATTCTGCCTTTATAGGAGGTCTCAATATGGGTATAAAGCCGGCAATGATGACCTAGTTACTGCTTGTACCAGGAGCACTGGGAGGTTTGATGCGCTATGCTTTGCTCTGCTGTCAGCATCAGAAAGCAAAACAGTCCTGCTGCAGCCCTAACCTCTGCCCAGGCCATTTTGGGGAGCCACACCTGGCTGCTCCCTGTGGCCTCTCTTTACTGTGCCTGTACAATGGTGCCAATGGTCATTTAGCCCAAGAAAATTTACAAAATCCCTTCTCACCTTCATTTTGCTATTGGTTGGTGAAAAAGTCGAAACCCTTTGCTATGTGGGCAGTAGGCGTGGAAATGCCCTGTCATTCCAGAAACAGACATTATTTCAGAATAAATTCAAATAGTATCACACAAATAAAACAAAATGGACTTATTCTATACGTCCAAATGACAGTACCAATGACAGTGGGTTAGTTCTCTTTTCACAGGAGGGAGTTCAAAGCTTTGGATTCTTCCTGAATCCATCAGCAAGCAAGATGCATCGGTTTTCTTGGACACAGGATAACATACCAGGTCCAGAAGCCCTCCAGATGTCTTTCTAAAAGCTCTGTTTTGACGGTTGTGATCCAAGAAGAAGGAATTTTTATAGTGATTCTGCCAACTTCCATCTGACAGAACATTTTAGGTGGGAAAATGAATCCTGTCAAAAAGGCACTGATGCCTTTTAAGTCCTACTGTGGACAATAGAAACATCTGTCACTTACTGTTCAGGGGGCATGCCATGTTGAGCAAAACTGAAAGTCAATGAGATTTCGTGTACTTCAGTCATTTTTAAAACAATACCCAGTGACTACTGGTCCAGAAGTTCACCCGTGAGTGTATTCAGGGTAGAAAGAACAGCAGCTGCTACTGAAAGGGAAAAGATTGATGCTAAAACTGATTTTAAGGTTTCTTAATTTTTCACATTGTTGGTCAACATTCTCCTTAGAAATCTAGACATTTATGAAGGCAAACTTCATTATATGTATATCATCTACCCTGCAAATAGAATCTGAAGGATTCTTCTTGCATTTTATTGTGAAACATTTTGGAAGATTTGGCAGGAAATAAAGAAGTGAAAAACTAAAGGAATGACTACACAGAACTTTAAAATATCTTTTAAAAAATGAACTTGAGCACAAAATTTTCTTATCTTTTGACAATTTAAAAGTAATTGTATTGGTACTAGAACATTTGCAATTATTTCCAGTAGAGGTATTGCAGTGAGTAGACAGTGGAACTCTCGAAAGAATTAAGATAATGTAATCCCATTACGTCTGATCTGCAATTCATCAACAGGGAAGATCTTTGGTTCTGCAAGACTATTTTCCTAGCTAAGTGTAAACGTATCTTCAAACATTAAATGCTATGATAAAATAGCATCTAGAAATCCATGTTACTTTCTCCACCCACTCTCTTAAAATGACACTAGTGATTTTTCACTTGTATGCACTGAAGTCTTTTGAAGGTCCTTTAAAAAACGATATTATGTTTTAGTGGTTTGTAAGCTGATGTGTTTCATTTTATTTTGGAATTTGGTGTCCCTTTCCATGGATATCCCAATCCAAGTCCAGTGGCCAGTTCATTTCCCACATACATGCATTTTGTTTATAGGACCAACGGGTGGTTTCTCGCAGAGGGTGCTGGAAGTACAGCAGCCCAGCAGGCTGTCAGCTCTTCTTCAGCTTATGGGGATGGGGATCCAGCCCAGAGGCAAACCCCTTTAGCTTCACCAGAATAAGCAATAGACATGAGCACCCAGCAGTCCTGTCACAGGCTGATCCCTGGCGCAGCAGTGCCTCCTTACCCAGCCTACATGGTCATAAGTGGAAGAGTGAGATAATTTGACTTACAGTTTGTGGTCCCAGTGGTCACTCCCGTCACAGGACAGGAGTTGGTTTGAACGTGTTGCAGATGGTGTTTTCCTCCTACCCTCAAGAAAGGATTGCCTTCTTAAGCCTGCCTGCTTATCATTTGGAAATGATAAGCAGAAGCAGAGGTCACTGAGGATCCAGACCATTTATTTAATTTTTCTGGATTTTTATATGATGACTCAGCTAGCATTTAGCAAAAACTCATAGGAATTGATTAGGCCTGTTGCTGATAATCAATGGCTGGCAACAAGTTATGTAAACCCTGCAAAATACACTGGGCATGGGAGAAGTTACAGCCTATGATAGATTTAGCATCTAAGGGCTAGATTTTTAAATCTTAGTCATTACTTAGTATTGCAAGAGTAGGGAACTTGGGTGGCTCAGCAAGTCATTCAGGATGTAAGTGCTATTGATGGTAAACACACGAATAGACTTCAAGATCTAGGCAAGGGTTCTGCCTTTAGAGGATCTTCTATTCCTTTCTATTTGTAGCATAATGTAATTTTAACAGCATGAATCCAGTGTGTTTGGACTTTACAGGATTTTTTTTTCTTAAAACATAAAATAATGGTAAGCCATCCTAATTAAATAGCAGGGCCATAATCAAAAGTTGTTTTCTGCCAAGAATTTCTTTAAGAGGAATGCACCTCTGGATTTTTTTTTTTTTTTTTTTTTTTAATGGATGAGAAAGCAAACTTCAGAGGATAAACAGCCTTCAAAATTGCCTTATCTCAGTGAAGCCCTTAAGTGTGCGTGGAGGAGGAGATGAGACCATTGAGAATGAGGACTAACAATAATCAGACACTGGTTTACTGGAAGGACTTTGAAGATGATCGCTCTTGTCCCTGCCCCCAGGTAGAGCATTGCTGTGCCAGCAATACAATTCTCCATCGCATTCCTGAGCACTGACCACAGTAATGTGGCTGTGGTCATGCACCTGTTTGCACTGCGGCAGCATGTGGCCTGGTCACATGAAATGTTTTTCGTGTAACTCATGAAGGTGACCAGGCACGGAAAAATATAAAAACATTCTCTTCATAACTTTTTTTTTAAATGCATGAAAAATTTAGGGTCTCAGTAAGAAGAGGTAATCTGTACGTGTTCATTGGAGCCAGTATAGCTTTCCAGATCCTCTCTGGGGAACCAGACACCCACTAAACTGTACTGAATAAAAACATCCAATACATATTGACTGCTTTTATTACAGTAAGTTCCTGTATTACCAAGAAAACAACACCCAAAATGGCAGTAAATATAAAATTGTCAACATTCTCCATCATTCATACAGGCTGTGGCAAGAAAATATGGATTGTAACCATGATGAACTGAAAACAACATTGCCAAAATAACTGGAATTTACTCATTACCTGCAAGAGTGCAGCTATTACAGTCTACTATGATGAGTGTAGCTGGAGGTGTAGACATGTTTTGAATGCACAAAACAGCTTCAAGACTGGGCATCTTGCAAACATAGTTCTGAAAACTGCTTCTCTTTCTTTGTCTTGGTTTCTCTAGTAATGCTAAAATATTTAGTTAGAGTCAAGCCAAATATTATTCCCTCTTTACTGCTAGCCCTTTTTCCAAATATTTCATTTTCTCCATACTTGTGGGGTTTTTTTTGTGGCTTCCTCACTCTCCTTGTCTTGGGGCTAATGGAAGATGACATACCACTCGGTCATAACGCCACTATCTTTTGATGGGCATTCACAGCCTGGGTTGCTGGTGACCGAATCTGCAAGTGGACCAGTAGACATTCCCCCCACCCCCCCGACCCGTCTCTGTTTCTTCAAATCAAGGCTTATTTAAAATCGTGGGCAAGTATCTATGCTGACCACCTGCAATCCTTTGGCAGACATCTGGTGTGAATAAATGATCTCAGCCTAGTGCCAGCCTTCAGTTTCCCATTTGCACTTGTCTGCTGTAGTTTTGAAGATGGAAGTGGGAATAGCTCCACGGCCCTTCTCCTGGTGTGCTGAAGCAACTTCTCTCATTGCTTCAAACTACTGGGGAAGAGGCACTTGAGTTTCTGTTCATAAATATGCCAAACTTTAACTTTCCAAATTTCATGTGCTCTGGCTTACTGAAGGGTTCCTTTTCTGGAAGATGTACTGGTTTAGCCTGTCTCTTTGAGGAGAACTCATTTCTTTTGGCAAAAGTACATTTTAGGAAAAAAGAAAATAGATTCTTAACTGGACACGACACCAGATGGGTAAATGCTGGTTTCTACCTACCTTTGAGAACACTCATGAAACTTAACAGTGAAAAGCGGACATTAACATGTTTCATTTTGACACAGAGCGTGGGAGTCAAACCATGATCTGGAGGTACAGTAAAAACCAAAGAAAACTTATCTATGCAGCAGAAACATTTTCTAATGTCTCTGAAACATTATGAATTAAGAAAAAGGAGTATGCAACTTTTCCCCTTATAACAGAATGTGTTATATTTATTTGATAGAACAATTAGCACAATTTAACTAATTTTCTCTTTTAAGAGTCAAAATTGCTTTGGTTAAACCACAAAAACTATGCTCTTTAATAAATAGTTTTTTGTTGAATTTGACATTATCTGTCGCCAAGGTTAAATAAGGGAAACATTGCCTACTGGTAATACAATGGAAAGCTTTAATCTAAAATCAATATTGTTTTAAAGACAATTTGCTCTAATTAGATTGAGATGGTAACATGACTGATCTCTCAAGAAGTAAATTAGCCTTCTGTATATATGCAGAAGTTTAGTAAAAGTCTCATTAAAAACGGGAGGCCAGCTCAGATCAGGCAATTCAAGTTGAAAAGCCCCAGTTTGCTCCTGGCTGACCTGGTGATATCAGTAGCAGAGTTTCTCATTTGCAAAGAATCAGATTCTTCCCTGATCTTCTGCTTATTTATTTATTTATGTGAGTGATTTAGATTTAAATATAATCTGGTACCAAGGAAAAAGAATATGTCAGCGCAGTGAAGTTACTGTCAATGTGTGTTGTGCCCTTAATGCCTGTGTGGGCTGAAAAAGAATGGGTTTTTTGTTTTATTCATAATGATGTGATATAAAATAATATTGGTATAGTATTGGTGGTAACTTGTAGCAGTCTATCTGAAGGTAGGTATCAGAAGACACTGATTAAGTGAAGAGGTTGATGGCAGAAGCTTCTTTCTTAGGATATCCACTTTGAATAAAACCTTTGTTTCAGTGGTGGAAATACAGTGACAGGTGAAGACATGATTTGTATGGATAAGTGATGAAGATGAACTAAAATATATGCATTTCATAGATGTTTCTGGTGCAGTAACACAGAGATTCCTTTACCTGTGAGTTGCTGGGAAAAAAAGAAATAGGCAAGCAGCTTCAATACAAAGACACAGAGCTCACCAGAATTAATGTTTTTCTGTGGTATGCAGAGAAGCGACTCATTTTCTACAAGCCATTACCTCCTTCACAAGCAGAGAAAACTGTTGAAAGTCATGCCCAAAACCAGGGATGTGATCAGAAACTGTGCTTCAAAAGAAGGGCATGGTTTTCTTGTCATTTGTACTATAGGTAACCCAGATTTATCAGCCAAAATCGTTGACTGACTTACCAAAACTGGATCAATTTTAAAGTGTTGTTGTTCAGGCATAACTACTTGGAGTATGCAGAAACATGCTCAGCCCTCCTCCCAAGTGCAGAAGCAGTGCAGAGTATGCACCTTACCATCTTCGTGTTCTAAAGATAATTTTTTTCAACTAAATACCTTCTGCTCTGCATGATCAAATACGAAAGGCAACACTGAATGTCATTAGTTTTATTCAGATCTAAAAGATAGTGCTCAAAGTTGGATGTATCTATGTATCAAAGATTCAGTCAATGAAAAAAACCAATGTGCAATTGCTCACAGCATGGGAGAAGGAACATGGCTGAATTTGTTGTCTGCAAGTTCTATTTGCATTTATGATTGAGTTTTGGTAGCAGGTGATTGTTGAACATATAACTTAATAATCAGCCCTTGGATAGTTCCACAGATATACTAAAAATCACTATCACGTTTATGTATGTAACTTGTTGAGTAGATGATAAATAGGCTGGGAGACTGGTTAAAACAAAGCCTTGATGGAGAAAGGGTGTGGAGATTTTCTTGAGTTTTTAGTGAACATTACATCTGAACCTAAGTATCTCTTCAATCTCCCTAGGGTCAGAGGATGAGAATCAATAGAGAATGTGACTCCAAATCTTCTGAGAAATGAGGTGAAAAGAGCAGCAATGAAACCAATTTCAAAATAAAATTGCTGTAGCATTTAGAGATACTGATAACCTGCTAATACTTCAACAATAAAAAAGCAGATAAGCAGTGCCACCCCTTCCTGTCTTTGTCGTCCCATAAATAAAGAAATGTTGTTATCTCACCGGATATTTAAAATGCTGAGACATTCAGGGACAAACCCAGAAGCAGTGGTGTGGTGACACTCATGGTGGCAAACAGTCAATTGAGACAAGGCTTTGGCAGGGAAAAAGATTTTGCAGGACACCCAGCTGTTTTTATTCCTTAATGCTCCCCAAACCTTTTTAGGTTAATAAACATTAACATCACTCCATGTTAGTATTGCTGTGACATTCATCTACTTTCACATTGTCTCAGCAGCATTCATAATGGAGTCAGTCTAAAACATCAAATTAAATGATGCCACCGAAGATGTCTGTTAACTCTTTCAGCATTCACTGTAGAGTTGTGGCTGAGGAAGGACTGCCTTCTAAACTGCAGAAGGATCAGCCCCTGCTCTGCTGGTCGATTTGGTTGACCTCAGGGATAACTAATCCTTAAGTAGAAGTTAGATCCATAATAAACCTTCCTTTGCTGTGCCACCTTAGGGCTGTCTGCTTTAGGAACATTAAAATAACAGCAGTTGCAGTATAACTCCCAATCTTTGGGTTCAGCTCCAACCTCTGTGGTATGCGGTCTGTGTGACCTTGGACATTCACTTAATCTCTCCGTACATTATCCTTTTTTTCTCTTTTGTCAGTTTTCATTGTATTGTCTCCAGGGCAGAGGAGCCTGTTGCTTATCACAGTATGAGGGTATCCAGCTACTATTGTTATGCAAAGTTAATTATGAAGTGAAGTTATTAATACTAAATTACTTATACTGGTGGAAATTTAGCATTTAATAACTCTTCCTTGTTTAAAAATGTATTCCCTAGCCAGTCATTTTCATAGCAGTTCAAGGCAAAAGGGCATAGAGTTGAAGCTGTAGGGGGTGGGGAGAGCAATGGCAGCTGCTGGGCTTTTCAGCAGGCCACAGGTTGGGATTGCGCCCTTGTAAGATTGAGCCTAAAGGTTTTACCACCTAGCCTAGACTTAAGCAGTATCTCAGCTATTTACACGAAGTTACACTGTGGTCATAAGAGTCAAATGGTGCCTCCAGGTTCACCTCTCATCCTGGCAAAGCAGTGGTTCAATGGATCATCACCACCTTTTCAGCCATCAGGAAAAGCTGCTGTCCTCTTCTAGACATCTTTCCCTGAACTTCTGACAAGACTTGACCCTGGTTATATATCTGACTGGCTGTTTTTTGTGTTTCCCTGAACCCATTTCCACAGAGACAGGAAGAAATCTGAAGATAAAAGTATTTTTTACAGGTGCAGACTCTTGGATGGTGGTAGGGGGGGAACATCACTGTATCTGGAGCTTTGCTGGGTGCACATTTCAGTGGCTGGATTTTCCCCTCATTTCCCTATTGTTTTCCCTCATTTTCCTATTGTACAGCAGAACATACTGCCATGCAATTATTGACAAACAAACGGGATAGATTTGAATAAAATGTCAATCTCAATATTTGATGAAGTAAATGTGCAGGCAAGTGACATTTCCTGGGGCTCTAGTGCAGTAAAAAATATAGGAAATGTTACTTCTCAGACCTAGCAGTGTTTGCATCTTATCACTACCTTATCAGCAAAAACCGTGAGAGATGCTAGCGGTGATAAACAATTGCTGGCCAGGGCTTCCTCTGGCATTGAGATGCACATTGAAAATAATGCTCCCTCTGAGCTGACCCACTTGAAAGTTTTCCTTTCTTTGATTAATGCATCTAGCAGATCTTAACTCTTAATAACTTTCTGCTGCCAGTACCTGCTGGCCTGCCAATGCACTCACACACATGACCGAGGAGGCAATTGTCTACTTTGCAACTGTAATTCAGCTACATTTTTTTGAAAGATAACCACAGTTGTTTCTTGTTTTTTTTGTGTAGGTTTGTTTTTTTTTTTTTTTTTAAAATGTGCTTTCTGAAATGCAGCCGTGTCTTGCTGGCAGTCAGAAGTGTCTGTAAGCTACTTTTTTTTTCCTGTTGTTCAAGTATTCATTCTGCATCTGGCATCTCCACAACAGGGACTGTCCAATTTGCGAGTGGGCACTGTTCCATCTGAACAGACGGGGAGGAGTGGAGACAGACAAAAGATCATATGGAGTAGTCAGCTAAAAAGTGTGGTGGTGAACCTGATCAAGTGGTGTGGATTTTTCTTTATTAGTTTTTTTTTCAGAAAATCCTTTGCAAATTCCTTTACAGGGCAGCCATCAACACAATTGATAGTAACACTGCACCCTGAGAGAATGTAGGGTTTGAAAACTGAGTTTCACCTCCCCTCTCAGCCTGTGATTTCTTGTTCAGGGGATTAAAACAAAAAACCCCCTTACTTTCTGTATTTGGTTTCCATGCCTGTGTCTGAAGTGTATACAGAACTCTTTTCAGTGGTCATGACATAAAGGCTTATACAGTGGTATGAAGAACTAATGTCTAACTCTGTAACTCTTCAAAGCAGAGAAAAGCTTCCAAATTTTTAAGCTAGTTACATGGCTGATTAGATTGGAGTCTAACAGGTAACTTAAAAATCAACCCCTGCCTCTGCTTATGTTATTACAATGTAATCTGGGCACAGAGCTTAGAAAAATGTTTTATCTGGAGATGGTTTTTTCCTTTGTTTTACGGTAGTTGTTATGAGCCTTTCCAAAACCCTTTCTGTTTTAAGTTGCACAGTGTTAAGTGTCATAGGGTACAGAAAGTTTAAAAAAAAATAATCCAACTTCTATTTCTTGCCTTTTTCATTTCCTTGCTTTTCTTTTCAATCCTAGCCAATTCCATCTCCTCTTTTCTTTGCCCTTCACTAAGCAAGCACACTTTAATCAGATTTATTGAGAGATAGGAAGGCAGAAATTGAGAAACAGAGAAGAGAAGCAATTCAGCACGGTTACAAGTTACTAGTGCATCTCACAGACAACATGAGCACATTTTGGGGGACTTGTATTTCCTCATGTAGTCCTGTGGGCCACTCTAAATTGTTATGTCAAGTAATGTTTTGGATAGACCGATTAAATTATTTTCCTTCTTTCTTTTTTTGTTAAGGGTTTGATTTGTCTTTCCAGAGCTTTTGGAAGTCAAGCTGTCTGTTTGGTTCTTAATGGGCTACAAAAACTGCATTATAGTTGGTTGTAATGACCTAAATTTGTGTGTTTGTGCATAGAGTTTATATTCCCAACAAAAATATATTAGAGCCCGCTGCACTCCTCTGTTCTCTAAATTTGACTACTCTATACAAATTGTGCTCCTTGTCACTGTATCTGATCACTGATAAATGTAACAGGTTGTGGTTTTATTATTTTTAGCACTGCACAACTTTTATTCAGAAAGGTTCCTGGCAAAAATGACCTGCCTGGGTAGAAGAGAATTTATCCCCATGCAAAATCCTGTCTTGGTAAGATGGATAGTAGAATTTGTTACTGATTTTTTGAAACTCCAGACCCTGGTGCATACCAGGTCAGGAGGGGGGCTCCTTCACCATACCCCAAAATAACTTCTCTTGGAATTAAACTTAAGCTTTTTATTTTACCGGGTTAATTTAGAAGCCATTAATTTAAAACAAACAAACAAACAGGTTTCAGCAGAGTTGACAATGCTAGTCCCTTCCTTCCTGCTAAAGTTCATTAACTAGGTGGATTTTGACAGCCCTGAACTGTGAAGTGTTGCCTCATTGTGTGTCTTGAATGTGGCATATTTTAAAGTTCCAGGTCTGTGCCTCTTTATTTTTTTTTTAATGAGAATCTCAGTTCTTCCAAAATCTAAGTATTTTTTTTAGCTCTTCTGCAGGGAAAAAATTGAAAATGTAACTTGAATGCACCTTGCAGGCTTAAAAACCTGACCTGCAAATAAAATCAACCTGAAGCTTTTTAGGAAATCTGACAGAGTGGAATCCATACTCTCTTGAAATCAAATCTGCCATCTACTTCACTGAGAATAAGTCTTCATCTCAGATGTTTAAGCTGAATTTATGACTCCTGAAGGTCATGCATTTGTGTGTGATTTTTGAATGTTTGGAGCTGATATGTCCATAGTTTCTTTAAAAACTTTCCTTCATATTTTCAGCCAGATGAACAAAGAATTTGCCCTCCATAATGGAATGTAAGAGAATATGCTAACTGCAGATACTGACCCTTAACTTCTCCATATTGTTCTCATTTTGTATGCCTTTGGGCAGCTGTTGCAAAAGGTGGTGGAATGCCTTCTCTTTCACAGATGCAGAGACTAGAGACTCTTCCTCTTTTGACTGGAAGGCGGCTTTTTGGCTGTATAGTCTGGCAACTTCGCTGAGCTCCTGATCCTTTCATCTTAATTTCTTAAGACAGCTTTGCAATTGTCATGTGTAATTTTGACTGACTGTTTTGATATTTGAGACTCTAGCGATTCCATGGCTTTTGAACAGCTAGCATCAAAACTGATATGTGGGGGCCATTAATGTAGATTTGAAACCTTGGCATTATGTAGCATACCAAGCATACCTGATTTCAGGTTTACACTGTATCATTCATCTCAGCTGCTGCATCCCTCTCCATCGATGGCCACGTAAGCAGTAAACTTCAAGGAAGATGTGTTTTTGTTATACGTATCCTGGTGCACTTTTCTTCCTTCCTCCATCTTTCCATCAGTTCCACCCATATATTTTCCAGGTTGCTTCAGATTATAATGATTTCAAGAATCCATTTTATTTTTGTTGAATTGGCTAGGGAATGTGCAAAATTTGGGCAGCTGTAATTTGGAGTTTACAGAGTTCCTTGTGTGTATTGCAGTCAACAAGGGAACAAAACAATTTAGTTTTCAACTCGCATGATAAAACATAGAGTTCTGAGGTAGTATCTCCAGGCAATTCATAGTACGCATCTAGTAACAGTCTCATTTGTTAGAAATATGTGAGCTATATCTGTTGCTGCATAAAGATATCAATAGTTTCATATATATAACTATATAAATAAAAAATATCCAGGAAGTCCCTACAGACTATAAAAACCTTCTATGTAGCTTTCATTCCAGAAAGAAGTTTGGCAGAGAAGATCAAAATATTTTTACAACCTTGCTGATATGTAACCCCAGAAGTCCTGCCCACTGAAATCATAATGTGTTGTATTAATACAGGTCTAAGAAATCAGGAGGTTTTGTTTCCCATCCACCGAAAACAAGAAATGCCTCCTTTCAGCCCAGCAGTGACAAAGGAGGAAGACAAATTCTTGGTGCCTTGGGAACTGCATAGGTACTGTCATTCTGGGGAGCACTAGGCTTGTTCTGCATGGCAGGGAACGTGCTGTGACTGCTGCTTTGACTGGGTCAGAAAGCTGCAGCTAAAGTCTGTTGGCTTACAAGTATGAAAGGGAGGACTTATATACCCCTTTCTTGCACTACATTTTTCTGTATCAAAACATGTGCAGGGGAATAGTAACAATATGCTGCATTTGTTCATAATGCATAAAAGGCAGGAATTTACTCACAGTACTTTTGCTTTCAGAGGTACTTTCAGAAGAGCGGTGGATGGTTTTGGACTAGAAGCCAGGTATTTGTATGTGCTAGTAACTGCTATTGCTGGGCAGGGTCAGGGTGGGGAGGGAGCAGCAAGTAGTTTCTGTCCAAGCCTTGACGCTAGTGCAAAGCTACTGCCATCCTGCAGTTCACAGCAATATTGGAAGGATGTTCAGTAATCAGTTGCAGTCATGGGGAAGAAATGGAGGTGAATTTGGCCTGTTTCCACACTGAATGTTACGAGCTGAGGTGTCAGGAGTATTTCATGGGCCACAGTGGTATACTGTTTGGGGCTGTTTATTAAGCACTGCACACTGCAGAAAGATACTTTGGTTACCAGATGTCTGGTAGTGATTTCAGCAGCACACAGAGAACAGTGGCTTTGGTGTGGACTGACAAGGTTTCAGCTAGGGTTTTGGATGGGGCTTTGCAGTCTTGGCAGAGGAAGGGAGAAGAAATTTTATGTCCTGGCTCAGAGTATATTGAAAGCAGCCTCTTCATTTAAGGAAGAGAAATAACTGGAATAAGAAAGTTTCAGTTCATGATGATATTGATAAATGTGAAGATGGTACTGTTTAATATCTTCATCAATGACATAGACAGTGGGATTGAGTGCACCCTCAGCAAGTTTGCAGGTGACACCAAGCTGAGTGGTGCGGTCGACATGCCAGAGGGACAGGATGCCATCCAGAGGGACCCAGACAAGCTTGAGAAGTGGGCCTGTGTGAATCTCATGAGGTTCAACAAGGCCAAGGGCAAGGTCCTGCACCTGGGTTGGGGCAACCCCCAGTATCAATGCAGGCTGGGGGATGAAGGGATTGAGAGCAGCCCTGCCGAGAAGGACTTGGGGGTACTGGTGGATGAAAAGCTGGACATGAGCCAGCAATGTGCGCTCGCAGCCCAGCAGCCCAATCGTATCCTGGGCTGCACCAAAAGAAGTGTGGCCAGCAGGTCAAGGGAGGTGATTCTGCTCCTCTACTCTGCTCTGGTGAGACCCCACCTGGAGCACTGCGTCCAGCTCTGGAGCCCTCAGCATAAGAAAGACATGGACCTGTTGGAGTGGGTCCAGAAGAGGGCCACAAAAATGATCAGGGGGATGGAACACCTCTCCTGTGAAGAAAGGCTGAGAGAGTTGGGGTTGTTCAGCCTCGAGAAGAGAAGGCTTCGGGGAGACCTTCTTGCAGCCTATCAGTACTTCAAGGGGGCTTATAAAAAAGATGGTGGCAGACTTTTTAGCAGGGCCTGTTGTGACAGAACAAGGGGGAATGGCTTTAAACTAAAGGGGGGTAGATTTAGACTTAGATATAAGGAAGAAATTTTTTATGCTGAGGATGGTGAAGCACTGGAACAGGTTGCCCAGAGAGGTGGTGGATGCCCCGTCCCTGGAAACATTCAAGGTCAGGTCGGACGGGGCTCTGAGCAACCTGATCTAGTTGAAGATGTCCCTGCCCATGGCAGGGGGGTTGGACTAGATGACCTTTAGAGGTCCCTTCCAACCCAAACTATTCTATGATCTATGATCTAAGATTATGATAACTTCCACCACCTGTTTTGGAATAGCAGCGATTTTATTTTCACCATCAAAAATGGCCTAATGAAAGACTGGAGACTCTTCGGAGGCATTGAAATTCAGTGATGTAAATATGCTATTTTTTTCTTATCCTCCCTTTATTTGCGGGCAAGAGACCACCAGGTCACAGAATGTCTAGGTACAGAATTGTGCAGTTTGCTTATATGCATATTGGCCCTCAGCCCCTTTAAGTTGCTATTAGATGGAAGGGCACTGCACTGGGATCTATGGATATTCTTACATTTATGAGGGGAGATTACATGTGATCATTGGGTAGCGGGCAGGGGTGGAAAATAGAGTAAGAATTTAGGACAAAGAGGAAGGTACAAGAAAAGAAAGTATACCCGAAGAGTAAATCTATTGCAACTGCAGAAAATGAAAGAAGCACTGATCGTCTTCACAGAAGATAATCTTTTAGGATATGGTCAGTTAGATGGTGCCTAAATTATTAAAGATTTGCAAATACACTGGCATGATAATACAGCAGGAGACAGTTACCATGATTATGATTAGAGAAGAATTAACAATATGGAAGTACCCCAGAAATTATGAAAGGAAAACAAGGTGGTATGTTTAGCAGCTGGTGTGTAGTGCTGATTATGGTTCAGTAGGTGATTGGGAGGAGGCATCTTCTGATAATGCTGCAGATTGGGCATGGAGTTCCTTAGGCTTTCCCTACCTCACCCTGGTGTTTAGCACAGTGAGGAGATGATGTCCTTTTCATCCTCTAACCTTTTTGCTAAGTTGTTGGAGCCCATCAGAGGGGTGAAACCAGGACAATGGAGTGGAGGTTGGCAGCAGAGCTATACAAAAGAAAGATGACCTGTACTGGATGAGTTGCTACCTACATAGTTCCCAGATTCAACCCTTTCTCTAGAAGCCAGGGGCAAAGTGCTTACTCATTTAAATAGAAACAGGATCTGAACTCTATGCACTTTTAGTGCCTTATATATGATTTAGTCAACATTCTTTTAACATTTTGGTCCGGCTAATAACAGCAGCTTTAACAATAGAACTTCTAAATTCTAATCTAGCTTTTACGTGCAATAAAAAGCATCTGGAGATTATTTAGTATTACTTATAAATAAAACTGTTATGTTTCATCTTTTTAATCAGAGTTTGCCATGTAATGGTGATACCTTTGAAAACATAGCAGCTCCACAAACAGTAAGTGGTAATCGTAAAAGCACTTTCAGATTCCAGTTGTTCCCATTCTCACAATTTATAGCCTGACAAGGCAATTGCTGCGTAGGTTGGAGAAGCAGCTGAATACCCTTTAAGTATAGCCAGGTTTCTCCTGCATATTACTTCTTTTTTTTTTTTTTTTTTTTTTTTTTTTTAAGGTATAGCTATTAGCCAGGGCTTTATTTCCTTGAATGCTACTTTCTAGGTAATGAAAAGAATGTTATCATTTGTCCATTTACAGAGGATAATGTAAGCAGCACAAACCTGGATGCAAAACATTTCTGGATTTAAATAAGTAGAGGTTCTCTTTTGTTTGTGAAGTCTATGTGAAGTTTTCCAATTTGAATTAATGTACCCTATCATTCCCCACCTACCTACACAGGACTGTCCCCTTTTCAGGACATACAATAGCAATGAAACTGGTGCAGTTTACACTTTTTCTTCAGGGCAGCTCCCATTCACTAATTCCTATTTCTTTTTTCAAGGCGTGTTCATTTTTGCCATTTGCTCTTTTGGTTCATACTGCCCCATACTGCAGTGTGAGCCCCATCTTGCACATGGACTCAGAATAGGAAATGAGGAAAAATATATCATTTCCTACTACTATGGATACCAACTTTCTTTGCCTTTCTCAGGCACCTGAGATTTCTCATTCTTCATTTTACACTCCTGGCCACTGATTTAAAAAGAAAGGAGATGTAGTTGTCTCTAAAAGAAGCAATTCAAGAGCTTTTTCTTTAAAAAAAAAAAAAAAATTCTTTTAAATCAATTAAATATATATGTTATCATCAATAATAACAACACAAATTCTGGTACCCAAACTGAATGGCAGATATGACAATACTTTTATTACTTTTTGTGGTGAATTTCAGAAATCTTAGAGGCTTTACAAGTATCTTCACCAGAAATTTTGACCATTTTGACCCTCTAATTCTGCATAAGGAAAGCTTTGCTGCTTCCAGCTGGACTCTGTGCCTCGCTGGGGAATAGCTTCAAGCAGGTTGGTCCTTCCCTTGCTTGCTAGAGAAGTGAGACTGACACAATTGCCTTTAAGCTGAGCTGGCTGACTTTGCACTGAAACACCAATGAAGCACTCAAAAAGCTGAATTTGGATCTTCCCCGGGAAGCAGCAGCCGGCAGCATCCCCTGCCAGCCGTGTCCAGTGCTGGCTGTGGCCATGGTAAAGGCACATTGGGAAGCTCACTGGGCTGAGCCCCAGCACCTGAGGTGGGACCATACCTGTGGGATGCTCCAATGAATGGCCAGCCAGGAGTAAAAACCATAAGTACCTTGGCAAAGGTTCTCTACTACCTTGGTCTTCCATCCTTGGCACCATTGCTTGGATGATGGTGGTTTGAAGGTGTGTGTCATGCCTTAAAGCATGTTAAAGGAGACAGTGGAAGAGGCAGCAGGTGCCATGAGGAGGACAGCTTTCCCCCGAGTCAGAGGGAGGAAATGGGTGCCTGTAGGGGTGGTCAATCAGAACTCTTCAATCGGACAGCTGAAATAGTACTGTTCAGCCCATCTTCTGCCAGTATAACACGATATCCCTGCAAAGGTTAATCAATTTGAATGTTAATATAATTCTTATTTTCCAACCAATATCTTTCAAATATATGGTGCGCACTTGTCGTCATCCAGGATTAACAACATGACAAGTTTGAACTTTTAAAAGCAAGACACTTTGTAGTTATTGGAGAGCAGAAAAAGGTCACAATGCTTTGTACAAAACAGAACGATGTAGATTTCCAGGCCCATAATTTGCCTGCTTTTCTCAATAATTTCTAAAGAAGCATGGAGAATAAATGGGCCAAATTAGTAAGAAGAGGGACTGCTTTGCTTGTGTGTACAGTGTAAGAGGCGATCAGATAAAAGGAATTAGCCATGTAGGTTGACGCTTGCAGCCTTGTTCTGGTTGGCACAACATCATAATTTCGTTTGTTTCCTAAGAACGAAAACACACTGGGCCCAATTCACCATTCTGCCTGACTCTCTCTACTCTTTTGGTTAGAAGTTACTTATTGGTTGCAAATAATAGTCACAGAGAAATGGGAAAATGTATTGGTGTCAGTGTTTCCCTGATCAGTGTAAGGCAAAGGAAAACTCAAGTATTTACTTTTCTGCTGTGGCTGCTATTGTCCTTGGGGACCGCTGAATCAGAGTCCTAATTGGCACTCAGATAGCCATGAAATACCAGGAGCTTCAAAAGGAGCTTAAGAGAGTAGTTGCTGCCTTTTTCCTGCTCTGTCCTGTGCTATCCACAGCATACACATAACAAGGATTTGGGAGGTAGAGTTATCGGCCTTAAATCTTGCTGTGTGACTAGCTCAGACTTTGTAAGGCTAGGCACCCCTGAGCAAGGACCTGACACCAAAGTCATAAACCTGGAGCAAATTACACGGTGCAAGTAGGTGATTGGAAGTGTGACATGATTTGCCCTGACTCATCCGCTGGTGTTTTTGCTGCTCTTCAGGTAAGCCTGCAGTGCTTTTAAGAGTTGTGTTGTCATTTACAGCTTTTAAAAATTGAGATAGCTTGCCAAAAATTGACCTGTTCATGTGCCCATAGCCTAAGCAGTCAGGAAGGGTGGAATAGCAGCTAAAGGGATGAATGCCACTTGTGTGAGACTGGAGGCAGAGAGGGTCCCCGCTTGTCTGGTACAGTTGCACATCCCTGGTTTGGATTTTGCCCATTCAGAGCAACTTGGTTGACCAATGGCTGCCTCCAATGCTACCCCATCTCTGGTGGATACTGTACATATTTTGAACCTATTGTATTGGGTTTTTTTTTTAACCTGACACCAAAACCTGTTTTTATCAGAAAGCCCACTTCACAGTTGTAGCGATCAGGGTAGTACTCAGGGTAGCAGCAATCACACAGCATTAATGGAAAGTCTTGCTGATCTGTACAGTGGGGATCCCAGAGCTTTTGAATCCATTCTATTGCCCTGTGCTAGCATGATGAAGCAGGAACAAGCACAGCTGGAGCTGTCAGGTTATTTTAGTCTAGCTGGGTGCAGGCAGCAATGATAATGGCTGATGCAAACCACGGAAAAGGACTTTTTAAACACCAAACATTATCTACTCTTAATTTTACAGTATCCAGCACAGCTTCGTTTCTCTAGGAAGGATAGCTATCTGACTTTTGAAAGCTGTTCTTGGTGACCATGTGTACACCATGCTGGAGACACAGCACAGCTGGGGTAGCTGCTCTTCTCTCTTTTCCTCTGGACAGACAAATTGGAGGACAGTGGGGAAGAGACTCTTAATCTCTTGCCAAGGTGATGAAAGCTGTTCAAAATTCACTAGAAACAGGCGAAGCTTTACTGCCAGTAGAAAGCAAATGCTCCTTGAGCAGTGATGGGGTGGTTCTACTGCACTTAACAAAGAAGGTTATTGTATGCCTGGTCACTTCAAGCAAGTTTTACTGGATTTTAAAGAATCTGCAGAGAACTAAAACCCAAAGATACCAAGAGCCTGATGCCCTACCACATCAGCCACCTCAGGCTAGCATATAGCAGCTAGATACACTGGGAGGACATCAGAGAAACATTTCTTGATTTGTTCTTTTTCAGCTGATGCAATCTAAGTTGGGCATGAATTCCGAAAGGTGCCACAGCCCCCTATTGCTTGCCCTGAAGAGTTTTGCGTCAGTGGTTAGAAAGGGGAAGCAGCTGCACCATGTCCTGAACAGCCTTTGCTCCAAACCTCCAACTCCAACAATCCCAACAAGGGCTAATTAGAGCAGGGAAGACACAGCATTTTAAGAGGAAGCCATGAAATTTGGTAAGAGAAACACAAAAGTTATCAGGAAAAGCCAATACCATTTGTACGTCACTGAGACTGGACTAAACCTCTGCTGTTTGGAGTAGATTGTTTGTTTGGGTTTTTAAGTTGTTTTCTTACAGTTGTATAAGTAGCTATGTTTCCATTTAGAGAGGTTGATTGCTCAAGAATTATGCCATGGTAAAGGAATTTATAGAGGCAGTATGGGATTTTAGTTACGGAAGAGCAGAGAGTGCAGCTTTATAAGATCATTCCCCTTCCTGTGTGGGAGTGGCTGTTTAGGGACTCACAGGGTCCGTATCCCCCAGAAAACCATCGCTCTGCAGAGCTGAGACTGGTGCTGAGAGATCCCTACAGTCGTGCTCCCATCTCACCGCTGTCATGATCTGCAAGCTCACCAGCTTTCTCTGCAAACTCTTCCCTCACCCCCTTCTGTGTGTATGTGTGCAGGTATATGCAGAAATAATATCAGCAAACATAAAGATGAAATAATTACACACAGCAATAGTGAAAAATAGTGGTGGGAACTACTTGCCAACCCTGATTTAGTCCTTTGTGAATTCCCAAGTATCCATATTTTATTAGCATTACCTTGTTTTCTGAAAAGGGACTTAACAGTAGGTTCTGTTGGTTTCGGGTATTTTTTTGCACTTGACTAATTTTGTGTGCAGTATTTTCAGCCTGCATCAAATGAGATGGGTTGTTCATTTACTTGTCAGCTGCAGACGTTCAGCCTAAAGTCAGAGTTAGGCTCAGTTTTCCTGAGTCATTGCTGGTAATATCAGTTTGGCTGGCAAAGTGCAGTGACACCTGGGCAACCTCACTGACATCCAGGGTTTGCCCATGTGTGATGGGCTGGAACTTATTTATTGTATATCTATGTAGGTATTCATACATTATGCAGGAGTAACTTAGTTTTACTTCCAATTTGTTTTTACTGGAAACTTAGAAGCCACACTGCACAGCTGGAATGAAGAGTAACTTTCAATTATTTATTACCTTGATTCCATCAAGAAAAATATATACCATCTTTTGTAATAGTACAGTACCTTTGAAAGAAGTAATAGTATGATGAATATTATTATGCCAAATAAAAGAAACAGCATTTTATAACCTTGGAATCACAAAATATCTGTATTATGTTAAAAAAAAGTTTTAGACTCATGAATGCATTCATTTACTGGAAACTTTGTTAAATACTTCGTGTTTGTTGGCACAGGCTATTGTCTGCTGCTTTGTTAGAAGATATCCATCACAGCCACTTTAGCTTTTGCTATTGCTCTTATTTTAATCCCCCAAATGTTGTTGGCAGGGTTCTTTACCTTGAATCAAGGTGGTTATTATAAAAATTCCACAATTCTGGAATTGTGGAGAGAGAGTCAATGAGAATGAGATAGTAAGTTATCTTGGCAGGCTAATTTAGGTAACTTTTCAGGTATGCTTATTTAAACAAGAGATGCATGAGAAATGTGAAAAATGCTAGCACTTATCGGAAATGCAAATGTGGCATTTGTTTAGCTTAATATGAATGCCTCTGCACCAGGCAACAACACCAGAAGTGCCAATTAGGATGCAGTCATGGTTCCAAAAATTCACCCTTTCTTTTCAGCTAATATGACATTTATGTGTTGGGTCTTTTTCTTTCGAAGAGTAGCTGTGCTTCAACCTACCTGCACAGAAATGCCAGCCTTGCTTGAATTTTATTTTAACTAAATACGTGTTATTGTGCCAGGCATCAATACAGAACTGTTATGCCTGTAATGTGTTTTATTATGGCTAGAATTTAAAGAGCTGTGCCATATAGGTCAATCAGTGTTACGAATGACAGCAGTTGTTATCTGCTAGTGAGGACAGCA